>NC_053492.1:429642593-429962593 GCF_905171775.1 Rana temporaria
AAAAAAATCAGTGCCAATCCCTCCACTGGCTTCCGCTCACCCAACAAATAAAATTAAAAGTCTTAACAACAACCTAAAAAAAAAGCCATCCACAACTCTGCCCTGAACTACATCACCAATCTCGTCTTAAAATATCACCAAAACCATCTTCTTCTCTCCTCCCAAGACCCCCTCAGGAGCCGCTGGTAATGATGGGACCGCTGTTCTGACATGACTCTTGAACTTGCTTAGACCCCTTAAGCACACATGGTTATTAGCTGTGGGCTGCTCACACCTGTATAACTTTTGGTGTTATTATGCTACCATTCTATGATAGTATACAGTAAATCATGAGCAACTTGAGAATTAATTAGATTAATGTATTAGTAAAGGATAACCAAATGCAATGCATAGAACAAATAAACTGGACAACAAAATGCATTAGATAGTTAGCATTAACGCCACAATTAGGCTAAGCCCCATTACACTAGTCCACACAATGTCAGTAAGAATAGCACCAACGGTCAAAGCATGAATGCCATAAAATAAACCTCACTGTAATTCCTAGTAAGAGCTACTCAAACAGCATACCTGAGTGTTCTCTACGCATACAGCCCTTTAGTAGGTGGGTGTACACATTTCTAACAAAGGGATACCCCTAAATGTGACTGTAAAGTACCTGCAAAGTACCTGATGCCTTACTTTCAATGTTGGCTGGCTTTCGCTGAGGCCCTTCTGTAGGTGGTGCACATGTAGTTGTCCTTTTAAGAGTGTGAAAATGGATGGTTAGGGGGCCACTAAATAAATAGCAGTCTCTAAAGGCAGTAACTGTATGCAGCAAAAGATTGAATTTGGCAGTTATGCACACCACTGGAGTGCAACAACTCTGGTCCCATACACTTGGAGGTCCATTGTCTAAGAAGTCCTCACAATCAAGGCTCTCACAAGGCCTAGTGTTCATACTCTCATCAGCTCTCTCAGGGTCCATGTCTCTGAAGGTGGGCACAGACAGATGACAGCAGCAGGTCTGTGTCTCGCACTCCGCATCAACAGAGGCTTTCTGTGGCTCAGTTCTTAGCCTCTCTAGACATGGCTCCGGTCTCCACAGGCTCCCTCCCAGAGAAAAAGGCTGTCTGCAATTGAAAGATCTCTTGATACTACTGTGGCAACAAGACTGGGTGCCTGCCCAGGTCCGCAACCTGGAGAATCCATGCAACAAAGAGAAAAAGCGGCACATCCAGAGATGAAGAAAAATGTGTTGGTTTATTGTAGAGTCAAAGGTTTAATAAATATGACACATGAGGGATCCACGCTGTTCACAGATGCTTTTTACACAAAGTGCTTAATCATTGTTTGTCCCAGAGCAGGAATTCACAGCAGCAGGTCCGCAAGGTCTAATCCCCCCCCCCCCCCCACTGCGGTCCTGGTGTCTTGCGCAGACCCCAGCAGAAAGTCTACAGGTGTTTGCTCCCCACGCTGTTCTCCCTCAGATCCCCACACATTTTTTGGGGAAAAAAATTGTATGTCTTCTCTTCTGTATGGCAGGACCTGTAGTTCTGCAGCCATTAGCCTCTATTCACTTGTATTGATCAGCGCCCCTTAAAGGACTATATATCCCATGATCCTTAGATCCTTAGCATTTGTCTGGCAAGTTCATCCTTCCCCTTAATTGGTTCAAGCATACTGTTGCCGGGAGGGGGTGGGGGAACATTAATGGTGGATATTACATAAACCCCGCTCCAAAGCTTCACAGCAAGGAAGTGAGAGGAGAGAGCTGGTGTTCTATCAGAAAGCAGCTACCAAAGTGATGTTCCGTTGTGGCCATCTTGGTACACCCACACTCGGCCACACTAAGCCTACAGTCTGAAGTCGCAAAGCAAACATCTTTTTACACCCACCAGAGTCTTGCATTTCACACTTATTTTTACCAGTAAACTGAGCTTTCATCGTGAAATACAGGATTTTGAAATCCGTCAAACTGTTTTGATGTTGAATCTTAAAAGTAGCTGTGTTCTGTCAGATATCCCACTCTGTCATTGTTCAGCACAGCTGCTCTGTACACAGTAGCCGCAGCGACACCAGCAGCGCGGGGTGGAATCACACAGGCAGCACCTGGCTACACAAGCCTCCTTGTCAGCTCCTCCCATGCTTGCAAACCAAACTTCTACAGAGCCTCTGCCATCCTCTGGAACTCTCTACCCCATATTTGCCTATCTCCTACTCTGTCCACCTTTAGATGTTTCCTGAAAACTCAGGATTTATTATAATACAGACTGATTAGGTGGTCATAATGAAGGCAGTCACATTAATAGAAGTGATGGCTAGCCAAACATCAGTGAGTATCTTTAATAAGGAGTCAAGTATTTGTTCTACATTTTGCTAGAAAGCTTGGAATGTAGATTTCTTACCTGCTGGGATTTTTTGTTTTGTTTTGCTGAGCACACAACCCCCTGAATCACCCAGACATTATACAATGACTCACTGAGTGAATGAATTCTGTAATCTCTTTGTGAATATATAGACACTTGCATAAGCCCTGACTAAGTAATATGTTATTAGATGACTACTAAACTTAGTACATATTGCCAATGCCTAGAGAAACATACAGAGGGCAACAGACATAAACATTAGGGTAAGCCTAGCTATCATCGAATGGGCACTCGCAAAGCCTGTATTCTATGAATTAAATCTAAAGAGGGTATAGCCAAAGTTCAATTATCTTTAACCACTTCCATACAGGGCACTTACGCACCTTCCCGCCCAGGCCAATTTTCAGCTTTCAGCACTGTCGCACTTTGAATGGCAATTGCGCGGTCATGCTACACTGTACCCAAACAAAATTGGCGTCCTTTTTTCCCCACAAATAGAGCTTTCTTTTGGTGGTATTTGATCACCTCTGCGATTTTTTTTTTGTGCGCAACAACTAAAAAAAAACTGAAAATTTGGTAAAAAAATTAAGTTTTTATTTTTTTCTGTTAATTTTTTTGTAAATAAGTAAGTTTTCTCTTTCAATTACAGGCACTGATATGGCGGCACTGATGGGCACCGATGAGATGGCACTGATGGACATCGATGAGGTAGTACTGACGGGCACAGATGAGGTGGCACTGATTGGCGGCGCTGGTATGCGGCACTGATGGGCACACATAGGCGGCACTGATGGGCACACATAGGCGGCACTGATGGGCACACATAGGCAGCACTGATGGGCACTCATGGGCGGAACTGATGGGCACTCATGGGCGGCACTGATGGGCACTCATGGGCGGCACTGGGCACTCATAGGCGGCACAGATGGGCACTCATGGGCGGCACTTATGGGTGGCACTGATGGATACTTATGGGTGGCACAGATGGGCACTGATAGGTGGGCACTGGGCATGGATGGGCACTGTGGGTGGCACTGATGGACACTGTGGGGTGGCACTGGACACTGTGGGGTGGCACTGATGGACACTGTGGGGCGGCACTGATTTACCCATGTTGCCAATCAGTGCCCATTTGTGGGCACTGATTGGCATCTTTTTATTTTTTATGCTTTTGTCAGACGCGAGTGAGGAAGAGCCATCAACGGCTCTTCCTGTTTACATCGTGATCAGCCGTGGTTGGACACGGCTGATCACGTGGTAAAGAGTCTCCGTGAGAGACTCTTTACCGAGATCGGTGTTGCGGGGTGTCAGACTGACACCCTGCAACAACGATCGCCGCGATGCGCGCCCCCGGGGGCGCGCAGCGGCTCAGAATCCTGAGGACGTCATATGACGTCCAGTCAGGATTCTGCCGCCGTCAATATGTCATTGGCGGGCAGCAAGTGGTTAAAGAAGTACTCCAGACAACCATATCATGATAAAAACAAATAGGACATTAACCATTTCAGCCCCGGAAGGTTTAGACCCTCCTCATGACCAGGCCATTTTTTTGCGATACGGCACTGTGTTAATTTAACTGACAATTGCGAATTCATTCGACACTGTACACAAATACAATTGATGTCTTTTTTTTTGGTGGTATTTGGTCACCTCTACGGTTTTAATATTTTGCACTAGAAATAAAAAAAGACAAACAATTTTGAAAAAAACAAAACAATATTTTTTTCTTACTTTTTGTATCAGTTTAGGCCAATATGTATTATGCTACATATTTTTTGTGCAAAAAATCCCAATAATCATATATTGATTGGTTTGCGCAAAAGTTATTGCGTCTACAAACTATGAGATATATTTATTGAATTTACTTATTTATTTTTCTACTAGTAATGGCGGCGATCAGCGATTTTTAGCGGGACTGCGACATTGTGGCAGACAAATCTGACACTAAGTGACACTTTTTGGGTACCAGTGACACTAAAACCCCTTTCACACTGAGGCAATTTTCAGGTGCTTTAGTGCTAGAAATAGCGCATGTAAAGCGCCTGAAAACCACCTCCCATTCATTTCAGTGTGACTTTTCACACTGGGGTGGGGCGCTTGCGGGACATTGAGAAAAGTCCTGCAAGCAGCATCTTTGGGGCAGTTTGGGAGCGCTGTATTTAGTTCTCCCAAAGCACCATGCCCATTGAACTGAATGGGATGCGCTTCCAAAGCGCCCTAAAAGCGAATTGGAAGCGCCGCAACACGGGCGCTTTTAACCCCTTCTTTGGCAGCACAACTTTGAAATCACAACTTAAGCAGCGCTAAAAGTGCAGCTAATGCGGCCGTGGCCCCAGTATGAAAGGGGTCTAAATCCACAGCTATACAGTGCAGTACTTTTCTTGCCACAAGATGTCTTCAGTCTGATAGCCAGCATTCTTGAGCCCAGGTTGTTCTGTACCACCCTAACCTGTGACTGGACTGTGAAAGTAGAAGCAGCACAGTGATAAGCTCATCTCTCTGTCACTCTGCTTTCTCTTCCTATCAGCATGCCTCTGGTCAGCACATGAACAGATTGGTTCCTTGTGCTGCTTCTTCTGCTCACACTCTAGCTCTGCTGTACAGAGACTACAATATGCTGATACCAAGGCAATTCATGTACTTACACTGCATTTAAAAAACACATTTAATTATGTATTAATGAATACAAATGTAGCACTACCCCCATTGGAGTTGCAAATGTCAGGGTTCCCCACTGCTGCACAGCCAGTTATTTAACATTTTCAATGTGCGTACAGACACAGAAAAACAGTCCTTGAGTTTTGTTTAGTTATTTTAGTAAGGGGTTGATAACTTGGATAGGGATTTATGGGATGCCCACTTGACAAACAACAATAGATCCAGGGACAGCTTATATTTACAGCTCCACTTCCGCAGAAATTGCTAGCCCACCTGGCCGCCTCTTCACTAGCCCACCTAGCTGACTCTTCACCAGCCACCCGACTGACTCTCTGGAAATCTCCCAGGGCAAAGCCAAAGACTTAAAGGGTCACTAAAGGAATTTTTTTAAGCTAAATAGCTTCCTTTACCTTACTGCAGTCCTGGTTTCATGTCCTCATTGTTCGTTTTTGCTCTGATGTTGCTGTAATTCTTCTCTGTTCTGGACACTTCCTGGTTGTCTGTTTCCTGATGACCACAGTACTGGGAGATTCTAGTTTCATTTTCCAAACCATCACTGCTCTATGGCTCTGTACATGCACACAGGCAGGATAACATGCACAACGAAACTAAATGCAAAAACGAAACTACAGGTACATTATATGATTGATTTGTATCTATTTTTAATCAATTTTAAAAGGAATCAGTTAACTATTATGTCTCTATACCCTGTAAACAGTCATTTCAGCAAAAAAAATGTTTTCCTTTACAACTCCTTTAAGCACAATGCTGTCTTCAAGAGAGACTTGCTACATGTGGCAGTCTCCCCCCTTGTCGATCCCTGCACTGTGCTGAATTACTCACTCCATCTTCTTGCTCCCACTGCCTCTCAGGGAAGCTTCCCTCTAGCTTCTTCTGTGGTAGGGTCCTTCCAGGCCAGCACCCGAGCCGCAGCCCAAGGCAGAGCACCCCCCCTCAAGAGCCACTGACAGCCTCCTCAGCACTGAATTGCCAGCTTCCACCTGATTCCCCTTGCTGGAATGGCGCATATCTATTTATGGGATTTACTCACTTCCCTAACAGCCTACTCCTGGGCATTGGCTGAGGTTCCATAAAGATTCAAGGCAGCTCCTCCTTACCCCCGCCTGCTAGTTACAGAACATTCTCTAATATTCTGGAAACAGGGGAAGGCACCAGAGAGCTGCCAGGATGAGTCATTCAGCCCTGAACTCTAAAAACTGACCCATATTTACAGCACAAGTCAGAGTTAGATTTTCATACTTTACACTACACTACAAGTAGCACACACTAGATGGTGCTACAGAGAGCTATATTAATGTGTGCCTTTCCCATCTGCCTTGAGCTCAGCTTTAATTAAATTCTACTGACCATAAAAAAAAAAAAAAATACAAACACAAATCCCCTTGCCATTTATTCCAGGCAGGTATTGAGACATGCTATTTTGTCCAGTTATATATTCACTGTAAACTGTTAAACATATCTTTAAAACAGCTGGTATAAATCATTGCATATACATTAGCGTTCTCTCCTGTACAGCAACTCAGAACACTGGTAGTGTGAGCCAGAACTAGAAGAGACAAAAAAGAGAAAAAAAATTTTTTTTAATTGCTTACATTTTTTCCTTTCCAATAACAGTTTTTCATTGACGCGCGATTTGCCTTTGAAGTTGCTAGATCCCTGAGGGTCAACCTGCAGTCTGAGGGCCCTGTGAAGCCCTTTGACACTTTTGCTCAAAGCCCCTGACAAGAGTGTGTTTCCCTTACATGATCCAGTGGATGGGCCTTTAAAGTAGATGGAAAGTCTCTCCTTCCTAACTCCATTTGTTGTAAATTCCATATTAAATACCTTTTTTTGTGTTTGTTTATATGTGCTTGTGTGACCACCTACCACGGAGCTAGACCTTTTAGTCCTTCTCATTGGCACAAATCTCCATGAGTAATGACATAGGTGAGAGGAGGGGAGAACATATGTAGTGAAACCTTGCGAACGACACTTTTTTGACTGGAGCAACACTTTAAGGATGTCAGCCTTTTGGTCAAGTGTAGGATCTGATCTTATCAGTTGTCAGGAGGTGGCGCTGTGCTAACCGTCCCTAGTACACGGCTAAGTGGAAAGGGATGGAGGTGGCATATGTAAAACCTGCTGGTGTAGAGGTGAAAGCCTTCTGATGAGGATGGAGAACCATTGGGTCGAGGTGGAGGGCCGGGGGTTTGTCTGGCCTTCTGGCTGTGTTGGCGATGCGCCTATTGGCGTCCGGTGGAGAAACTGGTGAGCCCGGTCTGGGGGGGCTGGGTGAGCCATGCAAATCTGTTGGATTGATGGGGGTCTGGAAGGGTTAGTACCGTTGATTTTTATAGTCAGTGGCTCTCCCTGAGAAAACCCAGAAGGGCTCTCAAACTGGTAGGAGAGGAGAGGAGTGCCGCACTGACCTGGTTGGGGGTCGGATAAGAACCGAAAAGCCTATGGTGAATGTGCCCCTGGAGTGGCAGTTCAGGGGTGCCATATCAGCACTGGTGTTTCTCTCAGCACTTTTGCTTTTTGGCACCATGGTCACTTCACTATAACACACTTTTTTAGCACCTGCCTCTAGGGCCGAGTCTTTTGGCTGAGACCAGAGGAATTTTGGATTCCTGGCCGGAGAGCCGGCCATCGTATTGCACGATGGTCACTTTCACTCTCCCTCATCTTTCTGCTCCCCCACTTTCTTTTATTTTCCCCTGTGTTGTCACTTTTATGTATTTTTTGGTTTGGTGTAGCACGTTTGTCACAGTGTGATTAGTAGGGTGTAGGTCCTTGGGCCTGCCCTGAACGTCTTGGGAGTGGGTGGACATGGCCTTCTGGCTTAGTTTGCCTGCTCTCATGGGGTCTCCCTTCGGGGGAGCCCCACCTAGTACTTTGGTGGATTAGTTTTTGGCAGACCCTCCAAAGAATGGGGTCCGTCTGGCTTTGGCTGGACGGACCATGTAAAGTACCTCAGTCCTCGTCTGGAGCCTAGCCTAAGCCTAAGGTGATCAGGGTTAGGTCCTTCTTTATGGAGGACAAGTGTAACACCCGTTGCACGTTTTTGTGTTTCACTCTTTATGTGTGTGCACATTTTTTTGGCACAGTTTTTGGGTGTTTTTTACACGCCATGGGCTTTTAAAAAATAAATAAAAAATCTGATCTTATCAGTGTCCAGTAGGGGTGCTGTGCTGTCATTCTGGCTTGACCTGAGCTGGAGTGGCTGGCTATGTACCTCTGCTGGAGTGAGGGCTTGGAAAGCTAGTACCGGCTGGAACAGAAACCCAGGCACCCGAAAGCTGTCGGGACCCGGGTAATTCTCCCGGGAAAACTGGAAGAGCCCAGTTCCTCCTGATTTGGATCTATCTTGTCTGGCCATGGGCTTGGTAGGCAGAGAGTCTGCTGTGTCTGTGCCCCCTGGGAGTGGTCGCCCTAGGGGTGCTCTTAGTAACACGGGTTGTGTGAAAAAGCACATGGTCACAGTCACTAAAACTTTTTCTGCACTGCGTCTCTTAGGGCTGGGCCTTTTGGCTAAGTCCGGGGGAATTTTTTTCTTCCAGGTCTCAGGGCCCAGCCGGTGCATGGCCACTTATTTATTTAATTTATTTTTATCCTCACGTTTGTCACTCTTTCAC
Source organism: Rana temporaria (assembly GCF_905171775.1). NCBI lineage: Eukaryota > Metazoa > Chordata > Amphibia > Anura > Ranidae > Rana > Rana temporaria. Next base: position 429,651,235 of record NC_053492.1, read on the forward strand.
ATTTGTGTGTGTTTTCTTCTCACTAAGATGAAGGGTGTTAGTCCTTGGCAGAGCTTTTTTTCTCAGAAAATAGGTGCAGGAACTCAACCACGACACCGTTCAGATTTCACAAACAGTGGAAGGGTCTTAAAGGGGCATTAAATTCCAGGATTGCATTACATACAGAGTGCAGAGTTCAGGTGGTTACACACAGAGTGCAGAGCTGTCACTTGTAAACACAGAAACCAGACTTTGTTGTTTAAAAGTGATTGTGGTGAGCAGGCACCAAAGGGTCTGAGCCAGAGGTGGTGGAACCAAGTTCCCCCTGAAAAAAAGCTCTGGTCCTTGGGCTTGCCCTGATGTCTAGGGAAGGATAGCTGACCCTCCGGTTCCTCCCTACCCTGCCCCTGGGGTGGGGTGTCTCTCTTTGGGAGAGCTCCTTGACCAAGTATTTCATGGTTGACTTTCGGATTTTCTTAGAATATACCGATTTTTTTTTTTTTTTTTTATTCGAATGTGCCAAAGTGAACAAACAAAAGAAAAATATTCATCAAATGATTACAATGACTCTTTAAATCATTTTTGACTTAAAGCGGTGGTTCCCCCTTAAAAACAACTTTTTTTTATTTCACTGCCCCCCCACATTCCATCACGATTAAGGCACATATTTTTTTTTTCCTCACATGCTGTTGATTGACGTTTTGCCCAAAAACGAGCTCTCCCCCCGTCGCGTAAGCCGCGTCACGATTGGCGAAAGGAGCCGAACGGCGATGCGCATGCGCAGTATAGCACCGTTCGGCTCCTTTCACCAACCGTGACGCGGCTTACGCGACGGGGGGAGAGCTCGTTTTTGGGCAAAACGTCAATCAACAGCATGTGAGGAACGCCCACTCCCGCGGGACTCGCAACCCGGATGCACGGGTGAATATGCTGTAGTAAGGTATGTACAGCAGGAAAAAAAAAAATATGTGCCTTAATCGTGATGGAATGTGGGGGGGCAGTGAAATAAAAAAAAGTTGTTTTTAAGGGGGAACCACCGCTTTAACCAAAACAGCATTATTTTGAAATGATAATCTAATAACACCCACAGTCTTTGATTTCATGTTTACAGTTCGAATTCAAAGTAAAATTTGATTCGAATTTTAATTCGAATTTTAGAAAATTCAGACGAATTTCGTTATTCAGAGCATTCGGTAAACTTTGTTTATACTGTAATTCAGGTATTCTAAATCTCTGGATAATGAAAGAATATTTATTCGGAACAAAACAAACCACATATGTCTGGCCATTTGCTTCTTCAGGAAAATACGGGAGGGAATTTTTTTTATAAGCAAATGCATTATTACAGTGTAAACTGTTGGCGCTATATAAATCCTGTATAATAATAAATGCATATGGGCAAACAACCTGATAAAAGACCATAAGGAGATCACAGGGAATAAAGAGCTGAGGACCCTAAAGATAGGCCAACTTACAATTTGTTAGATCTTAAAGTGACACTAAAGCCTCGTACATGAAAACGGTCGGAAGGACAGTTGTCCTAGGTTAACCGATGAAGCTGACTGATGGTCCGTCACGCCTACACACCATCAGTTAAAAAAACGATTGTGTCAGAACGCGGTGACGTAAAACACAACGACGTGCTGAAAAAAATGAAGTTCAATGCTTCCAAGCATGCGTCGACTTGATTCTGAGCATGCGCGGGTTTTTAACCAATGCTTTTGCATACTAGCGATCGGTTTTGACCTATCGGTTAGCAATCCATTGGTTAAATTTGCTTTTTTTTAACCAAAGATTAAATAACCTATGGGGCGCACACACGATCGGTTTGGACCTCTGGGAAGCTCTCTCCTGAGGGGGTTACCTTGCGCGCATGCTCCCGTGCCATACAATCGGCGTCCATAGCCGCCGATTGTATAACTCGGCCCCGCCCCCTGCGTCATTGGATTTGATTGACAGCAGTGGGAGCCAATGGCTGTGCTGCTATCAATCTATCCAATGAAGAGCCGATAAGGCATGGGGTCAACGATGCGGGATCGCGCCCTCGGAAATTTCGGGGCTCAGGTAAAACAGGGGCTTGGGGGGGGCTCAGTGACTGCAAGGTGTTTTTTCACCTTAAAGCAGAGGTTCACACAAAAAGTGAACCTCCGCTTTTTGGATTCCTCCCCCCCCCCCTCCGGTGTCACATTTGGCACCTTTCAGGGGGAGGGGGGTGCAGACAGGTATTTGCACCACTTCCGGGTTATGACTCCCACGGGAGTCCAGCCTCGTCATGTCACCCCCCCCCCCCCGCTGTCTTCTGGGAAACACTGTTCCCGGGAGAGAGTGGGGACCAGTGACGGCACGCCGCAATCCTCACGCATGCGCAGCAGGCTTCACTTCCTGATTCCTTGACCGAGGATGGCGGCGGAAGCAGCCGAGGACCGAGCGATTGCTCTGCCTCGTCTGGGCCAGGTAAAGGTAAGTTTGTCAACACAGAACTCTGAGCTGTGATTGGCCACAGCCGATCAGCAGGTTTCATTAGCTGAAATCTGCTAGAAAACTAATGCTATGTCCTATCACAGCAGGGGTCAGCAGGGGGCATGTGTGCAAACCGACAAACCAAGAAGGACATCTACTGTGAGTGGGCCGGTAAGAGATTAAAAAATGTCATTAGCATGTTGATTAGGGGGCAGATTCAACTTCAGCTTTAAAATAACATTCTGTGATTCCCACAGAGACTGTGACCGGCACGACATTCTGGGAGCTGTAGTCACTTCCATAGGTAATGTTTGCCACATAATCTCCAGCAAGTGCTTGTTTTACCCTTCGCCACACACCTGTATCGGGTTGTTTGAACAACAAATGTCTATTGAGCTTGTTTGACCAGACTGTGACCAAGATGAAGACTGTGTGGGCTGATATTCCTGTCTGGAATGTAAAAAATAGACAGAGGTAACGTCTTATTTATACATCTTCTGTAACTTTTCATACATGAAGGTTGAGTCATGGTTTGTGTAGGCTCATCTTTGTACCAAATGCTATCGATAGGCTGAAATATAGACTGGAGCTTGTTTTATAATGACTTTTAAAAACATTATATATATATATAAAACATTTTTTTTTTTCAAACAAATAAAGCTTTCTTTTGGTGATATTTGATCACCACTGGGTTTTTTTATTTTATTTTTTGCAATATAAACCAAAAAAAGACCAAGGGGTAGATCCACGTACCTGGGCGCATCTTCCCGCCGGGCGTAGCGTATCTAAGATACACTACGCCGCCGCAACTTATTTTTTTTTTCCCGAATCCACAAAGAATTTGCGCCGTAAGTTACGGCGGCGTAGTGTATCTCTAGCGGTGTAATGGCGCAGAATTCAAATGGATGTAATAGGGGCATGTTTTATGTTAATTCGTCATGACCCGACGTAAACAAAGTTTTTTTTAACTGCACATGCACCGTCCGTGGGGGTATCCCAGTGCACATGCTCGAAATTAACCCGGAACAAGCCAATGCTTCCAACGGTGACGTCATTCTACGCAAATCCCTATTCGCGAACGACTTACGCAAACGACGTAAAAATTTCAAATTTCTACGCGGGAACGACGGCCATACTTAACATTGAGTACGCCTCATAACAGCAGCTTTAACTATACGCCGGAAAAAGCCGAAACGCAAACGACGTAAAAAAATGCGCCGCCGGACGGACGTTCGTGGATCGCCGTAACTAGCTAATTTGCATACTCAACGCGGAATTTGACGGAAACGCCACCTAGCGGCCGCCGAAAAATTGCAGCTTAGATCCGACGGCGTACTAAGACGTACGTCTTTCGGATCTAGCCGAGATGCCGTTGCATCTTGTTTTGTGGATACAAAACAAAGATACGACACGCAAAATTTTAAATTACGCGGCGTATCAAGAGATACGCCGGCGTAATACCTTTGTGGATCTGTCCCGTGTGTCTTCATAATATTTGGATATTGGCAGTGCTTGAGGTTTTAGTAAAGTTACAGTGTGGCTGACAAAATGACAAATGGAATCTATCGATATGCATGTAAGATCAATAAAAATCAATAATGATAATTAAAAAATGACACGCTGCTGCCTTTTATAGTTTTTTAGCAACTGCGCCCCAAGAAATGTGCAGTCTCAGAAACACGTCTAGGCTGCCAGTCCCAGGAAACATCAAATATGAATTAAACCAGAAACAACCACAGGCAAACACACTGCCTGACTTTCTTTCCCATCTAGCAATGCAGGTAAATATTTTCCACTAAAAAATACTGATAAAATCATAGAAATATGTGACACGTTGGGTAGCATCCTAAAGCTTAAAATAAGATAAAAAAAACGTATGAAAAGTAAACCAAGAATGGCTCATTCCCACAAGCTGTGATCTGATTTCCACAGTGCTAAAGTATTTCATAATTTCTGGAATGCCTGGTATTCCGAAAATGATATGCAACGCAATGGGAAAAAAAACTGCAAGCATTGAAAACAAGCAGGTTGAAAACACAGCGCTGAAAAAAACAAAACTATCTCCTACCTTGATAACAATCCAGTAACATCAGAAGAGGGAATTAATCCGCAGACATAGGGAACGCACACAACATTCTGGGGGAGATTAAACAAGAGGACCTGTCACTCACCGCAGACATTATTCCTCCTTAATAGCAGTTATGCATTCATAGACTTTTCACCCTAGACGTTTTGTTTGACATCTTTGCTGTGCGTCGGCCCATTTAGCTGTCTGTCTTGCATGAAAGGTTTATAGGTAACATTACATACAGGCTGTTTGGCAAAATGCTTAACATTGCTAGTCTGCATCATTTCAAGAAAAACAGCTCACACTCATTAATCTGATGGAATTCCTGCTTTACACCCTAGAAAAAAAATCTTTCCAGTGTGTGTTTCCTGTGTGATATATATTAGCACCCTCCTTGATAGGTTGCTATTTAGGTCTGCTGGCTCTCTTCTGTTCTGGGGATCTACAGGCTGAAGGTTTGATTGCTTCCCCCTGTTTTCTGGAGGATTCCATGAATAAAGTGGGTTGGGAGAGTCAGATAAGCAGCCTGAATATGTATATGGTTCTAGCCAATCCCTGGGTCAGGGTGCCCAGTAGATGGCTGGAAGGTGCATAAATAGTCTGGGGCTTGAGGAAGCCCTCTTCTCTGTCCAGAAGGAGAAGTTCCCAGCCTGCCCAACTGGGCAGCCCTGACTGAAATTCTACTTGCTCTCATCAAGGCCTCAGATGTGGATGGAGTTGGGAGGGCCTGTCCTGATAAAATTTTTAGAAGCTAAGCGAGGGTTTTCACTGGGGATCTGGTCTGGGAGACTTACAGAGGAATTGCCTGTCTGATATTGGATAGAGGAATCCGAGTGTGCAGGGAAATTGTGAGTAAAGCCCTGAATGTGGGATCCTGTTAACTATTGCTGCTGATATTCCTAGCATTTCAATTCTAGTGCTTGTCTGGCCTAGGTCATTACTGAAGGTGTCACAAGCTGTTTAATTTCCAGACTTTTGCTGGAGGAACTGCTCTGAGAAGTAGGGAAACAGGGAAGAGTGTCTTCACTATATTGCCCAGTGTTCAAGGAGTATCCCACAGCTCCGTATGCCCTATCTAAGTTATAAATCCTAAAAAGGCAACCTCTAGACTGCATATTGAGCCAATAGAGTGATTGTTGCAGTGTGCCTGGCTGCTGCTGCACTATCTGGGACAAAAACTTGGGACAAATCAACTTCACCTACAAGGTTGAGCACTATACAGTATCTCACAAAAGTGAGTACACCCCTCACATTTTTATAAATATTTTATTATATCTTTTCATGTGACAGCACTGAAGAAATTACACTTTGCTACAATGTAAAGTAGTGAGTGTACAGCTTGTATAACAGTGTGAATTTGCCGTCCCCTCAAAATAACTCAACACACAGCCAATAATGTCTAAACTGCTGGCAACAAAAGTGAGTTTACCCCTAAGTGAAAATGTCCAAATTGGGCCCAAAGTGTCAATATTTTTTGTGGCCACCATTATTTTCCAGCACTGCCTTAACCCTCTTGGGCATGGAGTTCACCAGAGCATCACAGGTTGCCACCGGAGTCCTCTTATACTCCTCCATGATGACATCACAGAGCTGGTGGATGTTAGAGACCTTGCGCTCCTCCACCTTCGATATGAGGATGCCCCACAGATGCTCAATAGGGTCTAGGTCTGGAGACATGCCTGGCCAGGCCATCACCTTTACCCTCAGCTTCTTTAGCAAGGCAGTGGTCATCTTGGAGGTGTGTTTGGGGTTGTTTTCATGTGATACTCTACATATACTCTATGTATAGTGTATACTAATGGCTGTGTGTAGTTATTTTGAGGGGACAGCAAATTTACTATGTTATACAAGCTGTACACTCACTACTTTATATTGTAGCCAAGTGTAATTTCTTCAGTGTTGTCACATCAAAATATATAATAAAATATTTACAAAAAATGTGAGGGGTGTACTCATTTTTGTGCGATACTGTATATACACTGTATATACAGCTTCAACTCTTCTGGGAAATCTGTCCACAAGGTTTAGGAGTGTGTCTATGGGAATGTTTGACCATTCTTCCAGAAGAACATTTGTGAGGTCAGGCACTGATTTGGACGAGAAGGCCTGGCTCACAGTCTCCACTCTAATTCCTCTCAAAGGTGGTCTATCAGGTTGAGGTCAGGATTCTGTGCAAGCCAGTCAAGGCTCATTTTGTGAAGGGAAATCGGGTGTTTTTTTTTTTTTTAAATCAAAGCAGTACTTACCGTTTTAGAGATAGATCTTCTCCGCCGCTTCCGGGTATGGTTTTCGGGACTGGGCGTTCCTATTTGATTGACAGGCTTCCGACAGGCTTCCGACGGTCGCATACATCGCGTCACAAGTAGCCGACGTTTGGCTACTTTCGGAAAATCGTGACGCGCTGTATGCGACCGTCGGAAGCCTGTCGGAAGCCTGTCAATTAAATAGGAACGCCCAGTCCCGCAGCCCAGAAGCGGCGGAGAAGATCTATCTCTAAAACGGTAAGTACTGCTTCGATTTAAAAAAAAACACCCGATTCCCCTTCACAAAATGAGCCTCAATCTAATGTTAAAAATTGAGTTTTTGGGTGAACCTCCACTTTAAGGCGTCAGCATACCAAAACATTTTGGCCCCTTCCTGTTCCAACATTACTGTGCACCAATGCACAAAACAATGTCCATAAAGACATGGATGAGCGAGCCTGGGGTGGAGGAACTTGACTTCTTACCCTAACCCAATAGAACACCTTTGGGGTGAATTAGAGTGGAGACTTCGAGCCAGGCCTTCTTGTCCACATGCCTCACCTCACAAATGTGCTTCTGGAAGAATGGTCATTCCCATAGACACACTCCTAAACCTTGTGGACAGCCTTCCCAGAAGAGTTAAAACTAGTATAGCTGCAAAGTGTGGGCCAACTCAATATTGAACCCTACGGACTAAGACTGGGATACCATTAAGTTTCATGTGCATGTAAAGGCAGGTGTCCCAATACTTTTGGTAATATAGGGTATTTCACTAGGAAGAGCCTGATAGATATTGGCCCGGAGGCAACGGATGATCCTGTGGCTGCGAGTAAGTGACCCCAGTGCTGAACAGTTAGTGACTGTGTGTAGCTTTTAAACTCCTGAAGAAGTACTAGTCACCATCTGCATAGAGATCCTGTGGGACTATTCTTTTTGTAGTGTACAGCCAGAGAGTTGAAAAGTCTTTAAGGTATTAAGTTCTACAGTTTATTTGGATATCTCATATTCGTTCTCCCTATCCCAGTTCATCATTCCCAATAAAAACCCTAAAAATAAATCCCTAGACTGTTCTTTGGAGTCAGTGGAAGAGTAAGAAAGATGCTGGGTGCCTGGCCGTTAGTGCTCCAAGTGGGGAAATAGGACTGCATTCACAAGGAATGCTCTACATTTAGATGTATCAAACACTGGGAAGGGAATACCTTATGGAATATAGATTGAATAGATGATTTAGGCAGGCCTTTGCGCTACATTTTTAATAATTTAATAGAGAGTTTACAGAGATTGTACAATCAGATTGTGATGTGTGTGTGATCACCTTCAGGATTTAAATTGTAATCTTGGTACATCCATTGCCAGGTCTTCATGTCCAAGACGTAATGGCCTAGTGAATGTGAAAGAGCTGGCATTCCTTCTCCGCAGATGAGTCAGGGATTTGATAAACATAGAAATACCTGCACTTCTATTTACATTTCAGAATTTTTATATAGGCATTGGAGTAAAACCAGTTTTCCCTTCACCTGGGAATTCAGGAATTTCCTCTAAGTTTAGCATGTGTTGTACCTGACACTGAAACACAGCGCAAAGCAGACTAAACTCTGCCAATCAGACTATAAAGATGAAGCGTGTCTGAAATGACCTGACAAGGGTAAATCTATATCACAAAAAACACTGACGTCTTTTATAGAATAGATGTATATCTGTCATTGTTCTCTTTTGTGTTCTCCAGCATGTGGAATGCGAGTGCACGTGGACTGCGAGTGTGTGTGGGCTGTGAGTACCTGTGTATAATATTGTTGAGTACCTGTGTATTGTTGAGTGTTGAGTATTAGTGTCAGGAAGCGAGTTGTTAGGTAATTTGGACAGGGTATAATCCCCAATCTTCATTGAATTAGTAGGTACATCTTGCAGCATATATGCGTTCCTTGATCATCTGATCGAGGGCGAATACTGCTGTACAAAATGTAAGCACATTGTTTCCCTGGAAGCCCAGGTTCTGAATCTAGGGAAGCAACTGTCAGCACTGAAAAGACCCTCTATACGAAAGGAGAGCGGGGAATGTACCCGGCAGGGGCCAGTACAGAGGTGGGTGGAGACAAAGAGGTGCAGGCACTAGAAAAGAGTAGATGGGTAACAGTCAGGAAGGATTGAGGTGAAAAGACCAGGGAGGCCGATCCTTGGGCTGGAACATCCCAATAAGTACGCTCCATTGAGTGACATTGGTAAAACCGGTCAGGGACCAGCACTGCTGTACCTTAGGGTATCTCCTAGCTGCCAGGCGAAGAACTCCACCAGTGAGAGTGGGGGGAAGCAAAGGGAAAGGAAAGACAGATTCTGGTGGTAGGGGACTCAATTCTTAGAAGGACAGAGAGGGCAATCTGTCACAAAGACCTGAAGCGCCAAACTGTATGCTGTCTACTGGGCGCTTGGGTTCGGCACATCACGGATCTGGTGGACAAATTACTGGGTGGGGCCGGGAAGACTCAGTTGTCATCGAGCACGTTGGCACCAATGACAAAGTCAGAGGCAGATGGAGTGTCCTAAAGAACAATTTTAGGGACTTAGGAGCTAAATTGAGGAAAAGGACCTCCAAGGTAGTATTCTCAGAAATACTACCAAAACCTCGAGCCACATCAGAATGGGAGATTAGGGAAGTAAACAAGTGGCTGAGGAGCTGGTGTAGTAAGGAGGGGTTTGGGCTCCTGGAGAACTGGCCTGACTGCTCAGTCGATAACCAGTTCTATAGAAGGGACGGACTGCACCTAATTGAGGAGGGTGCAGATCTGCTGGGGGTGAAGTTGGCCGAAAAGTTAGAGGGGCTTTTAAACTAGGCGATGGGGGGAGGGTCCAGAAGTAGAGATAGTCAGCGTAGAGCATATTCCAGATTGTAGTATTGAGGACATTAGTGGAAGGTTGACTAAAGCACACAAACCCAAGGTAAGTATAGTAACAAGTCCTATTTGCAATCTCAGAACAACCAATAAGAGGACAGTATGCAATCGGGCTAAACTACGTGGCATGTTCACCAATGCCAGGAGCTTGGTGGACAAGATGGAAGAACTAGAGATATTGTTGTACAAGGAGGATTTAGAATTTGTGGGAATTTTAGGGACTTGGTTCAACAGCTCTCATGATTGGCTGGCAACCATTCAAGGGTATTCCCTTTATCGCAGGGATAGAGAGGGTAAAAAAGGGGGAGGGGTATGCCTGTATATCAAGAATAATGTACAAGTGAATGTGAGAGATGACATCACTAAGGGAGCTAGGAAGGAGGTGGAATCCTTATGAGTAGATCTAGAAGGGATAAAACTAAGAGGGAAATAATACTGGGAGTATGCTATAGGCCCCTAACCTGAGGGAGGAGGGGGAGACGGACCTACTATCACAATTTGGATAAGCAGCAAGGATGGAAAGTGTCATCATAATGGGGGAATTGAATTATCCAGTGGGTGGAAGGAACTGCACTTTCGTCTAAGGCTCGCCAGTTCCTTAAGGTCTTGCTGGACAATTTCATGTGTCAGATGGTAGATGCACCAACTAGAAACAAAGTGTTATTGGACCTACTGATTACCAACAATACAGACCCGATCACAGATGTGGAAATAAGGGGTAAATTTGGAAATGCTGGGGTAACAAGAAAGGAACTACATACATTACATTACATTCAAGATATCTTGAATTTGTAAAAATAAGCAGACTTTGCAACTAAGGTAGGTGCTTCTACCTTAGTTGCAGGGTCTGTATATTTTGTGTTGCCCCCTCCAAAACACTGCATTAAAGCGGAGTTCCACACATATTTTTCACTTTCCACCTTGCAGCACTTGTCCATGAAAATTAATTGGCAAGCAAAAATGACGTGATGCAAGGAGGCGCTATGTGCCATTTTTAAAAAGGGTAACCAGGCTTTTGTCCCCTTTGTTACCTAGCGTCTTATGAGGAGTGATCGACAGTGTCAGGGGGGCAGGAGCATAGCAGAGCGGCGTTATTTCTTTAAAAAGGCAGTAAGCTTTATTTACAGAGCCCGGGGGACAGCAAGGAGGTGGAGGAAGGGGGAATAGAGGTTTCCATAGCAAAGAGGCGGTAACTTTCTCCAACGCCGCCGTTGCAATGAAAACCCCACCTACAAGCTATGGGACTTGCTTGCAATGCACTGTGTATGTGCACGATCGGAAGGGGCATGCTGGGTAGCCAGCATGCACGGAATCCCAGAACCCTGGAAGAGGGACACTGAAGTTTCACACTTGAGATGTCCGCGCAAAGTAAGTAAATGATGCTGCAGGAGCACAAAACTGGGGATAGTTTTCAGGATAACTTTATTTAAATGCACAAGGCCTGACTATTCTAGTTTTTGTTTTAGCTTACATTTTTTTTGGTCAGAACACCATTTTAAATTACCTGTGGGGAGTGTGGAGGAAGGCAAGTCACTCTCACCTAGACAATACATGCTGCAGCAGAACTACCAGCTGAGGTGTTTTGTGATGTCCTGCTTCTTATACATAATTCTTTTGTATATGCATTCTTTCATTTGTCTGTTAAAGTAAAATTCACACTTTTGCTATCCTTTTCTTTTTTAAAGTAAGATTGCCTTTACTAGGATTGACCAGAGAGGTAAAGTGGTTGTAAAGCCTTAAGGTTTTTCACTTAAATGCAATATATGCATTAAGGTGAAAAACCTTCTGTGCTGCAAAGTCCCTCCTCCAGCAACCCCCCCCCCATTCTTTTTCAGTCCAATCCGATTCAGTGATGTGCACGAGAGCAGCGGCTCCCATTACTGCCTTCCTCCTCCTTGGGCAGATCGATAGTAGCGGGAGTCATTGGCTCCCACTGCTGTCAATCAAATGCTGTGCCAAACAAGGCCTTCTCTGTGTAAATAGAATAGGGAGCGAGCATTCACTGGCGCCCCCCCCCCCCCCCATAGAAAGCCGTTTTGCATGGAGGCACTTGCTGAAGAGGAGAAACCTGGGAGTGGGAGACCACAGAAAAAGAGGATGGGGGCTACTCTGTGCAAAACAAAATTGCACAGAGCAGGAAAGTACTGTATGACATGTTTGTTATTTTTTAAAAAAATACGAAGCTTTAATGTCACTTTAAGGTGAAAATATTGATTGGAAGTGGAAATCTCAGTATTGTTATTGAGCTGTAAAATTTTCATGAACAAAAAAGTGTATTTCGTAATGTAATTTATGAATGAATGAATGAATGAAAACTTATATAGCGCGGCACATGCGAACTGAATCGCCTCTGGGCGCTAGTTGTTGCTGTCTTTCCAGAGCATCAGAAAAGCAGAGTTTTGACCTGTCTTCTGTAGGTCAGGTGGTTTTCCTCCAACCGAATGCTGGTTGGTAAAGCGTTCCATAGTCTAGGACCTTGTACCGCAAACCTTCTTTCTCCCTTGGATTTGTATCTGGCTTTGGGTATCTGGACCAGATTTTGGTCGGTGGATCGCAATACGCGATTGGCGTTGTGGCCTTTTATCTTTTCGCATAGATATTGCGGAGCCTTCCCATGGATGCACTTATGTGTCAGACAGAGTGCTTTAAAAGCAATCCTGTCCTTTACTGGCAACCAGTGAAGGATTCTCAGCGAAGGTGAGATTGATTCCCATGGTTTTTTCCCAGTCACAAGTCTGGCGGCTGTATTCTGAACGACTTGCAGACGAGTGATTTGGTATTTTGGGAGCCCGAGATAGAGGGCATTTGCATAGTCCAGTCTGGAGTTCACAATTGTTCCCACCACGACTGCTACGTCTTCTTTAGGAATAAATGGGATAAGTCTGCGTAGTAGGCGCAGCAGATGGTGAGATCCGCTGACTACTGACCCTATTTGTGCGTCCATTGTCATGTAGGTGTCGAAGATGACACCGAGACTTTTGACTTTGGAGCTAGGGGTGATGGATTTGCCCAGAATGGCGTGAAACAGAAGAAGTTCTGTTTTAGAACTATTGATTTTGAGATAACTCTTTGTCATCCAGTTTTCTATTGAAGAGAGACATTTCTCTAAACTGGCATGATGATCATTTTTGTTGCAGATGCGAAAATACAATTGCGTATCGTCTGCATATGAGTGATATAGTAGTTTTTCGTTACTAATGATTTCAAAAAGAGGGCGAAGATAGATATTGAAAAGCACCGGTGACAGGGGAGATCCTTGAGGGACTCCACATGACACCGTGCGCTTTTCAGAAGTGAAAGGTCCCAATTTCACTGTTTGTGAACGGTTTTCTAAAAAGGAGGAAAACCAAGGTAAATCATCTTCTGCGACTCTGGCTACCTTGGCCAGCCGAGTCAGTAACAGTTTGTGGTCTACCGTGTCGAAGGCTGCACTAAGGTCCAACAGAACCAGGAGACAAGATTCTCCTTTGTCAGCGGCTTCAAGGGCGTCGTCCCATATTTTGAGCAATGCTGTCTCCGTCCTGTGTCCGGGTCCGAAACCTGATTGAAATGGGTCAAGTAGATTGTAGGTATCCAGATGCTGTTGCAGCTGTTGTACCACTACTTTCTCCATTACCTTGGAGAGAGCGTTGAGGGCTGTTATGGGACGGCGATGAGTTGGGTCCTTGGGGTCAAGGGTAGGTTTCTTCAAGATGGGCTGGATTGTGCCCTCTTTCAGCTGGGAGGGCACTATGCCTTCCTTAAATGACTTGTTTATAAGCTGCGTGATGGACGGCGCCAGGATGTCGGCACATTCCTTCAGCAGTTTAGTAGGGATGGTATCATTGGGTGCTGTGCTGTTTCGCAGAGCACTGATGATATTTTTTGTGACATCGATGGAGATGGGGTTCAGAGTGAACTTTGCTGGTTGTAGAGCATTTTTTTGGGTGCTGTGTAAGGGATCGAGGGGGGGGTTGAAGGGGGTATTGTTTTGCTGAATGCTTTCCCGGATTTTCTCAATTTTATTCATGAAGAAATCCGACAATTCATTGCAGAATTCTTGGGTGTCTGAATTGGGGGCTTCAAGGCACCCTGGATTCATGGTCTGAGTGACCAGCTTGAAGAGTTCGCGGGGGCGGTTTTAGAGGTAATTTTCAATCTTTCTAAATCTGCAGATTTCAATAAACTAATGTGTGTGTGTGTGGGGGGGGGGTTATGACAAAAGGCCCTCCCCAAACAGGATGTTGCTCTAACTATTTAGGTAAATAAGAGAACTAGAACCTTTGCTAAGTGGAAGAGTAGGATTGATAATACAGATGTCAGTGCCTCCACCCAGAATCAGGGGATTCACTTCCCGGGAAATTAACCAGTAATCTAAACAAAGTAATTGGGAGATGAAGAACTATTGCAACCAGCATATAACATTACCAACGAGTACATACAGTGCCTTGAAAAAGTATTCATAAAATGGAATGATATATTTAAAGCGGTAGTTCACCCACAATCCCATGATTTTACCATCGAGACAGGCATTGTAGCGCGAGCTACAGTATGCCTGTCCCGATTTTTTTAACCCCGTACTCACCTTGTAGTCGTCCATCGTAGATTTCGGCTCCCGCGGGGAATGGGCGTGGCTATGGAGAGGGAGGATGATTGACGGCCGGCCCTGGCACGTCACTCTCCCCGAAGACAGCCGGAGTAGGTCTCGGCTCTTCACGGCGCCTGCGCACAGGCTATGCGCACGCGTCGTGAAGACCAAGCCTATTTCGGCTATTTCCGGAGAAGCGTGACGCGCCAGAGCCGGCCGTCAATCATCCTCCGTCTCCAGAGGCACGCCCATTCCCCGGTATCTTCGATGGACGACTACAAGGTGAGTATGGGGGGAAAAAATTCGGGACAGGCATACTGTAGCTCGCGCTACAATGCCTGATTTTAAGGTAAAAAAATAAAAATAAAAATTTTTCCCGTCGATAGGGTGAACCCCCGCTTTAATGATAGATCAACACAAAGTGGCACATAATTGTGAAGTGGAAGGAAAATCATAAATGTTTTTTTTTTTTTACAAATAAATATGTGAAAAGCGTGGTGTGCATTTGTATTCAGCCCCCTGAGTCAATACTTTGTAGAACCTCCTTTCACTGAAATTACATCTGCAAATATTTTGGGGTGTCTCTCCCAGCTTTGCACATCTAGAGAGTGACATTTCTGCCCATTATTCTTTGCTAAATAGCTCAAGCTCTGTCAGATTGTATGGAGAGCGTCTGTGAGCAGCAATTTTCAAGTCTTGCCACAGATTCTCAATTGGATTTAGGTCTGGACTTTGACTGGGCTATTCTAACACATGAATATGCATTGATCTAAGTCATTCCATTGTAGCTCCTGCTGTATGTTTAGGGTTTTCTTCTAAGATTTCCCTGTATTCCGCTCCATCCAT
Source organism: Rana temporaria (assembly GCF_905171775.1). Taxonomy (NCBI): domain Eukaryota; kingdom Metazoa; phylum Chordata; class Amphibia; order Anura; family Ranidae; genus Rana; species Rana temporaria. The sequence continues at coordinate 429,666,286 of NC_053492.1, forward strand.
CTTCCCATCAACTCTGACCAGCTTCCCTGTCCCTGCTGAAGAAAAGCAGCCTTACAACGTGCTACCACCATGTTTCACGGTGGGGATGATGTGTTCAGGGTAATGTGCAGTGTTACTTTTCTGCCACACATAGGGGCAGATCCACAAAGATATTACGCCGGCGTATCTCTTGATACGACGTGTAATTTCAAATTTTGCGCGTCGTATCTTTGTTTTGTATCCTCAAAACAAGATACGACAGCATCTCAGCTAGATCCGACTGGCGTACGTCTTAGTACGCCGTCGGAACTAAGCTGCAATTTTTCGGCGGCCGCTAGGTGGCGTTTCTGTCGAATTCCGCGTCAAGTATGCAAATTAGCTAGTTACGGCGATCCACGAACGTACGTCCGGTCGGCGCATTTTTTTACGTCGTTTGCGTTCGGCTTTTTCCGGCGTATAGTTAAAGCTGCTGTTATGAGGCGTACTCAATGTTGAGTATGGCCGGCGTTCCCGCATACAATTTTGAATTTTTACGTCGTTTGCGTAAGTCGTTCGCGAATAGGGATTTGCGTAGAATGACGTCACCGTCGTGAGCATTGGCTTGTTCCGGGTTAATTTCAAGCATGCACACTGGGATACCCCCACGGACGGCGCATGCGCAGTTAAAAAAAACGTTGTTTACGTTGGGTCACAACGTATTAACATAAAAAAAAACGCCCCCATTACATCCATTTGAATTCCGCGCCATTACCCCACCGTAACTTATGGCGCGAATTCTTTGAAAATTCGAAAAAAAAGAATAAAGTTACGGCGGCGTAGTATATCTTAGATACGCTGCGCCCGGCGCAAGGGTACGTGGATCTGCCCCATAGCGTTTTGCTTTAAGGTCAAAAAGTAAAATGTTGGTCTCATCTGACCAGAGCACCTTCTTCCGCATGTTTGCTGTGTCCCCCACAGGGTTCTCGCAAACTGCAAACAGGACTTCTTATGGCTTTCTTCTTGCCACTTTTCCATAAAGGCCAGATTTGTGGAGTGCACGACTTATGCCGCGGTTTTTTGTGATGAAAAAAAACGACGTTTTTGAAAACGTCATTTAAAATGACCGTGTGTGGGGAAAACGTTGTTTTATGTCTTCTGAAAAACGACAAAAAAAAAATTCGAACATGCTCGAATTTTTTTGTGTCGTTTTTCAAAACGTTGTTTTTTGTGTTAATAAAAATGATAGTGTGTGGGCAAAACAACATTTAAAACAACGTTTTTAAACCCGCGCATGCTCAGAAGCAAGTTATGAAGCTAGTTTCAATGGAAAAGAGTGCTGAACGTAACCGCGCTTTGCTAGAGCATTTTGAAAAAACTATAGTGTGTAGGCAACGTCGTTTTTGAAAATGAAGTTTCAAAAACGTCGTTTTATTTCATGATTTAAAACGTTGTTTTTTTTCATCACAAAAAACGACCGTCTGTACGCGGCATAATAGTTGTCCTGTGGACAGATTCTCCCACCTGAGCTGTGGATCTCTGCAGCTCCTTCAGAGTTACCATGGGCCTCTTGGCTGCTTCTCTGATTAATGCTCTCCTTATCTGGCCTGGCAGTTTAGGTAAATGGCCATGTCTTGATAGGTTCTCAGTTGTGCCATACTCTTTCAGTTTTCAGATGATGGATTTAACAGTGCTCTGTGAGATGTTCAAAGGTTGGGATTTTTATTTATAACCTACCCCTGCTTTAAACTCCTCCACAATTTTATCGCTGACCTGTTTGGTGTGTTCCCTGGCCTTCATGATGCTGTTTGTTTACTAAGGTTCTCTAACAAACCTCTGAGGGTTTCACAGAAAAGCTTTATTTTTACTGAGATTCAATGACACAGGGTTGGACTCTATTTACTAACTTCTGAAGGTAATTGGTTCCACTAGATTTTAGTTAGGGGCATCAGAGTAAAGGGGGCTGAATACAAATGCATGCCACACTTTTCAGATATTTATTTGTAAAAAAAAAAAAAAACGTTTATCATTTTCCTTCCACTTCACAATATTGTGGCACTTTGTGTTGGTCTATCACATAAAATCCCTATAAAATTAATTTTCGGTTGTAACATAATAACAAAATGTGGAAAATATCCAAGTACTGTAGATGCACACGAGTATAGAAATAACACAAGCTTTATAAAAGAACAGAATAATAACTGTAGATACATCCAATGTACAAACAGGGCCTGATAGTAGTCCTGGTGGAATTGTGCACATACACCCGGTTATTCATAGTTAAAGTGTTACTAAACCCAGTAATACTAAAATAGTTCCTCACAGTGCCCACAGCTTATAAATCTTCTTTTTACAATAAAATACTGCCACTGTATACCTTTTTTGCTGATCTGTATACCTCGGTCACATGATATGAAAAAAATGTGAAAAAAATGTAGCGCCCAAAAAAACAATAAGGAACCCTAAAAAGGGGAGAGTTTCTATGTGACCAGAGGGCGATTGACTTATGAGAAAAGTCTTGCACCCCTTGATACACGGTGATGAAACATATAAGGTGAAATAAACACAAAAATTATATTTAATAGGAGCTGTACCTATAATGGGTACTCCCATGTGACACTAGTGAAATAGTGTAGTTCACAAACACAACTGTGCTCTAAACAGAGTCGGCAGTCTGGTGTAAAAATATGTATGGATGTCTGTAGTACAAACCACCAATCATGTGTTAATATAAATGGAAATATATAAAAGTACAAAACACTCCAAAAAATGGTGGTGTATATGACCAAAATAGACTAATGGAAGTTACAATGTGGAATCCAAAAAAGAGTTAGTTCTAAAAACAGTCCTCCAAGACAAATATTCCGCTAGTAATCAGGTGTGCCCCAATAAAGTGACATAGGCCCAATACTGCAAAGAAGCAAAGTCCTTCTGAGGAATGTGGAGTCAAAACACATGTAAGCACTTCCAGTGTTGGGTGGAGCAAATATCCTCAAATAAAGCTATCTTCAGTGCTGGACATATAGATAGATGAGTGGGTACTCTTACCAGAACAGGTGGACCCTCTCAACCACCATACGGTGGGAGGGTCGTCAAGGCTTGTATAGACCGACTGTCTGGGTCCAGGAGTCCTCACTCGACTTGTCCAAACCAGAATTGGTCACAGATGCACTTGCTTGTCCAGAGGTAGTGACAGGGATCAGCCTGTCAGTAGTTGCTCCAAACACCCCAATTGATATATAAAAAGAAAAAATATATAGAGGTGCTCCTCATGGTGTAAAACTATTATTTAATAGTAAAAGCATTCCAAATTCCAAAATTCACACACGTGACCGGAAATGCAATAAAATCAGAAAAACTTGAAAAGCCACACTTGAATTAAAAAATCAGCCAACTGAAAAAATCAAATCAAATAAAATAACAGCAAACTGAAAAGAAATAGCAGCAAACTCCCACCTTGGAAAGGTGTGAGGAGTTTTCCAAAAAGTTTAGAATGCAATGGGGATGCAATGGAATGGTCACCCTACCGGTTTCGTCGCTATAAGGACTTCAACTGGGGTATCTGACCTTCCTCTGCTACCCCCCTGCATTAAATACCTCAGATCCAGATCCGTGATTGTCGCCATCTGTTCCGCCATGCCCCAAACGGCGTGCGTTCCATGATGGAGAACATGATTCCTCATTTGCGATCCAAAGGCCGGAAGTGTTGGGGCGGGGTTGGCGTCAATACGCGCAATGTGTTTGGGTGACTGAGTCACTCCCCCTCTCCTCCTTTGTGATAGGTAGGAGATGTAGCGGTTGGCCAACCAATGGGCATCATTCGATATCCATTCCGCAACGCCATGACGTCAGCGCGGCAACGCTGCGTCTCACGATGCGTTTCAGACATGTCTCGGCAGTCACCAGCTTAAATAACAGGCGCTCCTGGACATTCGATAGGCTAAATCATGCATGTGCCCAAAGACGGCACCTATTTCACCGGGGTTGTAAAGAGATCATCCTAAGTCACCCTAACATAAATGACATTTGTAAAGGCCGATCGTGAACATAAATATATATGATTTATATGGATCAGAGGAAGGGCAAATTCTCACGGAGGTGGATCCTATAAAAACCCATCGAAAATAAATACATACATAGCAAGGAGTCTTAAAGGAATACATAAATATAAATCCATATCATCGGAATCATAAAGATTAATTAATAAAAACATTATATAAAAAGGAAAATTAAAAAATTAATCTATGTATATGGAATGTACCCATATGACTCCATAATAATCAATAATGCAGTTAGGACTGATTAATGAACGCATTTACGTCCCATTCGACATTAAGTCCGAATGGGGCGTAACTTTTGAGCGAATAGATCCAATAAACCTCTAACTTCGAAACCCCTCTGGTGCTCGGCTCACCCCTCCAGTGTGGGACGAATTTATCTATAATCAAGAAGGAGGTGCCTTCCAGTGATTTGTTGTGAACCTGTAAATAATGTCTGGGCACCGTATGTTTGTCACATCCTTTCTTGATTTTTGCGACATGTTCACCTACCCTTGTGGAAAAACTGTGAATAGTACGACCCACGTACTGTTTTCCACAAGGGCAGGTGATCAGATACACTATGTGTGTGGAAGCACACGTGAAAAATTGCTTCATGGGATAATCCATCTTAGTAATACTAGACTGGAAAGAAATGCTTTTCCTTCTCCCATGTATATTATCAAGGCACACCTTGCACTTCCTGCATGGGTGGAAGCCTTTAGACAAAGGAAAAAAGGACGGTTTTATTGGGGGATCAATGACATTGGGGGCAACTTGATTTTTTAGGGAGGTAGCCCCCCTATAAATCACTGTAGCATTACTTGGCAGAGAAGGTCCTAGAACTTGATCCTCTTTAAGAATCCCCCAATGTTTACAAATAATATCCTTAATTTGTTTATGTTGACCCGAAAAAGTGGTAAAGAATGCATTCCTAAATTTGGGATCTTGGACTGCTCTAGTCTTTTCAAGTGTAAGTGTTGCACGGTCAACCCTTCCAATATGTTCAATTTCTTCATCAATTTTTTCTCTCGAGTACCCTTTATCCAAGAACCTCTGTTTCAAGACCTGCGCTTGTGAATAAAAGTCCTTAACGTCAGAGCAATTGCGTCGTATACGCAACAACTGACTCATAGGAATGGACCTCAGCCAGGCAGGATGATGACAGCTGTCCGTGGGAATGTAGCTATTGCGATCAGTATTCTTGAAATACTTCTAGTCACTAGATGATCATTCTGGGCTTCGATTACGAGGTCGAGGAAGTGGATGTTGGAGAAACTTGCCTCGTATGTAAGAATGATCCCTACCTCATTTGTATTTAATGTGGCCATGAATGAATCCAAAGAGTCTTGGTCGCCTCTCCATAGGAGGAGGATGTCGTCTATATACCTGGCCCAGAGAACGATCTCTGGCCAGTTTAAAGCATAGACGACATCCTCCTCCCACTTGGCCATAAATATGTTGGCGAGGCTGGGGGCAAACTTAGCCCCCATCGCCACTCCTTTTTGTTGCAGGAAGTAATCCCCATTATACCAGAAATAGTTGTTGGTAGTCGCAAACCTAAGCAAGTCCATAATAAAATATTTTTGTATAATAGGAATGCTATCATTCCGGCGAAGGAAGCATTCCACTGCCTGAAACCCCAAATGGTGGGCAATGCTTGTGTAAAGAGAGGACACATCCGCCGTTACCAGCATGATGTCCCCACTGTACACAACGTCATTAAGGCGGGCGATAGTATGCCTGGTATCCTTTAAATATGACGGAATGTCTTTAACCATGGGTTGCAAGTGGAAATCAATGTATCTCCCTATTCGGGAGGTTATAGAATTGATCCCACTTACGATGGGTCTTCCGGGGGGATTTACACTATCCTTATGTATTTTTGGTAAAAAATACATTGTAGGGATACGAGGGACTTTCGGCATAAGATATGCACGCTCCTTTTTGTCCAGTATCCCTTTCTGTGTTCCTGCAGTAAGTAATTTACACAATGAGGCTTTGATCTTTGAAGTGGGATTTGAGGGCAATTTAACATAAGTACTGGTGTCTCCCAAAATACGTAGCATTTCTGCATGGTATGCAGACTTATCCAACACTACGATACCTCCCCCTTTGTCCGCAGGGCGGATCACCAAATCTTTGTGTTCACAAAGACTCTTTAAACCGGTCCTTATGTTAGGGTCAATGAATGTTTTCTTTAGAGGCAATTCATCTAAGTCCCTAAGGACCATATCCCTAAACACCCTAACATTTGGGGCCATAGGGCAAGAGGGGTTAAAAAGGGATGGGTTGGAAAATCCCGTGTGAACAATTTGGGAGGAGATGGCTGGATCTACAAGGATTACTGATGAAGTAACGCTGTATGTTTAATTTCCTTATATATTTTTGCACGTCGATAAACGTATTAAATTTATTCAACGTTTAGGGGGGGAAATATTTGAGTCCCTTATCTAGTACCACTTTTTCCGTATCTGACAAATGGACTTTACTAAGATTGAAAATCCCTGTCCCCTTTAAACCTTTTTTCTTTTGCGTCCGGGCTCGTCGCCCCCCTCTCGAGCCCCGTTTGGTTCTCTTCCCCTGGGGTAGTCCTCTCGGTCCCGATGAAAATCCCCTTGGTATTCCGACCTAGGTTGATTCTGATTATATGAATAAGGGGATCTCACTTGATGGTAATCCTCCCTCTCCATATAACCATATGTATGGTTAGACTGTCTATAGGGATTCGGTGGAGGAGGTCTCCATCCCCCACGGCCAGGAGTTGACTGTGGGTATCCATTAGAATATTCATAATGGTTACGATTGCCATAAGGGGATGAGTCATAAGACCGGGGGTCTTGGGGGGTGTCCCTTTGGTTCTTAGATCTCCCTCTAGGTCCTTTGCCCTTACCCCTATTAGACTGTCCTCTTTGTTGGGGATTAGGGGTTCTTGGACCATGATAAACTGCATAGTTTGTCCAGTGCTGAAAGTTCAGGTAGGAGGAGATTTCCACTACAGCCTGTATACACGCCCACATGTGTGATGTCAATATCATGTGACCTGAACAGTTCAACTGAAACAGGAAATGTTCTCTCCAGCAATAGAGACTGAACTGAGCATGTGCAGGACGGCTACCCTAACTGTATTATATGGTCTTGCCAAGATAGTGCAGGAGGGAAGGGTCTGTCCATATAGTGTCAAAGAGCTTTTTTATACAATGCAGAGGATTAACCCCTTACGTTCCACGGTGAGTATAACAAGCATGCTATTCTGCATATACAGACAGATTTTACTGTTGTGGGTTTAGTAACACTTTAATAATAAATATAGCTCCAGATTAATGTTTCAGCAAAGTCCAGTTGCAGGGGCTCTGAGGATGATGCTGCATCTGTCTTTGTGTTGAAGACCTGAAGACAAGATCAGCGATCATGAGTAAATCCTCCAACTGTTGTCAGATAAGCTTGGAATGGAACTTCTCGTCGGCAGGAACTGTGGTGTGGCATTGGAACCAGGGCTGGCCCAAGACATTGTGCTGCCTGGGTCCAAGAATAAAAAGTCCAAGTGACTGGGACAACACACATTGCTCAGGCATGGTTTATTAGGAAGCCGGTACAGAAAAAGGGTGTGCAGCGAAAAAAGGCTGGAGGAGATCAGCATCGCTAAGATGAAAAAAAAGAAAGAAAAGGGGGGAAAAGCTTTTAACATTTACGTTAATAGCTTGCCAACCAGACGCCGTCATTATACTGCGGCAGGTTGGCTTGTTCCCGCAAATCGCCATAGCTGTACATCGGTCCTTTTAACAGCTATAGCAGGCGTGCGCCCGCTGCACGGTGAGGGAGCTGATGCGCGTGGCCAGCGGCCGTGATCTCCGCCGGACACCTGCAAATGCTCCACAGAGAGCCAGAACTAGTGATTAGAAACAGCGATCTCTCTGTACTCCCAGTCAGAAACACCTCCCAGGGAACACATTTAACCCCTTGATCGCCCCCTAGTTTTAACCCCTTCCCTGCCAGTGTCATTTATACAGTAATCAGTGCATTTTCATAGTGTGTCTGATCTGTCCGGCGCAATGTCCCAGTCCCGCTAAAAATCGCTGATCACCGCCATTACTAGTAAAAATTAAATGATAAGAAAAATGCCATAAATCTATCCCCTATTTTGTAGACGCTATAACTTTTGCGCAAACCAATCATTATATGCTTATTTCGATTTTTTTTACCAAAAATATGTAGAAGAATACATATTGGTCTAAACTGATGAAGATTTTTTTATCATTTTTTGGGGTATTTATTATAACAAATTTAAAAAATATAGGCCCGGATTCACAAAGCACTTACAACGACGTATCTCGAGATACGGCGCGTAAGTGTAACTATGCGCCGTCGTATCTGTGCGCCGTGCCCACAATCTGAGATACGCCTAAAAATAGGCGTCCTACGACCAACGTAACTTGCCTACCCCATCGTATCGTTGGCGCATATTTATGCTGGACACATTTTCCGTTCCCATTGATTTTCTATGCACATATGCAAATGAGGGAGATACGCCGATTCACGAACATAGTTGCGCCCGGTGCATAATATACGCGGTTTGCGTAAGTCGTACGTCTGGCATAAAGTTATTCCCCATATAGGAGGCGCAACCCATGCAAAGGTAAGGACCAGAGAACACAAGCCGTCGTATCTTTTGTCGTTTACATTGTACGTGAATATGACTAGGCGTAGGTTACGTTCACGTCGTAGGTAGTGATCCGTCGTATCTTAGGGAGTAATTCCGACGTGATTCTGAGCATGCGCACTGGGATGCGCCCACGGGACGGCGCATGCGCCGTTCATTTTAAGTACTTCTATGGCGCTTGGCCCATCATTTGCATGGGGTCACGCCTCATTAGCATGGCTCACGCCCACTTCCACCTACGCTGACTTACGCCGAGGAAACCCAGCGTATCTTTAGGAGCGAGTGGGAGCAAGTGCTTTGTGAATCCAGTGCTTGCCTCTGTGCGCTGCGTCAGTGTAGCGTAAAAGAGATACGCTACGGCGGCATAAATATGCGCCGATGTATGTGAATCCGGGCCATCGTTTTTTTTTTTTTAAATGTCGCTCTTTTTTGTTTATAGCACAAAAATTAAAAATTGCAGAGGTGATCAAATACACCAAAGGAAAGCTCTATTTGTGGTAAAAAAAGGACGTTAATTTTGTTTGGGTGCGACGTCGCACGACCACGCAATCGTCAGTTAAAGCACCGTATTGCAAAAAATGGCTGGTCATTAAGGGGGAAAATCTTCCGGGGCCGAAGTGGTTAAAGACAGGAAGGTGGCTGTACGTGGAAAAATATCTCAGGATTGTGCTGTTTCGATCATTATATGTACTTCTATCAGCTAACAGTTTACATAAATCTGCGCCCGAGATCTATACATTCTGTAAGGAAAAGTCAACATGAGCCCTTCTCTCTAAACATTCTCAATGTTCCTGCATATCAAAAGTTTTCAAAACTTTTTACAACGTGTGACAGAAAAGCAAGCCAATGCAATTACAAAGAAATATACTTTGCACCAACACCATAGGAATACGCTGTTAAGGCTTGCCCAATGCCTTGGACATTTGCCCACATTGGGTCATTGAATGTCAAGGAACTGGGGCCCCTTCCTTAATCTGATTGGTGAGCCCTGATGGCTGGGGTGTTTCTGGAACCAGCCGATGCAGACAGTGCGACTCCACATATTATACAGCGTTTTAAAATCTACTTGGGATTTCTTTGTTACTGTCCTACGTTCAAGCGTTGTTCAGTTCCAGCGGAGAAGGGTCAAAGGCCATCTCCGCCCTTGGATATTTGGCTGGATTTTTAAGCTTTTTTGGCATTTTTCACTTGACTGGTTTTTGCTCTTACCAGCAAAAAAAGAAAAAAAGAAGAGAGAGAGAGAATGGGGAGAAAAGGATTTCCTTCCTGGTATAAATCTACAGATTGAGTTTGTCGTTTAAACCTAAGGTTTTGCAAACAAGCAATCCAGGGTTAAGCTCGCCCTGGGAGTTTTATTTTGCAAAATACACACTTGCATTTTATGCATGGGCTTACATAAAGTGAGCTTGTATTAAAGGGAAAGTACAGGCTTTTTCATTGAAGGGATATTTTTCTAATGTTTACTTTAAAAGTAACATTTAGATTTGATTTTTAAATTCTGCATATTTGCCTTTTTATATTTGCGTTATGGTATTAAAGTGTAAGTAGCCCGATTTACTTAAAACTCAATCATTTTAAACGTTTGTTTAAATCTGCAACTTTCATTAACCACTTGCTTACTGGGCACTTAACCCACCTCTTGCCCAGAGCAATTTTCAGTTTTCAGCGCTGTCACACAATTGCGCGGTCATGCAATGCTGTATCCAAATGAAATTTTTATATATTTTTTTTCATACAAATAGAGATTTCTTTTGGTGGTATTTAATCACTGCTGGGTTTTTTATTTTAATTTTTTTGCTAAAAAAATAAATTAAAATTTTGAAAAAAACATGTTTCATAGCTTGTTATAAAATTTTGAAAACAGGTAATTTTTCTCCTTCATCGATGTGTGCTGAGAAGGCTGCACTGATGGGCTGCACTGATGGGCACTGATAAGGCAGCACTGATAGGTGGCACAGATGGGCACTCATAGGTGGCACTGATGGGCACTTATAGGTGGCACTGGTAAACGATACTGATGGGCACTGGTAGGTGACACTAATAGCACTGATCGGTGGCACTGATGGGCATTGATTGGCAGCACTGGTGGGCATTGATAGGTGGCACTGGTGGGCAAAGGTAGGTGGCCCTGTGAGCACTGGCAGGTGGCACTGGTGGGCACAAATGAGGCAACCATGGCTCTCTGTGTGAGGGACCAAAATGAGGGACAGCTGACAGCGTGAGGGGAAAAAAATACCGGTTATCGATCCTCTGCTTACATCACATGATCAGCTGTCATTGATTGACATCTGATCACGTGGTAAGGGTCCGGGATCAGCCTCTTACTCCGATCTGAGATCAGCCGATTCTCATAGACTTGGCGATCATAGAGCGCACTGCACGCAGCCAGCAGGGATGCACTGACAGCGTATGCTGGGGAGGACGTCTATGGACGCCCTCTCAGCAATTAAGGCCCGCAATGTAGCCGTCTTTCGGCTATAGCAGGGGAGGGAAGAAGTTAAAGCGAAGCTCCATTCCCCTACAGAACATTTTTAAGTCAGCAGCTACACATACTGTAGCTGCTGACTTTTAATATTAGGACACTTAGCTGTCCTGGAATCCAGCACCCCAGCTGTTGTCTCCATTGGCTCCCGGGTGCTGCCGCCGCCAAAGTCTGTAAAGAAAACTGGCAGCACTTTTTGAATGGCCCGGCGGCGGGGAAGGAGGAGGGGTCAAACTTCTGACAGACTTCGCTGCGGCAAGGTCTGACCAAAGTGAGGATGGGTATCCGTCAAAAAAAGCGACCTGCTCCCCCTTCGCCCGATAGGGGCCAAATGTGGCACTAGGGGGGGGGGACGTACACAGCCCAGATCAGGAGCGAGCCTGCACGTGTGCCACCATCACCATAAGAGGAGGCTTTCTTTTGTGGCACATACAGAAGTGGAGTCGTCTAGCGCGCTGGTGGGGGACCCCAGAAGAGTAGGTTCAGGGCTGCTCTGTGCAATGCCATAGCATAGAGCAGGTTAGTATAAAAAAATATATTTTAGGAAAGAAAATGTAAACATAGAGTTGCGCCACAGACAGGTTTAGGCACCACCCAGCATGTTATTTAACCACTTAAGAACCGGACCATTATGCAGGTTAAGGACCTTGCCCCTTTTTGCGATTCGGCACTGTGTCGCTTTAACTGACAATTGCGCGGTCGTGTGACGTGGCTCCCAAACAAAATTGGCGTCTTTTTTTTCCCACAAATAGAGCTTTCTTTTGGTGGTATTTGATCACCTCTGCGTTTTTTATTTTTTGCGCTATAAACAAGAATAGAGCGACAATTTTGAAAAAAAATCAATATTTTTTACTTTTTGCTATAATAAATATCCCCAAAAAAGATATAAAAAAGCATTTTTTTCCTCAGTTTAGGCTGATACGTATTCTTCTACCTATTTTTGGTAAAAAAAATATCGCAATAAGCGTTTATCGATTGGTTTGCGCAAAATTTATAGCGTTTACAAAATAGGGGATAGTTTTATGGCATTTTTATTAATATTTTTTTTTTACTACTAATGGCGGTGATCAGCGATTTTTTTCATGACTGCGACATTATGGGGGACACATCGGACAATTTTGACACATTTTTGGGACCATTGTCATTTTCACAGCGAAAAGTGCTATAAAAATGCACTGATTACTGTGAAAATGACAATTGCAGTTTAGGAGTTAACCACTAGGGGGCGCTGAAGGGGTTAAGTGTGACCTCATATGTGTTTCTAACTGTAGGGGGGCGAGGCTGGACGTGTGACGTCAGTGATCGTCTTTCCCTATATCAGGGAACAGACGATCACTGACATTGCCACAATGAAGAACGGGGAAGGTGTGTTTCTTCAGCTCCGGTGACCGATTGTGGGACACCGGTGGCAATCGGGTCCGCGGGTCACACGGGCGTGGTCACTGAGCTTCGGACCAGGTCGCCGGGGCGCGCCGCCGGCAGCACGCTTGCGACCCCACGGCTGGGCCTTAAATAGACACATACATCTACTTGCCTGTGCCCAGCCGTGCCATTCTTCCAATGTATATCGGCGTGAAGGGGTCCTTAAGTGGTTAAAGGAGTCGTGTATATTTATTGTTTTCCTTTATGACTTATTAAAAGAGCTGCTCTCCACTAAACAGTATTTTTAACATTTTATTTTTACATCAGTACCTAGGGACACGCAAAGCAAGGTCCATAAAGACATGGATGACCAAGTTGGGGGTGGAGGAATGTGTCTGGCCTGCACAGATTCCTATTCTCAACCTGATAGAACATCTTTTAGACAAATTTGATTGGAGACTGCAAGCCAGGCCTTCTTAAACAACATCAGTGCCTGAGCTCACAAATGCGCTTCTGGGAGAATGGTCAAATATTCCCATAGACACACTCCTTGTGGACAGCCTTCCCAGAAGTGTTGAAGCTGTTATAGCTGAAAATAGTGGGCCAACTCAATATTGAACCCTATGGACTGGGATGCCATTAAAGTTCATGTGTTTGTAAAGGTAGCTGTCCCAATACTTTTGACAATATAGTGCTTATATCTAGTTATTGGTACCAAACATTCAACTATATTTTGATTCTCCAGCCAATATTTACAGAGAGATGAGACCACTTCTCAACGCATTTCTTCTTTGGAAGAAAATATAAGACCTACAAAACTACCTCAACCTAAATGGAGGCATGTACTGTACTATATACAACATGAATTGACACACAAATACCTATAACCACATAGCTTAATTCAGCTTCCAATATCGATTTTGCATTCAGCCAGTCAGGCACCCTATCCGATCTCACCACATATGATGGGATAAGGACTGCCGAAGAGATGACGATCGCTAAAGACCAATAAAGCTACATATTATGAAAGTTCTCAAGGGCCTCATATTTAGCTAGATAGGTATAATTTCGTTATATTCTAATGCCTCTTACACACGACCGGTTTTCCTGATGGAAAACCAGCCGGTGTATGCTCCGCAAAAATTTAGAACCAGCTCTCTTTTTTCCTGTCGTGATTCCCGGCGGTCTTTTTCCCGTCACAAAAACCGCTTGTGTGTATGCTTTTCCGAGGGGAAAAAAAGTGCATGCTCAGAATCAAGTATGAGACACGAGCGCTCGGTCTGATAAAACTAGCGTTCGTAATGGAGATAGCACATTTGTCACACTGTAACGGACTGAAAAGCACAAGGCTGAAAAGCTTGAATCGTCTCTCGCCAAACTTTTACTAACATGAGGATCAGCAAAAGCAGCCCAAAGGGTGGCGCCATTTGAATGTAACTTCCCCTTTATAGTCCTGTGGTACGTGTTGTACGTCACCGCGCTTTGGTCGGGTGGGATTTGGCATGAACGTCTGTATGCAAGGCAGGCTGGAGAGGAATCACGTCGGGAAAAACATATTTTTCTTTCCTGAAAAAACGGTTGTGTGTACGAGGCATAACAGATAGAGCCGGTTCACACAGGGGCAACACGACTTCCAGCACGACTTTGGGAGGCAATGGGACACGACTTGAGTATGAATCATCAGGCAACTTACAAGGCAACTTCAAGTTGCCTCCAGGACAGTACAAGGCCACTTCAAGTCGCCTCCAGGACAGGCGGCTTTCCAGTGGCCAATCAAACAACAATCAGCTCTGGGGGAGGGAGGGGTTTGCCTGAGAAATGTATTGGCTATCCACGGTCCAGCTTGGAGCGCAGCCTCGTCGTGTGTACGATGCGATTGCGTCATCGCGGGTGTTCGTGATGAGGCGCGCGTTCCCCACGACCTGCGCTCTGATCCACAGCTGTGCCCGTGGAGGCCCTCTCCACCAATGCTTGGCTTGGAGTCGGGTGACGCTGCGTCGGTAGCGTGTTCACGCCGCCGCGAGTGGGCGTGGCTACGCGTGTATGCCATGTGATCGCCCTATGGACCAATGACTTTGCCTGCATGGATAATGGGGGATAGACACTGGACTTTTTTGTTCGTTCCTTGCTGACAGCAGTGGGTGTTGTCAGCAGGAGTCCGCTGTGATTGGTCTAAACCTCCTGGCTGCCATTCACAGCTGTTTCGGCTTAATGTCATCATTGCTCATAGAAGTAGTATAAATATATGGCGTGGGGCATATGTATGGGTTCATGCCCCAGCTGAAGAGCTACTGGCTCGAAACATGTCGGGTACATAAGCCCATACGCTATTTGCCTACCACGCTACTTAATCCATGTGATCACCTGTACTGGTCTTTCCGCAGTCTTGTACTTTTTATCCTATTTTTTATTTATTTTTTGCCTATTTTTTTGTATACCATTTTATGCCTAATAAAGGCTTTTTTATTGGAAGTAACCACATTATGCGAAGTTGTGTGTGTTTTCTTTCCTTACATGATTCTATGATGGGTCTACCTGCCACAATGCCATTATCCATGAGTTTCCCCTGAAGGATTTTCTCTCACATTTGGATCCACTCGGCTTCTGATGATCGACTGTCTATTGGCTCAATGGTCTCCCATTGACATCATCGCTTTCCAGGAGTTCGTACACGCTTGATTGACACACCGTCACTGACGCGTGTGTCCACGCCATCCGGTAAGAGTACCCAACTTTTATCTGTATCGATTGGATGTTGTTGTGGATCCTATGAGATTGACCGCCGATGGGGCTTTTACTACCTGTTTAAATCACTGAAGTATCCGATTCCTGTGTTGATGGACTTATTCTACATGTCTTTGCAATTCTGTTTGCCTTAATGTGATTCTGTTCATTTTTACATTGGGACTTTTTCATCATCAGAGTTTCCATTCCTTGGTTTCTTTGGATTGTTTTTATGTACATTGCTATTTACAACATATATTAGCATTTGATCATTTATCTTTGGACGTATCTTCCCGGGATATTTATTTGTGATACACATCCATTTTCACTGGAGTGTGAAGTACCCTGGTGGTACCATTTGGTATCACACTTATTTTGATTTTGATTTTTCAGCATTTCTTGCACATTATTTGATATTTACACGTATTGGTCTAGTGCAATTTTATATATTCTCATACTTGCTCCATAATTGGGGCACCTGATTTGAATACCTTGATCACATATTTGGTTTCACTCCAGATATTATTTAGCGCTGCACTTTTTTCCTTTTTTGAGAAATGTATGTTATCTTCTTGTATTGTTGCTTCAGTTAAGACAGTGATCAGACTTCTGAGGCGACTTCCATTGATATCAATGGGTACAAGTTGCCTACAAGTTGCCTACAAGTCGGATTGAAGTAGTACAGGAACCTTTTATGAAGTCGTTGCGACTTCAGTAGTGTGTATTAGGACGGCTCCATTCACTTCCATTGATTTTCTCAACCACACGACTTGGGACGACTTGGGGCAACTTCAAGTCTGATCCCAGCTCGCCCCTGTGTGAACTGGTTCTTGTGTAAGGAAATACCTTACACAAGAACATAATATCAGTAAATATCAACTAATTGAACCAATGTATAATGTATCAGTAGACCTTCACAGTGAGTTTAATATTCCCTTGAAAGAGTAAGTCAGAGGTAATCCTAAACTATCTATTTGATGGTAAAAACAAGATCTCAAGCTTAGTGGAAACTAACAATATCGTGGTATAAATTAAAAGTGTAGAGCAGCACTAACCTATAAAATGCTAAACAACTTGCAAATCCTCTACAATGAACATCCGGGATTTGGCTGCACACCACGGCCAGTCCAAGAATGTTTATTGTGTAAACTGTACAAAAGTACTACCACCAGGACCGGAGGCGTAACTAGAACCTTCAGGGCCATGGTGCAAGAAACCATAAATGGTCCCCCTGACCCCAGGCTGGGGCCCTTTCCTCTAGGCCCGAGGCCCTTTACTCCTGTCACAGGGCCCTTTATTGCGGTCCTGTAGCGGGACCCTTTCACATGTTCTGCAGTGGCCCCCCTTTCTGATTTCTTGGGGCCGCCTCACAGTGGGAGAACGCCAGGGCCCAGTCGCAAGGGTGACCTTTCCTACCCTGGCAGTTTCACCACTGGGGCAGTAGGTTTAATTTTTGTTATTTTATCTTGGGACAGCAGGACCTAGGTCAGTCATAGTAGGTGGTCGGGTGTAATTAATACTTTGTTGACCCTCATGGGCTCCTCTGCCCCTTCCCCCTCTTCTGGGACTTGTAGTTCAACCTTTTCTGGATCCCCTTCCCCCATGACAGGTGCTCTTCCCCCTGCTACTGACTGATGTATGGCTCAGGAACAGGAAGGCAGGGCCGGCTCAGTGATTGGGGTGGGGTTACCAATCTCTAATCCCTTCTCCAATGACAGGTCCTCTTTACCCCTCCCACTGGCCAGTGAAAGGTTCAGGGACAGGAGGGCTCATCTTGCTCAGTGACAGGAAAGTGTGGTTACCAGTCTCTAATCCCCTCAATCCCATAACAGGTCCTTTTTACCCCTCCCACTGATTGGTATAAGGCTCAAGGACAGGGGAGAGAGTGGGTTAAGTGACAGGGGGCGGGGTTACCAGTATCCTAATCTCCTCCCCCAATGACAGGTCCCTTTTCTCCCTCCCACTGATTGGTATATGACTCAGGGGACAGAAGGGCAAAGCAGGCTCAGGGACATGGGACGGGGGTACAATTAATATACCAGTCTGGCTCATGCATGCTCCCATCATGCTGTCACTGTCCAGGGGGGGCAAGAGGGCTGTTGTCTGCTCTTCTGCCGCACTACCACACTGTCATATCTCGCTGTCCGCCTCCCGCCTCACCCCCTCTGATGCTCCCTCAGACCGTGCTGGGTACTATAGATTTCAGGACAGGGGAACCACATGGGCTCCCTGGAGCATGGGGCTGGGTCACAATTTAGACCCCTAAGACCCCTATAGCTATGCCCATGACCAGGAGACAGTCACGTTAGGTCAAGTTGACACGTTTCACACAAACATTGTTCTTATTCATAACCTAAACATGAATAAGCACAGTGTTTAAGTGAAACGCGTCAACCTGACCTAACTTGACTGTGTCCTGGTGGTAGTACTTTTGTACAATTTACACAATAAACGTTATTGTACTAGCTGTGGTGTGCAGACTAATTTATTTAGTATCCAGTGTTACGGAAGCGAATCGGGGATAGCACCCAGATACTGAGTCCATCCGGAAATCACACTCACCTGGAGCAGCGTACCTTTCCTTTCCTTTACAATGGCCATTGAGAGCCAATTGGCACTTCATGTACATTATAGAGGATTTGCAAGTTGTTTAGCATTTTATAGGTTAGCAATGCTCTACACTTTTAATTTACAGTCATGTTTATGTACAGTTTGTAATTTTTTGGAGCTGCAAGGGGCTATATATTTAGGGGAAGTCCGCTCCTGGATTTTATAACATGGGTGTTTTTAAATTATTTTTAATAAAAATGATGTACATTCAGCCAATGGATATCTAAGCAAAGCTTAGTGAACACTACCTCTGGAAACTAAATAATCATTTAGGAATAACTGTCCAAAATTGAAGGTTTGATACCAATGAGTACATACAGTATATGTGAGCTAAATAAGAGGTTTGAAATTGGATGAGGTTATTGTCGTCTAGAGAAATGTGTGTATATGAGAAGTAGAGGATTGAGCAATAGCATAAAATAAAATGCTCCAGAAGTTAAATGAAAATTTGGTAATGTATTTGTGATTTTTGGCACCCTCAAAGTCTCATGCTTTAAAATACATGGTTTTAGTATTTTATACTGTCCTGTACATGAACATATAGAATAATTGTAAATACAAACCCATAATAATAATATTAAACTGACAGAAACAGATAATATTCCACTTTCCAGATGGGTGTGGGGATGAAAGCAAAATCCTTTCCGCCAACACCAGAATAAGATACCTATTTTGCCCCATACATCCAGAAATATGTTTTGCGTGTCGACAGATTTATGGCGACAAATGTATGTTTTTCACATTGAGGCGGCATTATTTTGGAACGTCTGAAAAATTATTAATTTTTTTTTTTTTTGGAGCAGTATAGGTTTCACCATAATTATTTTTCAGGCTTTTAAACTCTAATTCAATAAACAACTTTTTTTTTTTATTTCTTTCGTTAGCGGGATCTATGCATAGTCTACCCCCTTTTCTCCGTTAAAATCACATTATTCTTTTATTTTTTTTATTTTTGTAAAGATAATCGGAGAAAAATGGTAAGATTTTCCCTTAGGCTTAAAATGAGCTTACCCAGGGTAACAGGAAATGTGCAGTCTTGTGATGTAGATTGTTAAACCAGATGGGGAACTTAGCATATGCTACTCGAATACATGAGTGGTGCAAATGAGTCACTGGCTTGTTGTGAAAATAGCTCTTTTAACCTAGATCTCCCATTCCTAATTTCACTGAATAGGGCTTCTCTGTTATTTTCTTCCTGCGGCGTTAAGGAGTGCGTCGCTGTCTGAAAAGGCTACTGCATCAAAGTGATTTTCCTCCTGTAAAATGTTTACATATGTGTGATGTATTCTGCTTAAAGAATATTTGATAAGAGCTTAATTTGAACAGTTTTTTAATGCATAATACTTAATTATTTTACTATGTGAAATGTATTCATTTTGTTTTTGTTGTTATTATTATATCGTTATTACTAAATTTATTTTTTGCTATATTTTTATGAACAATGCTGTACAAAATGTATTATACTTACAAATACAATTTGAAGGGGTTGCAAAGGTTCATTTTTTATTTTCTAAATAGGTTCCTTTAACCACTTAAGCCCCGGACCATTTTGTTGCTAAATGTCCAGGCCAGGTTTTGCGATTCGGCACTGCGTCGCTTTAACAGACAATTGCGCAGTCCTTTTTTTCCCCACAAATAGAGCTTTCTTTTGGTGGTATTTGATCACCTCTGCGGTTTTTATTTTTTGCGCTATAAACAAAAATTGAGCGACAATTTTGAAAAAAATTCAATATTTTTTACTTTTTGCTATAATAAATATCCCCCAAAAACATATATAATTTTTTTTTTCCCCTCGGTTTAGGCCGATACGTATTCTTCTACCTATTTTTGGTAAAAAAATCGCAATAAACGTTTATCGATTGGTTTGCGCAAAATTTATAGCGTTTACAAAATAGGGGATAGTTTTATTGCATTTTTATTAATTATTTTTATTTTACTACTAATGGCGGCGATCAGCGATTTTTTTCGTGACTGCGACATTATGGCGGACACTTCGGACAATTTTGACACATTTTTGGGACCATTGTCATTTTCACAGCAAAAAATGCATTTAAATTGCATTGTTTATTGTGAAAATTACAGTTGCAGTTTGGGAGTTAACCACAGGGGGCGCTGTAGGAGTTAGGCTTCACCTAGTGTGTGTTTACAACTGTAGGGGGGTGTGGCTGTAGGACTGATGTCATCGATCGAGTTTCCCTATAAAAGGGATCACTCGATCGATGCAGCCGCCACAGTGAAGCACGGGGAAGCCGTGTTTACATACGGCTCTCCCCGTTCTTCAGCTCCAGGGAGCGATCTGGATGGGGCGGCTATAAACGAATAGCCACGTCGTCGTCCCGGGTCGCTCCCCGCGGGTTACCGACCGCCGCATGTACCGGGTGGGGTACCGATCGGACCCCCGACCCACGGAAAGGCGGGGACGTACATGTACGCCCATATGCCTGTACGTGCCATTCTGTGGACGTACATGTACATGCGACGGGCGTTAACCAGTTAAGCTAGTGCATTGTTGATTCACTTACCTTTTTGTTCGATTTCCCTTCTAAATGTTTTTTTCTTTTTCTGAATTTCTCACTTCCTGTTCCTCCTCAGTAAGCTTTCCCCCATCATCCGAGCAATTCTGGCTGGGGGTTAGTCAGCCAGAACAGCTTACTGAGGGGGAACAGGAAGTGAGAAATACAGACAAAGAAAAAACATTTAGAAGGGAGATCGAAGGAAAAGGTAAGTGAACCAACAATGCACTAGCTTAAAGGAACCTATTTAGAAAATAAAAAACAAACCTTTACAACCCCTTTAAAGTGTAACTGCGCCAAAGGTCCAAATATCACCCAAACTGTCCTCTCTGCTTCTCTCAAGACCTCATGCTGTCGAGCTCCCTTTTCTCCTCCTCCCATGCTCGTCTCCAGGATTTCTCCAGAGCCTCTTCCATCCTCTGGAACTCTCTACCTCAATTTTTCCAGCTATCTTCTACTCTGGCTGCCTTCAGGCATTCCCTGAAAACTCCTCTCTTCAGGGAAGCCTATCACGCCTCCAACTAATCTTTTACCACTTCCATCAGCTCATTCCCCACAGTTACAACGTTCTGTACCACCTTACTCTCCTAGTTAGATTGTAAGCTCTTCTGAGCAGGGGACTCTTAACCCTCTTGTATTTTATTGTATTGTAACTGTATTGTCTCCCTTTTATATTGTAAAGCAATGCGTTAACTGTTGGCGCTATATAAATCCTGTATAATAATAATCATAATAATTTATCTATATTATCACTTACCCTGCCAGTATCATACTCGCTCATTGGCTACATATGTATGGGGCCTTCTTCCTCCAATGGTCCACCAATGTAAGGGACATGCTTCCTTCCACTGAGCAGCAATACAAGGGGTATTCTTCTTTCAATGGTTTGCCAGTATAAGGTAATTCTGATTCCTATCACTCACCAATGTAAAGGGCATTCCTCCTTCTATGGGTCACTAGTGTAAGGGTTATTCTTGCTCCCAGGGACAACCAATATAAGGAATATTATTTTCCCCCCATGGCCCACCAATTTAAAGGACATACTGTGTATACTCGAGTATAAGCCAAGTTTTTCAGCAATTTTTTTTGTGCTGAAAACCCCCCTCGTCTTAAACTCTAGTCACCTTTTTGAGCCTGATCTCCCGGACATTGGGGACCCGGTACCGGCTGACCGTAGGTCCCCTGGACCCCAACTTGGCACACATGTAGACCCACTCTTCCTCTACAAGTGCGCAAAGTTTGTTATGGCCGAGGAACACCGATTTTTCAAAGCCAGGCACCCCTTAAATAGACTTCCATGTTAAACAGTAATTTCTCCAGTGAATTTGGGGACCAGGTATCGGCCGGTCGTAGGTCCCTGGACCTGGAACTTGGCACACATGTAGCCCAATTTCTCCTCTACAAGTGCAAAGTTTGGGGAGCACTGATTTTTCAAAGCCGGGCACCTCTTCCATAGACTCCCATGTTAAACGTCAGTCTAGTCATGGACACAGTAAGGCATGGGCATAGTGAGGCATGGGCATAGTGAGGCATGGGCACAGTGAGGCATGGGCACAGTGAGGCATGGACACAGTGAGGCATGCACATGGACACAGTGAGGCATGGGCATAGTGAGGCATGGGCATAGTGGGGCATGGGCACAGTGAGGCATAGACACAGTGAGGCATGGGCACAGTGAGGCATGGACACAGTGAGGCATGCACATGGACACAGTGAGGCACAGTGAGGCATGCAGATGGACACCCTAGGCTTATACTCGAGTCAATACGTTTTCTCAGTTTTTTGTGGTAAAATTAGGTGCCTCGTCTTATATTCGGGTCGGCTTAAACTCGAGTATATACTGTACTTCCTTCTACTGACCAACAATGTATGGGACATTCTTTCTTCCAGGGCCCAACTAATGTAAGGGGCATTCTGCCTTCCATGGCTCACCAATGTAAAGGGCAGTATTCCTTCAATGGGTCACTAATGCAAGGCTAATGCCTCCTACACACAATGACATTATCGGACAAATGATTGTCCGTTTTTTTTTTTTTGCATGCTAGTTTCATATCGAAAAAATTAAAAGTATACTAAAGTTACTAAAACTTTTGTATGTCAGACTAAAAATTTCGGAAGTGATGTAATGTGTTGTATAGTATGTTTGAACCACAACTGTACTGAGTAAATGAAAATTGTACGATTTGTTATCGTTACAACCTTTTGTACCACCTTCCCCTCCCTGTTACTGTAGATTGTAAGCTCTTCTGAGCAAGGCCCGCTTAACCCTCTTGCATTTTATTGTATTGTAACTGTATTGTCTCCCTGTGTTAACTGTTGGCGCTATATATATCCTGTATAATAATAATAATAATTTACCTATATTATCACTTACCCTACCAGTATTATACTCACTCATTGGCTACATATGTAAGGGCTCTTCTTCCTCCAATGGTCCATCAATGTAAGGGACATTATTCCTTTATGGCCCTCCAATGTAAGGGGTATTCTTCCTTCCACAGCCCACAATGCAAGAGGCATTCTTCCTTCTATAGCCCAACAATATAAGGGACATTCTTTCTCCCACTGACAACCAATGTGAGGGACATTCTTCCTCCCATGGCCCACCAATGTAAGAGGAATTTTTTCTCCCACTAACCACCATTATAAGGAGCATTGTTCCTCTAATAATAATAGGAGTGTAAGGGGGCACTCTTCCGTTAATGAACCCTCCCCCCCCCCCCCAATGTAAGGGGGCATTCATCCTCTTTAAAGTTCAGGAAACATGAAAACATAGCTTATTTCTCATGGTCGTCTGGCTTGTTGAAAGTGCATACAGAACAAACTCCATGTTGCCCCTATTAGCGCATTCTAACGGTAACAATTAGTTAAAGTGGAGGTTCACCCTTTAAAAAAAATTCTGACATCACACGGAGTCGCGCCATCCTACCGACAGAATGCCAGTGTTTTTTTTTTTTTCAGCACATACCTCTTAATCCCGATTTTCACCCCCCGGCAATCCCGCGGGATTGGGCGTTCCCAAGCACTGCCTGTGATTAACAAGCTTCCGAACATCGGTGCGGCTCTATACGGCGCCTGCGCACCGACGTTCGGGTTCTGTCGGCAACCTGTGACGCGCAGTATGCGCCGTTCGGAAGCCTGTCAATCACAGGCAGTGCTTGGGAACGCCCACTCCCGCGGGATTGCCGTGAGGTGAAAATCGGGATTAAGAGGTATGTGCTGAAAAAAAAAAAAAAAACACTGGCATTCTGTCGGTAGGATGGCGCGACTCCGTGTGATGTCAGAATTTTTTTTGAGGGTGAACCTCCACTTTAAGTAGGGATGAGGGAACTTAGCTGTGTTTGAATCACAGGAGACCCAATGAGCCCAGAGGTAACGCCACAAACCTTGTATATAACACCAAACCCCACTGAGCGCTATGGGAGCTAAATCTTGTTATCTTTATCTGGCATTTCTCAAAGACTAATAGGCACTTTATTGATAAAAAAAATGAAATGAGTATCACTTCCATAGGGACGTGTATCCAGATGGCATGGAGTTCTCCTTAAAATTCCAACCATGCTCTATTCCAGGCATGCAGCGAGCATGTGGCCCATTCTTTCTTGAACCATACCAGGTCACATGCCTTTGAATACAGTTGAATACAGTGGGGGGGTACCTTGCAAGGGAGAGTGGGGCAGAAAAGCCCTGCCCAATTGCATGGCGGTTTGCCCCAATGTTGTGGGACAAAGGCCTTTTTCTCACATCCAGTCTCCCAAAAAGGGTGTGGGGGGCTTATAAAGAGACCTGGAAGACCCCTTTGTAACAAAGAGGTAACCCGATATTTGTCACCCACCCAGGGGAATGAGTACATAAATACTTTAATACCCCTTACCCATTCCAAAGAGTTAAAGTCCAATAAACACACCCACAGCATTAAAAAAAAGTCCTTTAACTGTGAAAATAAATTTAAATAATGCCCCCTGAGGTACACTCATCATCAATCACATCGTCCGGCAATCTATATCCATAGGTAATCACAGCATCCAGCCATGAAAATCCTTGTCAGTCAGGCCGCCCACAATATTTCCTATTGCACTACTGTTGCAAAAGACAGATCCCTGGCAAGGCAGTAGTGGGTGGGGATCTTGGGTGATCTTGGGTAACATCATTCCGCAAATATGGGTGTGACTAAATTTGGTCAATGACATCTCCTGGTATCTCCGGTTTCTTGTTTTTGTTAAAGCAGCCATTAAGGGCCAAATAGATTGCCTGGTTTAATTGAATCTCATCCCTATACTTAAATAATCACACAAAACAAAAGTTAGAATATATACAAAAAGACAACAAAATGTAGGTGTTACTATGGCAGTAGATGTGTAAATAGAGCCTTACCTACCATCTAGATTTTTGAATTTGGAAAGGAAACTTTGTCAGGTACTAAAAATAAAATTTTACCCCAACAAAAAATCACAGCTCACCCCATTCATAAAATAGGTCCAGTTTGTGACCCCCCAGCACTGCATTAACCACTCGCTGACCGCCCTACAACAGTTTTATGGCTACAGGGCGGAAACTGTGTGCAGGATCACATACATATACGTAATCCTGCACCTTCGTCTGCAGGGGGCGCACACGCCATGGGCCTGCTGCTTCTGCTGTGAAGCTGAAGCTGATCTACGGGTGCCAGGCACTCGATGTCCTCCGGAACCCGCCTATCATTGGTAAATAACACAGAATTGGGATCTGTCTGTGTAAACAAAACAAATCACCATTCTGAGAGGGGGCGAAGGGATGGATTGTGTGTTCCTGCAAATACAAACACTGGCTAGGCACACAGTTAACCCTTTGATCGCCCTCAATGTTTAACCCCTTTGCAAGCCACTTTTATTAGTATAGTGACAGTGCATATTTTCAGCACTGATCACTGTATTAGTGTCACTGGTTCCCGCTAATGCCTTGTACACACGAGCGGAATTTCCAACGGAAAAACTCAGACGGAAGCTTTTCATCAGATATTCCGTCCGTGTGTATGCCCCATTGGACTTTTTCCGTCGGAAATTCAGACGGAATTAGATAGAGAGCTCTGTTCGTCTGGAAGCAGTTCCGACGGACTAAAAATCACGCATGCTCAGAATCAAGTTGACGCATGTTCGGAAGCATTGAACTTAATTTTTCTCGGCTCGTCTTGTTGTTGTATGTCACCGCATTCTTGACAGTCGGAGTTTGGTGTGACCGTGTGTATGCTGCAAGACAGCTTGAGCGGAATTCCATCGGAACTCCGTCGGAAAAACCGTCTGCGTTTATTCCAGTCGTGTGTACAGGGCATTAGTGTCAAAAGTGTCAGTTAGTGTCAGATTGTCGGCTGCAATATCACAGTCCCACTATAAGTTGCTGATCACCGCCATTACTAGTAGGAAAAAAAAATTCCAATATATATTCTATAGTTTGTAGACGCTATAATGTTTACATAAACCAATGAATATACGCTTACTGAGATATTTTTTTTTACCAAAAACATGTATCAGAATACATATTGGTCAAAATGTATAAAGGAATTTTATTTTTTATTTTTTTATTTTTCTATTGGATACGTTTTATGGCAGAAAGAAAAAATATATATATTTTTTTAAATTGCCAGGATTTTTTGTTTATAGCGCAAAAAAAACAAAACGCAGAGGTGATTAAATACCACCAAAAGAAAGCTCTATTTGTGGCAAACAAATTACATAAATATTATGGTTCAATGCAATGTGCAATGGTCAGTTAAAGTAACGCAGTGCCATATCGCAAAAAGTGGCCTGATTCTGAAGAGGGGGTAATTCTTCCTAAGGTCAAGTGGTTAAAAATAAATGTTAATATAGCACACAAGAAGCCAACAGGCACTTTAAATTCTCAATAAGGCTCTCAGCATTTAATGAAATAGAATTTCCATGTAATCTGATTGGGCATTTAGACTCAACATACTCTGGGTGAAATTACTTTTTCAGTAAATTAGCCCCTTAACCACTTAAGACCCGGACCAATATGCAGGTAAAGGACCAGACCCCTTTTTGCGATTTGGCACTGCGTCACTTTAAATGACAATTGCGCGGTCGTGCGACGTGGCTCCCAAACAAAATTGGCGTCCTTTTTTCCCCACAAATAGAGCTTTCTTTTGGTGGTATTTGATCACCTCTGCGGTTTTCATTTTTTGCGCTATAAACAAAAATAGAGCGCCAATTTTGAAAAAAAATCAATATTTTTTACTTTTAATAAATATTCCCCAAAAATATATAAAAAAAAAAATTTTTCCTCAGCTTAGGCCGATACGTATTCTTCTACTATTTTTGGTAAAAACATCGCAATAAGCGTTTATCGATTGGTTTGCGCAAAATTTATAGCGTTTACAAAATAGGGGATAGTTTTATTGCATTTTTATTAATACATTCTTTTTTACTACTAATGGCGGCGATCAGCGATTTTTTTTGTGACTGCGACATTATGGCGGACACATCAGACAATTTTGACACATTTTTGGGACCATTGTCATTTTCACAGAAAAAAGTGCTATAAAAATGCACTGATAACTGTGAAAATGACAATTGCAGTTTAGGAGTTAACCACTAGGGGGCACTGAAGGGGTTAAGTGTGACCTCATATGTGTTTCTACCTGTAGGGGGCGGGGCTGGACGTGTGACATCATTGATCGCCTTTCCCTATATCAGGGAACAGACGATCAATGACAGTGCCACTGTGAAGAACTGGGAAGGTGTGTTTACACACACCTCTCCCCGTTCTTCAGCTCCTGTGACCGATCGCGGGGACACCGTCGGCGATCGGGTCCGCGGGTCCCGCGGCCGCGGTCACGGAGCTTCGGACTGAGGCGTGCACCTGCGACCCACGGCTAGGCATTTAACAATCACGTACAGGTACGTGATTGTGCCCAGACGTGCCATTCTGCCGACGTATATCGGCGTTAGGTGGTCCTTAAGTGATTAAAGTATATATAAACCCTCACCTTGTAAAACAACCCATTCCGTTTTAAAATAGAAATGAAAGGCAAAACATTTTTGTATAGATATAAAAACATTATACTTTTTTCCCCATTTTTATAAATGATCACATGCCCTCTGTTTTTAGTTGCATAAGGAGCTCTGAGAGCTGGTTGAGGATAAACAGCAGCACACTGATCTTCCCAGTGTAAGGCTGTGTGGGTGGGGCATGTCAGGACAAGTCTGATCATTAAAGGAGAGCAGGCTGAGAACCTACTACGCTGTGCTCTCATACCTAGTGGGGTCAGTTTTTGATAGGAAAGCAGAGGGAATGGCAGGATTACCAGGGATTTCACACAAAGGAAGCCTTAGGAAGAGAACAGGATTTTTTTTAATACAAGGACATGGTACAGCAGGAATATAAAATGTTAGGTTTACCTGCTATTGCTCCCTGCTGGTTGGGGGCAGGGTTGGACTGGGGCAACAATTTGGCCCTGGACTTCATCCAGACTGGCCCACTTTGACAGGTCTCTCCCACAGCGGCCGGACAACTCCCGCACCCCCCCAGCCACCCAAGCCACCTCTCCCCCTTCACTAGCCACTAGCCGTTTTACTTTATTAGAGTAAAGCTAGACATTATTTCTCCCGGGGCAAAGAATCAGTTTGGTGCCCCCCTCCTCATGGGACAAGATTAGGCAGAAGTGAGAAACTCCCAGGCTGCTGTCACTGAAGCCGGCCCTCTGAGCCATCGGCCCACCGGGAAACTCCCTGTAGTCCCAATGGCCAGTCCATCCCTGGTTGGGGGTGTGTAAGACCTCTGCAGACAGACCACTGCTTCCACATAGAGAACAAGGGTCCTTCTCTACATCGTGTTGGCAGGGGAGAGTCTTTTCTACTCAGGCTGTGGCTGCTTTAAAAAAATGTTTAAATCTTTACACACCCTTTGTTTCGATGCACCTAGAAAGTATTTAGTGGATTTAAATGTAAAGTTTAGTTAGGCTTTAACCACTTGCTGACTGCCCCCCGTACATGTACTGCCAGGCGGTGGCTGTTCGTAATTCTGCCCTTTCAGGTCTGATTTGACACAGCGGGTTCAGCGGACCCGCCAATCATTCCTGGCAGAGGCAGAATGGCGGTCTGTTAGTAGGGAAGACAGAGATCATGTGTTTCTGTTAAGCAGGAACGCCGCCGCTGACATATACAGAGCGCAGTACACTCGGCCACGCTCGGCTCCTCTCGGGTCTTCTCGCATAACCGCGAGGGGAGCCGAGCCTGGCCGAGTGTACCCGAGTGTACTGCGCTTGATATATGTCGGCGGCGGATTCAAACACAGAGCGGGAAGCGAGTATCGGCGTATATCCGCACCCACGATTTTGCCCTGATTCTAAGGGCAAAAAAGTGCGCGGTATACGCCGATAAATACGGTATATATTTTTTTGAAAATGTTCTTATGTTCATAGCGCAAAAAAAAACGCAGTGGTCATCAAATACCACCAAAAGAAAGCTCTATTTGTGGGAAAAAAGGGACATCAATTTTATTTAGGTACATCGTCGCACGACCGCGCAATTGTCAGTTAAAGTGATACAGTGCCGTATCGCAAAAAAATGGCCTGGTCAGGAGGGGGGGGGGGGGTAAATCTTCCGGAGGTCAAGTGGTTAAAAACAACAAAATCTAATATGGAGTTATCCAAAGCCATCTTGGTCCATGTGACCGTGTACGAGGACCAAGCACAAGGGTATAGGAAGAAGCCATTCACTGGAATGGACGTGATGTCAGACAGAAAGAATTCACTGATCTAATTACTGAAGTATTATCAAGCTTCCATGTCAAAGTATTTTCTCGGTGTTTATAAAGCAAATTATGACTCATTTTGGTTGCCCGACTTTTATTTGATTTGGATGGGAAAGCTTTTTTTCTAGTTCACGTGTTATATAATAGTTTTCTGAAATGAATGCTTCAATATTACATGTCAACATCATTCTCAATCATACGGCAACATTCAGTGTAATTCTTTCAGCAATATTTAAATACTTTCCCATATTTACTACCAAGTGAAAAGCTGAGATTTTCTTACTGTGTGGCCTCTTTGAAGGAAATGCTATTAACAGAACAAATGCAGACTATAAAGTAAACTGATAATGCTCTGCAGGAAATATGTTTTTTATCGGAATCTGACCTCCAGTCATCCCTTCAGTCTTGTACAGTTGTATAGGCTCCTCTCCGGTACTGAAATTGCTTGCTCTCATATCACTGCATATAGAAAAAATGTACAAAACATCCCAGCTTTCTACTGATATCTCTGCACACTGTGAAGCCCAGGGTGTAAGCTAAAATAAGTCAGATGTAGCCCGCCTTATTTCCTGGCCGGAGGACGTCCAGCAGTGGCAGTGCGTCCATAAGGGCGCACGGGCGCCGCCCCCTCTCTCCAGCCACCCCCTCTATGAACAATGGATAGATTCAAGCATAGCATGAATCTATCCATGGTAGGGTTCAGGGGTCAAGTCCTGGTGTAAAAAGTGTGGGAACCCAAGATCCACTCCCCCACCAAAAAAATAAATTCACTGTACCTTAGTAATCTTTTATGCTACTGGCCACTTCCTGTATATGGATTCATCGGGTAGTGTGCGGGTATTCCTCGATCGAGGAAGTGACGGAATACCCGCACACTACCTGATGAATCCATATACAGGAAGCGGCCAGTAACATAAAGGATTACTAAGGTTCGCCTGCCCCTGACAGTGACTCGAGCTGGGCATCGCCAATTAGTGAAGATTGGCTCGGGCGGCTCGGGCGGCTCGGCTGCTCTAGTCCTGTGAAAAAAGTGCAGGAACTCCGTTCCCACGCTTTTCCGCAGGACTTGAGCCCTGGTAGGGTTGCCACCTGTTTGGGATTCACCCAGACAGTCCAGGTTTTGAATCATGTGTCCGGGTTTCAGGCAGACTGCGAGCCGCTATCTACGGGCAGGTTCGGCATCATTGGGGGGGGAAGGGCGATGATGTCAGTAAGAGCAAATTTGGCCACACCCACTATTCGCTACGACACGCTATGCGCACCACATTATTACTCTACTTTGGGCACCTACAGGTGTCCCAGGCCGCTAAAGTGTTCGGGTTTGGCTTGAAGAAAAGGTGGCAACCCTAATCCATGGCCGCCGCTGCCACCCCCTATTCAGGTGCCCGGGCCCTTTTCGGGCACCTGAATTACAGTGGCGTTTTTTTTTTAAGCACCTGATTAGAGTCATACTTGGTGGCATTCAATGGGCACAGTGGCAGCATTTGATGGCACAGTGGCAGCATTTGATAGGCTCAGTGGCGGCATTTTGATGGCACAGTGGCAGCATTTGATGGCACAGTGGTAGCATTTGATGGCACAGTGGCAGAATTTGATGGGCACAGTGGCAGCATTTGATGGGCACAGTAGCAGCATTTGATGGCACAATGGCAGCATTTGATGGCACAGTGGCAGCGTTTCATGGGCACAGTGGCTGTGTTTGAATTTTTCAGTATTAGCAAAGTGCCGGCGTAATACCTTTGTGGATCTGCCCCATTGTATTGACCCAAAACCAACGCTATATGTCAGCATACTACAGATCAATAATATCCTGATGCAGAATACAACACATGACAAATGCATGAAAGTAATGCATAAAAAAACATATACATAATACTAAGTATGCATTCAATTCAATTTGAAGCATTTCACTGATTGCACTGTATGAAGCAATATAGCACTGATTGATTTATTGATTGATTGATTCATTAATTGATTGATAGAATGCAGTCCTACCCTATTCGTATCTGTTTTGCAGGGGATTACAGGAGACTCGTATTAAGAAATTCATGAATGTACACCAACCAATTCTACATACAAATCCTACTATTTATTTTAATGAATACATAAGTGAATAAATATAAACTGGATTTAAACGAAGATGGCGGAACCTTCTGACTTTATCTCAGTTGCAGGATTTCCTGTATAGCAATACGTTGATTGTTCTTGTTGCCTGCAGTGGCTCTTTAACAAACATGTTTTTATTATGATGGCTTGATTTCATACCCAGAACAAACTGTTCTCGGGGGGGTATTTTATTTTTATGATCTTGGAATCAGTAATGCGGAGACATCCTTGGCATTTTTGGCATTGTTTAGTCAGGGTTTTTCCGTGTGTTTAGTTTCAGAATACCTGTCTGGCATCTCAGCAATTTGGGTCTATGGCATCCTACCTGGCACTGCCAGACCAATTGTCCATTGTATGCAAAATCATTATGTTGTTGTGTTGGCATTTTAGATATGCACTCCAAGACCTCCATGCGTCAACCTTTGCAGCAGATTAAATGAATGCCTTGCTTTGAAAA
This sequence comes from Rana temporaria, assembly GCF_905171775.1. Lineage (NCBI taxonomy): Eukaryota > Metazoa > Chordata > Amphibia > Anura > Ranidae > Rana > Rana temporaria. Next base: position 429,697,937 of record NC_053492.1, read on the forward strand.
TCCTTTTATTGCCCTTTCCAAAGAATGTTTTTATTATTTATTTTTTATCGATTAACCCTTTGCTTACTGTAATTCACTTATAATCAAACCAGGGATGAATAATTTCACATGATTTCAAAACATGTTACAATTTATTTAGATTAACAGTTATGCTAAACATAAACTAAACTGCGTCAGGGCACCACAAACTGGAAATGCAAGTTAAAGCGGACTTCCGCCTAGAATAAAAAAAATTTAAGTCAGCAGCTACAAATACTGCAGCTGCTGACTTATAATAAGGACACTTTCCTGCCCAGTACGCCTGCGTTGTCCTCACCCGACGCCAAACCGTCGCCTCAACCCTGGGTGGAGGCGCCAGAGTTCTGAAGAGATGGGTCCCCAATCGGATAATGCCCGGGCTGGACTGCGCAGGCGCAGCGCATTTGCAAACAGAGCCTGCGCAATACGCTGCCGCGCGCTCCCGGTGCTTGGGGTGGGTTATTTATTGAACACAACAAAGGGGGATGCATACAGAATAGGCCGCATGATAGGCAGTGCTTTTCTCAAAGAGGCGGATGTATGGTTATTCATTGAACACAACAAGTGGCAGATGTGTAGTTTATTGAGAAAACCATCCCCCAAAAAAGCACTGCTCAATAATACATCCGCCCCTTTGCGAAAAACACTGCCCAACATGCGGCCTCTTCCCCTTGTTGTGTTGAATGTATAACCATACATTCGCCCCTTTGAGAAAAGCATACGCCCCTTGTTGTATTGCGTCCCTTGTTGTATTCAATGAATAACCCGCCCTGAGCATCGGGAGTGAGCGGCGTGTTGATTGCGCATGTTGATTGAGCTGTTCATCCTCTGAGATTTTCGGCGGCTCCATTTGCGCATGCGCAGTCCAGCCCACGCATTATCCTACAGGGGACCCATACTGACAGGACACACCGGCATTGCTAGTAAGGGAATCAGAAAGTGAAGTCTTGCAGCTTCACAGCCTAGTTCCCTATTGCTCATGTGCGAGTCGCACTAGGCGTCCTGACTGGACCCTGCTGTCTTCTGGGACCTGTGTGTCTCCCAGAAGACAGCAGGGGGGACGGAGGGGGGGCCGGACATAGCATAGATCACCCCGGATACTGCGGCAATCTTTTGCCGGAAGTGGGAGCAAATACCTGTATCAGATAGGTATCTTCTCCCTCTTCCCCGCTGAAAGGTGCCAAATATGACACCGGAGGATGAGGGGAGATCCAGACAGCAGACGTTCCATTTTTGGATGGAATTCCGCTTTAACAAATTTTTAATATTCAAAGTAAACTCCCTCATTCATCCACGTCTCCATGTTTTATTTTGTTAAGAAACTACTTTGAAAAACAACAACAACCATCTTGAGAAATGGCAGATGATTCATGTAGCATTTACTTCCTGGAATTCATTTGCCCTTAGCTCAGGCATGCAGGCAGGAGGGTGTGCTTAGCTTGGAAAACACCTAGGCCAAAAAGCAGGAAGCAAATGAAGAAATGTAAAAAAAAAATTAAAACAAGTGAATGTAATATATTTTTCCTATCTATTTACTAATGCTAGTAGCATAAGGATTAACAATAGTTAAAGCAGAGCTCCACCCAAAAGGGGAAGCTCTGCTTGTCAGCCTCCTCCCCTCATTTGCTGCCACATTTAGCACCTTTTTGGGGGAGGGAGGAGCAGGTACCTGGTTTTGACTGAATCGGCTCTTGCGTGCTGGCGCTGCCATCTTGGCTTAGGGCAATCGGCAGAGCGGTTTCCTAACGCACTGCGCTTTGTGAATAGACCGGCTGCGGGAGGAAGGAGGAGAAGCTGAAATTCAGGCTCACTACTTCCCCGGGGAACTGAGCTAGAAGTTTAGCCCTTACCCCCACCGCATACTAGCCCATTATGTAGCACTTACCTGTGAAGCCCGCGCTGTCCCCTCTGGAGGCTGCATCCATCTTCGCCCCTCTTCCTTCCGGGGGCCGCAGACTTTGGCTCTGTAACTGGACAGAGTCGCTTGACATCTAGTCCTTTGCTAGTGAGGAAATGGCACGAGGGGCATTTCTTCACCTGGACAGGTGCTGTAAGTGCCCTCAAAGTAAAAGTCAGCAGCTACAGTATTTGTATCTGCTGGCCTTTAATTCATTTTTTTTTTTGGGAGGGGGGGGGGACTTCTCTTTATTGTTGATTGAGAGAGTTTAGTTCCACTTTAAAGTGATCCGCTGTCTCAATGGCACCGTACTTTGGGCTACGGCCACACACAGGCGATTACATCTCTTTGCTACTGAGAGCTCTAAGTGATTGTTAACAGTTATCTCATTAGCATCACATTGACTTCAGTGAAATGTCTGCCAAAAAATGCTTAAAGTAGATCTAAGTCTAATCATTAAAATCTCATCTAAGCTTTAACATGTTAGAGTCATTTCAAAAGTTGCTTATAATTTAAAAAATGTGCAGCCTTTTTATACAAATAATACCTTGTGATCCTGCCATTTGTCAGGCTGTGACAGAGAGAGATTGGGCCAGATCCGCAGTGAGAGTACGCTGGCGTATCTACTGATACACCGGCGTACTTTCAAATTTCCCGCGTCGTATCTTTAGTTTGAATCCTCAAACCAAGATACAACGGCATCTGGGTTTGATCCGACAGGCCTACGGCTTTGTACGCCTTCGGATCGTAGATGCAATAGTAAGGCGTCCGCTGGGTGGAGTTTGCGTCGTTTTCTGCGTCGGGTATGCAAATTTTCGGCGATCCACGAACGTACGCGCGGCCGACGCATTCTCTTATGTCGTCTCTAGTCGGCTTTTTCCGGCGTATAGTTAAAGCTGCTTTTTTGCGGCGTATAGTTAGATTTGCCATGTTAAGTATCGCCGTCGTTCCCGCGTCGAAATTTGAATTTTTTCTTTTTTTTGCGTAAGTCGTCCGTGAATCCGGATGGACGTAAGTCACGTCTAAGTTTAAAAAATGATGTCCTTGCGACGTCATTTCGCGCAATGCACGGTGGGAAATTTAGAAACGGAGCATTGCACAGTTCATTCGGCGCGGGGACGCGCTTCATTTAAATGACTCACGCCCCCTAATCGCCGATTTAAATTCCGCCGCCAGAGATACACTACGCCGCCGTAACTTACAGCGCAAATTCGTTGTGGATTTGAAACAAAGCCAAGTAAGTTACGGCGGCGTAGCGTATCTTAGATACGCTGCGCCGGTGCCGATCTATGTGGATCTGGCCCATTGTGTCTATATTTTATGTGATGGGGGCTCATCTCAGGGAGCCAAAAACACCCCACTACATATCCTCAGTTCACAAGGCACAACCTGTTTTTGGGTGACTACTGCCTCTTAATTGTGTTTCTTTGTCCCTAAGGATGAGCTTGGATTCGGTCAGAACCAAGAAGCAAGCTGCCATTGCCAGGCCAATCAGCTGCAGCTGTCCCGATACAAAGGGTGGGGAGGTTAGTGACATCACTGACCAAATACGGCCACATGACCATATAAGGACAGTATTAGCCCCCTCTCACATCAGAGCCTCCCCTTCACATCAGAGCCCCATCCATATTAGAGTCCCTCTTTCACATCAGAGACCCCTCCATATTAGAGTCTCTCCTTCACATCAGAGTCCCCTCTTAACATCAGAATCCTCAGTCCCCATGTTCTACTTTATAATCTTCACCACAGTGACAGCATGGCACTGAATGGGAGGTGGAGCACCTCTGGAAAGAGGATGTGAGGCAAAGGAGGTGTAGACAGAGGGCAGAAAGCAGAGCAGGTCCTCTTCTGAGTTCTGGAGTGACCTTGGTTTCCACCATCTTGGGTCTGCGTCACTGGCCACACTGAGGATATTTTCCAGCACACCACGGATCATTAAGTAGCGTCCTAACGAGTCTCCAGCTGGTGGTCGCTGCAGCACCCAAAACTCTAGAGCTTTCTCCAGGAACGTGTGCAATGGGAATATGGAGTATTACTTGTGTCACTTACCAGCCACCAGCACCAGAGCAACTAATGACCCTATCCTAGTAAGAAAAATATTAAGCGCAGATAAACTAAACGTTATGAGTATAAATATTGCCTGCTGAACACTACAAGGACAAATCACAACACCTCTATGATGAGTCCAGCCCGATCACCACAGACAGCAACAGCTTCTCACCTCCTTGATTCGTCCAGAAAGGTCAACAAGCACTTCCCACATCATGGGGGTAAGACCTCCACCGATCAGTCAATAAGATATAGGCATCAATGACTCCACAGGAATATGTGAATGAAAACAAAAGAATCTACTCTAGTGCTCTCCATATAAACACTATTTATTTTCAAAAAGTTAAAAGGTACACTTACAAATAAAGCACTTAAACCAAGTGCATGTGTATAGGCATTTCTGTATACAGATGAATTAACCATAAAGATGGGCGCGGGTGACGTCACACGTAGCTCTTCCCCTCTACGGACGTAACGCGTATGGGGGGAGGAGCTACGCGTGACATCATTCATGTATACAGAAAGGTGCTCCTTGAATTTTTGGCCCCTCTGTGTGGCTAGGCTGTGAAAAAGTCTCACACATGTGGTATCACCATACACAGGAGGAGTAGAAGAGAGTGTTTTGGGGTGTAATTCTAAGTATGCCTATGACATGTGTTAGAAATATCTTATGCTTTCCAAAATGTGGTCATTTTGGGAAAAAGGAAACCGCGCTAGACAAAATAAGCAGGATGTAGGCAGCAGCTTATAGTGGGGGATACACACATAAACATATATAAACTAAAGGGTTGTAAACTGTGTCAATAATAATGATAAATACACATACATCAGTCCGTAGGATGACATACTAAAAATAATACTGCACAAAAAATTGATATAAGCCCGTATCATACATCAATATTGTGCAAACTATTTGCATGACTAACTAAAAAGTCCATAAGCTGAATAATAAGTGAGGCAAACTGCAGTCCATATGCTGGAACAAATTCTCCTTGAGCAATACCATAGTGATTCACACAAAATAAGTGCCCACCACCGTAATGAATAGCCGTTTACCAGATGGCAAGTACAGAAACCATTTGGATATGACCCAGCCGCGGCATTTGGCTTGCAATGCAGAGTGAATTGAACCAGGAAGCAGATTGACAAACTGGATATCCCCCACATGTCATAAAAGTCTATGACCGTAGTATAGATACTCCAGGAAAAGGGAGATGGACCATAGCATGATACAGTCTCAATATGTTTAATGAATAAAAGTAATGCACTTACATGTACACAAAGGAAAATCACATATAAAAAGTTGCCTGCTGGCAAATACAGGAGCCCGTCCTCCTCTAAAATGACGTGGTGACGTCAGTACGTGTCCTCCTAGATGCGTTTCGTCATAAGCTAAAGTTTTCAATGGGGATGAAAGATGTAGGTGTTTCTACTGTCCTGGTGCTCCAGGGCTTCCAGACATATGTTAGGTAGTCAGGAAATTATGGGCCAGATTCATGTACCTGCGCTGCCGCGTAACGTAACTCATTTACGTTACACCGCCGCAACTTTTCAGCGCAAGTGCTTGATTCACAAAGCACTTGCCTGTAAACTTGCAGCGGCGTAGCGTAAATCCGTCCGGTGCAAGCCCGCCTAATTCAAATGGGGCGTGTCATTTAAATTAGGCACGTTCCCGCGCCGAACCGACTGCGCATGCTCCGTTAGGAAATTTCCCGCCGTGCTTTGCGTGAAATTACGGCGCCCCGACGTGTTTTTTGAACGGCGACGTGCGTTACTTCCTTTCGTATTCCCGGGCGACTTACTCAAAAAAAAAATGTGAAATTCGATTTGAAATTCGACGCGGGAACGACGGCCATACTTTAACATGAATGGTCTAATTTTACACCACCTAAATAGCACTCATAACTTTACGACGGGAAAAGCCGACTAGCGACGACGTAAGCGAATGCAACGAACGCGCGTACCTTCGTGGATCGCCGTAAACAGCTAATTAGCATACGTGGAGAACGGCGAGGACTCCACCCAGCGGGCGCCGAAGAATTACACCTACGATCCGAAGGCGTACAAAGCCATACGCCTGTCGGATCGAAGCCAGAAGCCGTCGTATCTTGGTTTGAGAATGTCAAATTAAAATACGACGCAGCAAATTTGAAAGTACGCCGGAGTATCTGCAGATACTCCGGCATACTTTTTCTGTGAATCTGGCCCTAAGTGTGTAATTTACGCTCCTTGAAAGCTCAAAGGTGTTCCTTGGATTTTGGGTCCCTCTATGCATCTAGGTTGTGAAAAAGTCTCACGCATGTGGTATCCCTATACTCAGAAGACATAACAGAATGAGCTCTGGGGTGCAATTATAAGTATGCACATTCTGTGTGTAAGAAATAACTTGTTAAAATTACAACTTTGTAAAAAAAATATATATATTTTGTTTAATTTCTTCCAAATAATTGTGAACCAAAAACTCAATATGCCTATTACTAAATATCTTGGACTGTCTACTTTCCAAAAAGGGGTCATTTGGGGGTATTTGTACTGTCCTGACATTTTAGGGACTCATGAAATGAGTACAGTAGGATTATTTTCAAATATATACCGTATATCATAGATTGTGGACTCTATAACTTTCACACAGACTAAATATTATACACTGTTTTGGGTTATTTATATCAAAGAAATGTAGCAGAATCCATTCTGGCCTAAAGTTATGAAGAAAGATTACTTATTTGCAAAATTGTATAACAGAAACAAAGAAAACGTGCTGTTTTTTTTTTTTTCAAAATTGGCAGCATTTTTCCGCTTATATAGCAAAAAAATAAAATAAATATCACCAAAAGAAAGCTCTATGGGGTGGATTTACTAAAGGAAAATAGACTGTGCACTTTGCAAAGTGCAGTTGCACTCTGTAAGAGCAGTTGCTTCAGAACTTAGTAGGGAAAAGTGTCACTTTGCAATGAATACCCAATCATGTGCAAGGAAAATAGAAAAAACAGCATTTTTGCTTGAACATGACCCAGGTAGAAGTTTCCCACCCGCCCTCCCTGTTTTTGTTGAATTTTCTCTTTATTTCAGGTGGTGCAGCAGGATATGTCATGGCTGCGGACAACTGACGGTGGTGGTCTTTGATGGTGGTAACTAACCCATGAGATGGAAGTGAGGGGGACTCATGGGTGGTATGGGCCCCCTGGTGTGTGCAGTTAACACGGGTTAGATGAGGGTGGTAATGGTGGCACTCCGTGTAACGGGTTGTCTCCGAGCTGGTGTTATCACGGCTGGAGGCCTGGTACGGTAAAAGGCCCTCAGTGAGAAATGGAATGGAGTTATGTTGGGTAAGTGCCGTCAAAGACCACCGGGGGGAGCAACTAATATTTGAGCTGTTGTTATGGTTAAAATGTTATTTACCGTATTTATCGGCGTATACCGCACACTTTTTTGCCCTGAAAATCAGGGCAAAATCGTGGGTGCGCAATATACGCCGAATGCCTGCGCCGACATATACCGAGCGCAGTACACTCGGGTACATTCGGCCAGGCTCGGCTTCCCTCGTAGTCACGCTCTGTGACGTTTTTGCGTGAGAAGCCGAGCGTGGCCGAATATACCCGAGTGTACTGTGCTCAGTATATGTCGGCGGAGGCTTCAAACTGAGCGCGGTAAGCGGAGATTCGACACGGAGACAGCGCGGGAGAAGCCGGGAGGACACCACCGAGGCCGCAGACGGACGCCGGACCGGACGAGGCCGCCGATGGACGCCGGGCAAGACACCAAAACTGTAAGTAGTAAAATGTAATAAAATGTTTTTTTTACAGGATTTTAGGGCCAACATTAGGGGTGCGTGCTATACACCGGAGCGCGCAATACCCCGATAAATACGGTATATATTTAATATTTGTGAATAAAAGGGCGGCCTATGGCCAGTTAAGTGTGGTCTCGTTAATTATAAGTAAGGTAAAATGGGGTTAAGGTTGGAGTATGATAATGGTGGCAGTCAAGTTGAGGGGGTGTACATCTTATCTACCCTGGTCATGAATGTAGCCACCCTCCAACATAGGTTGGATCATAACATGAAAAAGAAAAACTGAGGAGGCTGTGAGCACTGAACAATAGAATGTACTTTTTTAAGTTAACCTAGTAGTCCAAAAACTCCCAATCGCAAAGAGCGATCAGGATCTGTTGGTTAGGTGACAGTAACTGTGCGGGGAGCGCGCAGCGCGGGCGCTATCAACACATGTGTATTGGGAGCAATTATTTTATAAAGGGTTTTATTAATATTCAATCCAACAGATTATCTCAACATTTAGATGGTTACATTGCAAATAGAACATATAGTACAAAACAGGAAAACAAAAAAAAAGAGGAATACTCAAGTCCTAAAATTCCGAGATAGGTGATAGTAACATTTGGAAGAACACAGTCCGAAGTTTCTCGGAACGTTAATGCATACAATTGAATGCAGCCAATCACAAAACCATATATTTAATACATTTTTATATAAAAGAAATACTGTATAATAATGCTGAAAACTTAGCAGTGTAACCATCCTAACCAGGCCTACGCCTGGTGGCCTGATAAACTAAGAGGAAGAAAAGAAAATGAGACTAGAAAAAGGGAGAAAAGTGTATTAGGAGCAATTCACGTAAATATTCGGCCCCTCTAAGCTAACGACCAGGCGCCGAGAGGCTGCATTTGCTTACAACCTGCCCCAAGGGGGTAAGAATCCATTCTTGCGCATATATTGTATATTTTTTTCTACCAAAGTTTAGTGTCACTTTAAAATGTCTTGATGGTCTCTGCTATCATTCAAGTTCTTTCATTTATTTTCAAACCCACTCTATATACAATGGAAGCTGACTGTCTGCAAATTAAGGGAATCCATTGCCCCCCCAGGCTCTCAGAACTAGTGTCCCTACTCGAAAAGTGGGGTGGGTCTAGGGTTTAGGGTGGGTCTTAAACCAAAAGGGCTGTGGCCTTGACAAGAAGGGGTGGGTCATATTTAAATTAGGGGGTGCACGAGTTTAGTCAGGCCTAGGGCAGCACAAAAAACAAATAAAATCAAGCGCTCACCAAAATGAAATGAAGGAGATAAAAATACACGCTTAAGGAGGGGAATGGTGGAATGGTGGAACTCATGTAATGGCTGAAAGTTTAAAAAATGAAAAAAGGGGAGGATTTTAGGAGTGGGGCAGTGATCAAATTCAGCTGTCCATGAGAAAGTTGTTAAAAATATAATCAAAATTAAAAAATTAAAATTATTTGTGATAAAAGTTCAGTCCATAGAAAAGTTCATGGAGCAGTAACACAAGGACCACCCCATGTACATATACGTCCACAATATGGCACGTACAGGCACATGGGCGTATAGGTACGTCCTCGCCTATTAGCGGGTGGGGGGTCCGATCGGGACCCCCCCCGCTACATGCGGAGGTCGGGTCCGCTCGGGGAGCGATCCGGGACCACGGCGCGGCTATTTGTTTATAGCCGCTCCGTCGCGATCGCTCCCCGGAGCTGAAGAACGAGGAGAGCCGTGTGTAAACACGGCTTCCCCGTCCTTCACTATGGCGGCGCATCGATCGCGTCATTCCCTTTATAGGGAAGACACGATCGATGACGTCATTCCTACAGCCACACCCCCAAACAGTTGTAAACACATACTAGGTGCACCCTAACTCCTACAGCGCCACCTGTGGTTAACTCCCAAACTGCAACTGTCATTTTCACAATAAAGAATGCAATTTAATGCATTTTTTGCTGTGAAAATGACAATGGTCCCAAAAATGTGTCAAAATTGTCCGAAGTGTCCGCCATAATGTCGCAGTCACGAAAAAAATTGCTGATCGCCGCCATTAGTAGTAAAAAAAAAATAAAAAAAAAAAATGCAATAAAACTATCCCCTATTTTGTAAACACTATAAATTTTGCGCAAACCAATCGATAAACGCTTATTGCGATTTTTTTTACTAAAAATAGGTAGAAGAATACGTATCGGCCTAAACTGAGGAAAAAAAATGTTTTTATATATGTTTTTGGGGGATATTTATTACAGCAAAAAGTAAAAAATATTGCTTTTTTTTCAAAATTGTCGCTCTATTTTTGTTTATAGCGCAAAAACTAAAAACCGCAGATGTGATCAAATACCACCAAAAGAAAGCTCTATTTGTGGGGAAAAAAGGACGCCAATTTTGTTTGGGAGCCACGTCGCACGACCGCGCAATTGTCTGTTAAAGCGACGCAGTCCCGAACTGTAAAAACACCTTGGGTCTTTAGGCTGCATATTGGTCCGGGGCTTAAGTGGTTAAATTAGATATACACTCTTGCTTGGAGGGCTGCCAGCTGTCAAGAAGAAGCAATTCTGAAACAACAACAAGAAAAACAAAAAGCGGCGCCCTCTAAGCGTAGTATGGAGTTTAATAAAAAGGACAAACAACAACAAATCTTATGAGGGGTTACTCACAAGAATACAGGGGATACAGGTATTGAAATACTGGTGTCATCTGTGGCTGGCGTCTGGAGTGCATAGACTCTGCTGGAAAGATCTTCTCACAGGCTTCAGGCAGCGTGATGGTTAATCCACACAGTAAGGGCCGAGTGCGGTGTCTCTGGAGGTCCCTAGATGGTATCACAGCGCTGGTATGGGGGGGAGGCAGGAACGCCACATTCGACGTGGTGGAACGCAGCCGTGGAGCGCAAACAGCAGAGCGTCACTTCCGGATACAGTCTCAGGGCGGTGCACGCGTTCGAGACATGCGTGTCTCTTCGTCAGGCTCTATGGGGGCCATCTTGGATGAGGGACAGAAGAACAGCTCAAACGGAGCGGATTGGTTCATGCTACAAGACCCGGAAATCGACTTAACATAGCGGGGAATCGAAAAGCAATAAGGAGATACATTCTAGCGAATTTCACAAGGGACTAATACAAAAGGGCTTAAAGCTACAAATATTGATCAAAGAATTTATAATGTTATAACAAATAGAGGGAAAATTTAATGTGTGATTAACAGAGTCTTTTTTGTTAATGATAAAAACGAAAATGGATTGTAATAGGATTAAAAGATTTTTTGATTGACAAAAATGATGTTGATAATCAACAATAGTTTCAATACTAGTTTTAGGAGAATAGGTATATAGGGTAGACTACCAATAGGTGGCTTAATGCTGAGCACGGAATATCTATTTTATTGGTACAAAAAAATGTGGAATGGATATGAGATGTGCACGACTAACATATGATTAGCGTACATGGAAAAAGCACAAGTAGATGCGTAGGCATATACAAAACTTACTGATGAATAAATATCAATATGTATGATACACTGAAAAATGTGGAAATTAATAGAATATGTAGTCTAAGATAAGAAAGAATTATTATAATCCAGACCTGGTTTTGAGGGGATTATGACATCAGAATAACATATATTGATCAGGAACTATAATGAATTATCAAATTGCAGAGAAATACTACAATAAAATGAAATACTATATTATATTGTTAAAAATGATGAAAAAGATAAAAATGTATATAATTGTAATAAATATAATAAAAAGAAGAAGAATATTTTAATAAAGATTAATAAAAAGAAGAATATTATAATAAAATATTAATTTCTAGTCCCTCGTTTAGGCCTCGAGGCGATAAACAATCTAAGGTGAAAATCCAATAATTTTCCCGTTCGCAGAGTTTTTTGTATCTCTCGGCCTGGGGGAGAAGTCTGGATATGGCCTCTATGACCCAAACACGAAGTTCTGAAGAGGATTGTTGGTGGACCTCTTTAAAATGCCTAGCAACACTGTACTTTTCTAGGCCTTTTTCAACGAAATTACGGTGTTCACCAAACCTCTTCCGTAGTGTCCGAATGGTACGGCCCACGTAGAAGAGGCCGCAGGGACAGGTAAGACAGTACACCACATATTCTGAAGAACATGTAAAAAAGTCTGGTAAGGTATACTGCTTGCCTTTACAAATGAAGTCTTTCTGTCGGTGGGTTACATGGGGACAGGTAAGACAAAGGGCTTTTCTACATTGAATTAATTAATGTGAAAAAATGTTAGGGAGGTGGTATTGCTGTTCCCTTTTTTGTTGTTCTTTATTTTACTGGGCGCTATACTTGCCTTTATGTTTTTGGCTCTTCTATAGCTTACTATGGGACGTTCAGCTAAGGAGGTTTTTAAGTGTGGGTCTTCTTTTAAAATAGGCCAATGTTTAACAAGGATCCTCTCCATTTGTCTGAATTGTCTGTGAAATTGTGTGACAAAGCGCACTATAGGTGTTGTCTCATCTTTTTCATCCTGTGTCATATGCGCTCTGGGAATTAATTCTGTGTGTGAATAATGTTGAAAGGCACCTTCAATAAGATCTTCAGGATATCCCTTTTCAGAAAACTTGTCTTTTAGTTTCAGACCATGAGTGATATAGTCCTTATGTCTAGTACAATTGTGCTTAAGGCGACAAAATTGACTTTTCGGGATATTTTTTAGCCATCGGGGATGATGGCAACTCCGATAGCGTAAAAAAGAATTCCCAGCAGTGGGTTTCACGAAGTTTTGGGCACAAATGGTGGTATTGTCATATGAAAGCTCCAGATCTAAAAAAGCTAGGGTTTTGTCATCAGTGACTGCTGTAAAAGATAGGCCCATGGTATTGGAATTACAATGTTCAAGGAACTTGGGAATTAACTCATCGGGGCCATCCCAGATGATAACAATATCATCTATGTACCTACCGAAAAATACAAGATGAGAGGCAAACGAATTGTTATACCATATGTGGTGGAGTTCCCAATAGCCCATGGTTAAGTTTGCATAACTGGGTGCAAAATTAGCTCCCATGGCTGTTCCTTGAACCTGTATAAAGAACTCACCATCACTTTCGAAATAATTGTGTGTGAGACAATATTTGAGCAAATCCAATAGAAAGTGGATTTGTCGGGGATTCAGCAATGGATCTTTGTTTAAGAAATATTGGGTAGCTAGAATACCCACTTCATGGGGTATCGAAGTATATAGGGCAGCACAAAACCTAAATACACCACTGGGTCACACAAATGTTGTCTGAAATTCCGAACGTCAAGAACGCGGTCACGTACAATACTACGACGAGCCGAGAAAAATAAAGTTCAATGATTCCGAGTATGCTTTGAATTGATTCCGAGCATGCATAAGATTTTTGTGCGTCGGAATTGCATACAGACGATTGGAATTTCCGACAAGAACTTTTGTTGTCGGAAAAATTGAGAACCAGTTCTCAAATATTTGTTGTCGGAAATTTCGACAGCAAATGTCCGATGGAGCATACACACGGTCGGAATATCCGACCAAAAGCTCACATCGAACATTTGTTGTTGGAAATTCTGATTGTGTGTACAAGGCACAAGAATCTTTACTTCTCATACCTTTATACCATCAGGCGCCATGTTACTTTGTACAACCAATCAGATAATTATTTTCAGTCTTTAACCTACACTCTAACTTAATTAGTTGCAACCCAGGCAATTTCCTTTTAATCTGTAAATTAATCACATTTTTTTAACATACCAATATTATAATGCTTAGAGAATGTTCCATTTTTCATGCTGTATTACATTGTGCGCGGAAATGTTTATCTTCCAAGTTTCCCATTTGGCTCTCACACACTGCCGTGCGGTCCTGTGTGGCCACATGATTCCCTTCCTTGTTGTGTGATATGATCAGTTTGTTTATTTGTCTAGCAGTTCATTGGAATTCATAAACGAGGATAATATAACCCAATGGGTTTTTTTCTCTTGAAGAGAATTACTTTTATGGAGCTCCGTTCACGACTGTTAGTGTAACACAACATAGTTCTCAAGGTACTTTGATCCTTGAGTCATTTTTAACTTTGTGACAGCAGCTTACATGAGACAATTTTTAAAGTGTAAATAAATAAATATATAACTCTATGTCAGGGATGTGTGACATTCGTGTGTTATCTCGTATGTATGTAGGAAACTTTCTTACATCATATCAATGATCATAATGTCATTAAGCATCTGGATGAGGCACATCCTTCTGTCAGTACCAGTCTGTTGTCTCCACTGTGGCAAATAGATACAGAAATGCATTAAAAAACACAAGACGTTAGATGACAATCTTGTAATCCATTTTTTATCTGGATAATGAGACAATCTCATGTCTACGGGACACCCAGCAACCACCCTGACAGCCTTCAAGTTCTATGCTTAGCTACAGAGATTCTAAGCTAACAGGACCATAGCTTTAAAACAGCTGGGACCTTGATGAGTATGAGTAGAATTTCAGCTTCAACTTCAACTTCATGCTGGGAACGTCTCCTCCTGGACATTAGTCTCCGTCTGGATGTTAGCTGTAAGCAAGAAATACATACAGGAAAGATAAAAACACTTAATTTCAAGAGAGCAAATTTTCCAAGGATGAGGGCTACTCTCCAGGACTTATGCCGCGTACACACGATCATTTTGCAGCATTAAAAAAACAACGTTTTAAAAAAAATGTCATTTGAAACGATCGTGTGTGGGCTTCACATCATTTTTCGGGTTCTGAAAAACGACAAAATATTTTTTCGAGCATGTTGAATTTTTTAACGACGTTTTAAACAATGTCGTTTTTCCGGGTTGTAAAAAATGATCGTGTGTGGGCTAAAACAACGTTTAAAACCTGCGCATGCTCAGAAGCAAGTTATGAGATGGGAGCGCTCGTTCTGGTAAAACTACCATTCGTAATGGAGTAAGCACATTCATCACGCTGTAACACACAGAAAAGCACGAATCGTCTTTTACTAACACAAAATCAGCTAAAGCAAGGGTGGCGTCATCCGAATGGAACTTCCCCTTTATAGTGCCGTCGTACGTGTTGTACGTCACCGCGCTTTGCTAGAGCATTTTTTAAAAACGATTGTTTGTGGGCAACGTCGTTTTAATGATGAAGTTGGAAAATACAACGTTTTTTCTACATGCCGAAAGACGTCGTTTGTTTCATGCCGAAAAATGATCGTGTGTACGCGGCATTAGACTGGGAGGGAATATTGGCACCGATAAACACAGAACAGAAATGGGAATTCTTCAAAAAGACTGTTTGGGACCTCACTACAAAGTATATTCCCATGGGCAATAAGTTTAAAAGGCTAAAAATAAAACCTATGTGGCTCACGGTCAAAGTTAAAAAAGCTATAAACAATAAGAAAAGAACTTTTAAAAAATATAAAAATGAAGGAATACTAGTGTCTTTTAAATGTTACAAAGACTATAACAGGATATGTAAAAAGGAAATCAAGGATGCAAAAATTCTAAACGAAAGACAGATTGCAAAAGATAGTAGGACAAACCCCCAAAAATCTTCAAATATATTAATAGTAAAAAGGTGAAGTCTGAGTATGTAGGCCCTTTATAAAATCATCTAGAGTGGGTGACTGGGGACAAAGAGAAGGCTAATTTATGAAATGCTTTCTTCAGCTCTGTGTGTACAGTGGAGCAATGGCTCAACAGTGATATGATCCAGAACAGTGGCGGCTGGTGCTCCAAACTGAAAAAAACACATCATTTGCAGCCACTGTGCCCAAACGCAGCTACTTTGCCCATCAATTGCCTCCACTGTGCCATCAAACGCAGCCACTGTTACTGTGCCCATCAAAAGCAGCTACTGTCACTGTGCCCATCAAAAGCAGCCACTGTCACTGTGCCCATCAAACGCAGCCACTGTCACTGTGCCCATCAAACGCAGCCACTGTTCCCATCAAATGCAGCCATTGTGCCATCAAACGCAGCCACTGTGCCATCAAATGCAGTCACTGTGCCATCAAACGCAGCCACTGTCACTGTACCCATCAAACGCAGCCACTGTCACTGTGCCCATCAAATGCAGCCACTGTGCCCATCAAACGCAGCCACTGTCACTGTACCCATCAAATGCAGCCACTGTCACTGTGCCCATCAAATGCAGCCACTGTGCCATCAAACGCAGCCACTGTCACTGTGCCCATCAAACGCAGCCACTGTCACTGTACCCATCAAACGCAGCCACTGTCACTGTGCCCATCAAACGCAGCCACTGTGCCCATCAAACGCAGCCACTGTGTTTGATGGCACAGTTTACACACAGCTCTCCCCGTTCTTCAGCTCTGGGGACCGATCGCGGGACTCTGGCGGCGATCGGGTCCCGTGGCCGCGTAGCTTCGGACCGGGTCGGTCCTTAAGTGGTTAATGATTCTTACTCTGAATGGTCTAAGGTTATCAGTGGTGTACCCCAGGGTTCAGTGCTGGGACCCTTACTTTTTAATATCTTTATAAATGATATTGGGTCTGAGATCAAAAGTAATATTTCTGTCTTTGCAGATGACACCAAGCTATGCTGTGGAATAACGTCCTTACAGGATGTCTCCAATTTACAAGCCAACCTCAATGCTCTGTCTAATTAGGCGACTAAGTGGCAGATGAGGTTTAATGTTGATAAATGTAAAGTTATGCACTTGGGGACTAAGAATATGCATGCATCATACATACTAGGAGGAGTACAACTGGGGGGATCCGTAGTGGAGAAGGATCTGGGGGTTTTGGTAGATCATAAGCTCAATAATGGCATGCAATGCCAAGCAGTGGTTTCCAAAGCGAGCAAAGTCCTTTCTTGTATTAAGAGAAGTATGGACTCCAGAGAGAGAGATATAATTTTGCCCCTGTGCAAATCATTAGTAAGACCTCATCTGGAATATGCAGTTCAGTTTTGGGCTCCAGTTCTCAAGAAGGATGTCGGGGAACTGGAGAGAAGAAGTGCAGAGATAAGAGGCATGGAGGCATAAGAGATAAGAGGCATGGAGGAGCTCAGCTATGAGGAAAGATTAGAGGAACTGAATTTATTCACTCTGGAGAAGAGGAGAATAAGGGGGGATATGATTAACATGTACAAATATATAAGGGGTCCATATAGTGAACTTGGAGTTGAGTTATTCACTTTACGGTCAACACTGAGGACAGGGAGGCATTCTTTACGTCTAGAGGAAAAGAGATTTCATCTCCAAATACGGAAAGGTTTCTTCACAGTAAGAGCTGTGAAAATGTGGAACAGACTCCCTCCAGACGTGGTTCTGGCCAGCTCAGTAGATTGCTTTAAGAAAGGTCTGGATACTTTCCTAAATGTACATAATATAACTGAGTACTAAGATTTGTAGGTAAAGTTGATCCAGGGTAAATCCGATTGCCTCTCGGGGGATCAGGAAGGAATTTTTTCCCCTGCTGTAGCAAATTGGATCATACTCTGCTGGGGGTTTTTGTCTTCCTCTGGATCAACTGTGGGTATGGAGTTGGGTGTATGGGATTGTACTATGTTTTTTATTTTGTTTGTTTATTTTTTTTTGTGGTTGAACTGGATGGACTTGTGTATTTTTTCAACCTGACTAAATATGTAACTATGTGACAAGAACAGGGCAGCTCCAAACCACACACTATTTATTCACTCCCACAGCCACCTTTTGGGCACCCTCCCTGAGGTATTGGCTGAGACAACATAAATTCAGGTTACTGATTTGCCTTTCCAACCTACTACATTCTGGAATCAGAAGGCAGGTGGAAACAATCAAACTTACAACCAGTTGAGTCCAGAACAGCCCAAGCAAGCACAAGCTCCTCCACTGATTACAGTGGAGCCAAAAATAAGTATATTAACCTAGATTTCCTAGCAACCTACTGTATCTAGAGGGTGCTACACCTGAGAGTCAGCAGATACTGTCCGATCACTGTTTATAGCAGTGCTGAGCAAACAGTTCAAATTGTGCAGATACCATACACAGCAACGAGGTGGTGAGCCACCAGTTTCAATTGTCTAATCAACATCTACAACCATGGTGGACAATCAGAAAAAAAAACGTTTAACCAATACCTAGAGAAGTGGCCCGCCATTAGTATCAACTTGGCCGGGCAACACCTAGAAAAGTTGTGGCCACTTCAAATAGCCCAACTACCATGTACAGCAGTTGTGGACCAGCAGCTCACATTGTCTGACATCCACAGTGGTGGATTGTTCAAATTGTCCTGAAACGTTTATTGTAGTGGTGGACAACTAGTTCAAATTGTCGTACTAAACATTTCAAGGGGAGATGGGCAATCATCTAAAAAAGTCCAAACAATAATGACAGCTGGGGTGGGCAACCAGTGGAAACAGCACAATCACCATTTGTAGCAGTGCTTGGCCACTAGTATCCACAGCAATGGTTGGGTGATAACATTCTCTGATAAACACCTATAGAAGTGGTGGTGGGCCACCAGTTCACATTGTCTGACGACCATCTACAGCAATAATGGACAAACATTTCTACAACTATTGAACCATTATCAACAGCAGTGGTGGGCAATTAGTTAAAATTGTCTGACCACCATCTACAGTGGTGATGGACAATCAGTTCAAATTGTCCAACCAACATTTACAGCAGTGGCAGACAATTACTTTAAGGTGATTAGCCACAATCAACAGCTGCGGTGGGTAACCAGTTAAAATAGCACAACCCCCATCTACACCGGTGCTAGTACTATTTACATCAATCCTGAATAAACAGGTAAAACTATCCAACCGTCATTTATAGTAGTGGTGAGAAAACAGTTCCAAACCTGTATAGAGTTTGCCCTCATACAGAGATTGCCATGCATGGTTAAACATATTCTTCATGTGTTTTGGAAAGAGTATCAAAGTTATAAAAGTGGATCAAATATCGAATTGCTTATGGTGCGCTTACACCTCGTCCAGTCATGCTGTGCAACCCCCCTCCACCCCTACAATTCTCTGCATATAAGACTTTCTTTTTTTTTTTTTAGTCATCATTTTTTTCTTTTTTTTAAGTGTATTTTGTGCGTGTACTCGAGAAAGGAGCCGGACTGCAGGAGTTGGGAGTAGGCAGGCCTCCCCCAGAGGCAATCTGTCACCTTTCTCCATGCCCCGGGTGGCAATGGTGGGTGTGTGAGGGGGTCCTCCCACACAGCCCGCCCTACCTGCTCCGCTTTGAAGCCCAACAGGGCAGAGGGACTCCCTATAAGGGAGTGAGAGGATCTAGCCCGCTCAACCAGGTCCGATAGTCCTTCACCTCTCTTTTTTTAGAGACCGCGTGGTCAAAGTGCGTGCATGTTAACCCAATTTCGAGTGCGTGTAAGTGTGGTGGTTTTTGTGGGAGGGGGGTGGGCGTACTAAGCGCAGGCTTACCTCACATAGCACACCCATCGGGAGCCGGGCTGAGACCACCAAACTCAATTCACATGTAGCTGAGACCGGGATCCAAACCCCTAGCTGCAGAGGTGAATGGCTTGTCAGCGCAGTGCCAATCGCGTTGAGCCACCGCAGCTCCCCCATATAAGACTTTCTATAGATAGCAGTAGAGGCGTGATCTTTCTCCAAATGACCAGGGGTAGGCAAAATTAGATAGCACCAACAAGGTTTTAATTAGTCTGTTTAAATATTTTTAAGGGTGGAGCTCAGAAATCCTGACTGCCAAAATCAAAATGACGCTCAAGATTAGATGTTCCCAGGTAAGAAGATGGTTTTACACAGCATGGAAGCCATGCTTGGATGAAGAATAAAAGCCTATGCAGATCTGTATCCCTATATGTATTTTCTTTCAAGATATTCAAGCTGGACAGAAATGTTGCTGAACTCTTCAGGTAGGTATATAGGACCCTCCTTCAGTCTAACTGTATGTATTCTTAAAAATATTCAGTTTATAGAAACGTAGCTTGTATAATAATTTTTGGTTATGTTAGCTCCCTGTAATGGCATGGAAAGGCTTAGAGAAGGTGGTGCAGTACTCTAAGACAATTAGGCATTACTGCCATTAGATAAAGAGAGAGCAGAGGAATAAAAGTATTAGCTTGTTTAGAGAGGGGTGCTCAACCTGTGGCCCACAGGCATATGTGGCCCTTAGAGCCCTCTGATGTGGCTCTCGACCTCAAACTAGGGAAGTACATCCCCGGGTCGGCAAATCATTGCCCATGACCTGGGCTTGCCAATTCGCCATCCCAGAGCATCAGAGTTCATGGAGCCACTGCCGAAAGTGGATCAATGCATCAGTTTGAAAGCAGCCTTATAGAGGGCTCAGGAAAGTAAGGGCTTGTTTACATTTGCAGTTTGCGGGTGCTAAAACCCCATAGTAGAAATGTGTTTTTACCGCACGCACACCCCAACCACTGGTGTAGCATCACGGGTCGCAATAACAACCCCACCCCATGCTTCAGGAGGCCCCTGCAGCCTCCATGTCACACTCTGTTTTACATTTGGACAGGAGGGGCAGCAGGAGCGACATATACACAAACCGATCCTCTCTATTTCCCTTCTACAACCGCTAAAAGCTGGCTTCTCCTCCTCTCCTTCCCGCTGGCATTCAGCAGCGACAGAAGGGAAATGTAAATTATGCTATCAAAATAAAAAAATTCTGGACCATTTAATTTAATTTTGGCCCGCAACGGGTTACCAAATCACTTACATGGCCCTCGCTCTTTAAAAGGTTGAGCACCTCTGGTTTAGATCTGTTTTCTCCAATCAGAAGCCTGGAGGCAGGTTGCTAACCAAGCTGAATTGCGTAAATGCAGTGGAGAAAAGTGAGGTCACCAATCTGGTTGCTTCTTACTGGGGTACCTAGGTCCCATCACTAAACACAATTACAAGTTTTTCAGAAGGTAAAATAATACATGTGTACTTGTTTTGAGTGTGTATTCAACTGTTTGTCTTGAGTTCAACTTTAAAAAAAAAGCTAGACTGATCGACGATCTCTCTTCCCGGAGGATACAATTTAGGAATTCCAGTCATAAGGCCGAATGTTTTATATTCCCTTCTCATTTCAAATAATAATAATGTAATAAAGCCCTTATCACTCCTGCCAGTCCCATGCTGCTTCCTTTTTGGACGCCAGTTTAAAATATTGTTCCAAAAAGTTGGATTCTTCTTTAGGCATCCAAACTTTGAAGAATGTTATCAGCACACTGGCTTTAATCAGGGGCTGATTCAGAATGCCTTATAAATAAATATATAAATCTTTTTTTTTTTTTTTACTTGAACGTGGAACTGAGTGCTGACTACGTTGAAGGATCCACTCATTGTTTTACGAATGTGCTTTGTAATAATTCCAAGAGGAAACACGAACATCTCCAGTGATTCATACAGATATGCAATATGACATTTTGGCCGACCTCCGCTTTCTAGTCAGGTCTGACCCATAGCACTGAACAGTATGTATTACAAGCAGGTCCTGTGAGAAATTATTAGTGGCCGGCTTTCAAAGGGAAAAGATCATTGAAGAACTGATTGAAGGTGGGTAACCTATGATTCTCCTCTAGACCGGTGTGGAATTCCTGGTTCAAAACAGCTGTCAGATACAAAGATGTTTTGTCACGGTGTATGAAAAAGACCAAGAATAACAAACAAATCAACATTTTTGAGTAGGAACTGAAATGATCTTGGCAATCCAGAAAGTTTAAAACATTTTGTTCTGGAGTCAGTTAGGAAAACATCTCAAGATGGATCTTACAGTTCAGTATAGTATGTAGAGATTATTGTAGAGTAGCTGCAAGATCACACAGTTCGCAGCAGTGATTGGCCCTGCCTTGAACAGGGGGCCGGGCATGCAAACTGTAAGTTTGTAATGCTGTTCATCCAGGTCAATGTGTTGCTGGTTGTAGAACCATTGATGTTAGAGCAGGTCCCCTGCAAGGGGTTGAGTGTCCTCAAGTTGTAAGATAACAAATGGGCACTGCAGGAAGAAGGGGCAGCACTTCCGTCTTGTCTTTACAAAAAAAAAATTCTATTTCAATATTTTTTTTAGGATTTTATGCAAAAAGGGTAGAGTGTACAACTCCTACACAAACAGTAGTATCGGAATAGAGATAAGATAGGGTCCCACAGCGCAGGTGAGTGTTATCAATATATCAATGGAAGACATAGCCACCAAAATAGCATATCATAATATCAACTTATTTTGATAATTGAACCCAAAAACACATGTCTGTCACAAAGATAAACCACCCTATAAGGGCGCTTGGATAGCCCATGCAGGGGACATGGAAAAACATAATGGGTCAGCAGCATTTACATAACCTACTGGCCAGCCGACGTGGGTCACAAACGCTTCAAAGTACTCCATATCAAAGAGCAAATATGGAAACCATAGAGGTCTACAGTAGAAAGAAAAAAAAAAGAGAAGAGGGGGGGGGGGCAAGGGAAAGCTGCCGAAGAGATCCATCAAAGAACCCACAGCCTCAATCTGCAACTCTTTTAATGTCAAAAGGTTGGAGGTATTTAAGCCAAGGGTCCCAAACACGATCAAACCTAGCAGATCTGTCTTTCAGGATGCTGACCGGCTTTTCGTGTAACATGATCCATGTTTTCAATAAATTTACAATCCAATTTACAATCAATCAATTAACTTGTATTTCTCTGTTTTAAAGTGTTCTGGGTTCAAGCCATTTTGAAATAAGAGAGTGAGGCCTCGTACACACGACCGAGAATCTTGTCGCAAAAGAAACATCGTTTTCCTCAACGAGTTTCTTGTCAGGCTTGTCGAGAATCTTGTCAAGCTTTCTTTGCATACACACTGTCAAGACAAAATCTCGTCATTCTCAAACGCGGTGACGTACAACACGTACAACGGCACTATAAAGGGGAAGTTCGATTCCACTGGCGCCCCCCTTGGGGCTGCTTTTGCTAATCTCATGTTACTGCGTGTTAAGTAAAAGTTTGGTGAGAGAGGATTCACGCTTTTCAGTCTGTTACAGCGTGACGAATGTCTCCATTACGAACGCTACTTTTACCGAAGGTGCGCTCCCGTCTCATACTTTATTCTGAGCATGCACGCGTTTCTAAGAATACACACGAACGTGTTTCTCGACGTAAACCAGCCTGACGAGAAACACGAGGAGGAAATTAAGACTCCCGACGAAAAAAAAGAGAGCATGTTCTCTTTTTTTCTCATCGAGATTCACAACAGTTTTCTCGACGAAAAACATACACCGGTTTCCTTGGCAAAAAAGCTCTGCCACCAATTTTCTTGATGGATTTTGTCGAGGAAAACGGTTGTGTGTACGAGGCATTAGTCATCAGACTATAATGTCGTACACACGACCATTTTTCATGTCATGGAAAAAAACAAAGTTTTTATCGACGTGATTCCTCTCAAGCCTGCCTTGCATACACACGATCGTGATAAAAAAATGTTCGAGCAAAACGCGGTGATGTACAACACGTACGACGGCACTTTAAAGGGGAAGTTCCATTCGAATGGCGCCACCCTTTGGGCTGATTATCCTAATTTCTCGTCTCATAACTTGCTTCTGAGCGGTCATGTGTACGTAACAGCGTACACACGACGAGAAAAACGACAACGTGAAAAACGACGAGAAAAAATAGAGCATGTTCTAAATTTTTAATGCCCATTTTTCTCGTCGAGAAAAATGCTCTGGAGCCTACACACGACCGTTTTTAACAACCAGTTAAAACAATTGCATTTTTCTCATCATGAAAAACGGTTGTGTGTACGCGGTAGATTTCTGAATTTTTACTTTTCGCTTTGATAAGGTTAGTATAACATTCTTGGAGGTTCATTTCGTTTTAGTTTTCCAATGTTTTTGTTCAAATTTTACAGATATAAAATCAGCATTTTACTTTCTCATGAAAAGTGATTGTACATTAACAAGTTATTGAAGGTTCAGTTACATGGCTGTTAAGCCTATATACACTTGAGTCTTGATATAGCATTATTCACCCATTAGTGTCAAATCTAAACTAGCGACCCACTAATCGAACGTCCACGTGGTCTCAAGGACCATACATGGTTCAAGGGGTTCATTTAGTTTTACAAGGTTAGGTTATGGTTTACCTCAGGGCCACAGATTAGGGTGTCAATATGTAAGCTTAAAAAGTTTAAGTTGGTGGGCAGGTTAAGTGTTACAGGGGTAGAAATTAGGTCTACTCTCTTCAGCATGGTTCTGAAACTTTGTAAAATCTGACGATTTCTTCCACTGTTATTAGCCCCCTTGCTACATTTGGGTATTTCTGTTAAAATAATTAATATTTCCCACCCTATAAATTGCCTTTTGGGTTTTATTCAGGACTTACTACTATGTAAATATTCTTGAGCGCTACTGCACATTCTTTTTTTTATAAATAGATCCTTTTATTGGGGGGGGGGGCTGTGTTCCCCTCCACAGATGCCTGGGAAAGTTTGATAACATTTTGCGACCCTAGGCTGCATCTACAGTGCCTTAAAAAAGTATTCATACCCCATGAAACTTTCCACATTTTGTCATGTTACAGCCAAAAACATAAATTTATATTATTGGGAATTTAAGTGATAGACCAACATAAAGTGACACATACTGTAATTGTAAAGTGGAAGGAAAAGGATAAATGGTTTCAATTATTTTTTTTTTGCAAATAAATACCTGAAAAGTGTGGCATGTGTGGTAATTTGTGGTATCCAGCCCCCCTGAGTCAATACTTTGTAGAACCACCTTTTGCTTCAATTACAGCTGCAAGTATTTTTGTATGTCTCTACCAGCTTTACACATCTAGAGAGTGAATTTTTTTGCCCATTCTTCTTTGCAAAATAGCTCAAGCTCTTGTAGATTGGATGGAGAGCATCTGTCAACAGCAATTTCCAAGACTTGCCACAGATTTTCAATTGGATTTAGGTCTGGACTTTGACTGGGCCATTCTAACACATGAATATGCTTTGATCTAAACCATTCCATTGTAGCTCTGGCTGTATGTTTTGGGTCGTTGTCCTGCTGGGAGGTGAACCTCTGCTCCAGTCTCAATTTTTTTCCCTGCTTTAATGTACCATATTCGCTACAGTTTACCTCTAAAGTTAGAGTAGGTCCACATATTAATGAATAAACAACTCCAAATCTGCCAAGCACAAAAAGGACCTTATTATAGAATTACTTTCCTGTATTTGGACAAATCTGAGTTCTAGCCTTTCAAATAGTTTTAAGGAGTGAGATGTTCTGTCATACTGTGAACAAATGACTGTGGTGTGATAAGCCAGCCTCTTAGAGTCCATTAACAAGTGCCTGATAAGATTAGGATACTAATTGAGACAGATAAGCATTTTATTTCATCGTTTATGTGTTAAGTGTTTTTCCATTAGCTGCTACAGAGAAATGTTCAGTAATTGGCAAATGATGACCATAGGTAGTCAATGCCTGTGTGTGCCAAAACCAGCGTCATTGAAAGTCTGTTGCTTTTAAAAGAACTAGAGGAAGATGTAAGAACCCCCATATAGCCTATATAGTTACATTCTTATGCTGCGTACACACAACCGTTTTTAATGTCATGAAAAAAAACGACGCTCTTCTCGACGTGATTCTTGTCAAGCCTGCCTTGCATACACATGAAACAAAAATGCTTCAGCAAAGCGCGGTGACGTACAACATGTACAACGGCACTATAAAAGGGAAGTTCCATTCAAATGGCGCCACCCTTTGGGCTGATTATGCAAATGTACCTTCTCATAACTTGCTTCTGAGCATGCGTGTTTTTTTCCTTGTCGTTAAAGCCTACACACGACCATTTTTCAGGACGAGAAAAACGACGACGTGAAAAACGTCAAGAAAAAATAGAGCAGGTTCTAAATTTTTAATGGCCATTTTTCTCGTTGAGAAAAATGCTCTGGAGCCAACACACGATCGTTTTTAATGACCAATTTTTAAAAATGGCATTTTCCTCTTCATGAAAAACCATCATGTGTAAGCGGCATTAAAGTGGGCCTGAAATAAAAAATTGGGGAACATCTAGAAATGTTAATTGTGTCCAAGCAGTCCTATGAACAAAGGGCCAGATTCTGAAAGAATTACGTTGCTCCACGGCAGCGTAACGTATCTGATTTACGTTACACCGCCGCAGGTTTACAGCGTAAGTGCCTGATTCACAAAGCTCTTACCTGTAAACTTGCGGCGGTGTAACGTAAATGCGCTCGGCGCAAGCCCGCCTAATTTAAATGGGGCGGGCACCATTTAAATTAGGCGCGTTCCCGCGCCGAACGTACTGCGCATGCTCCGTCAGGAAAATTACCCGACGTGCATTGCGCTAAATGACGTCGCACGGACGTCATTTGTTTAGACCTTAACGTAAATGGCGTCCAGCGCCATTCACGGACGACTTACACAAACGACGTGATTTTTAAATTTTGACGCGGGAACGACGGCCATACTTAACATGGCTTAGAACAACTAGGGCTCAGCCCTAATTTTACGACGCGTATCTCGACGGAAACAGCGTAAAGTTAGAGCGACGGGTAACGCGGACGTTCGTGGATCGCCGTAACTAGTCATTTGCATATTCTACGCCGACCGCAATGGCCTCGCCACCTAGCGGCCGGCCTAGAATTGCATCCTTAAGATCCGACAGTGTAATTCAATTACACCTGTCGGATCTTAGGGCTAGCTATGCGTAACTGATTCTATGAATCAGTCGCATAGTTAGAAACAGTGGGCCAGATCCACAAATATCGGGCGTAACTTAATTTTTCCCATTTAAGTTACACTGCCGCAAATTGTCCAAGTTAGTGCCCGATCCACAAAGCACTTACCTGGAAATTTGCAGCGGTGTAACTTAAATCCGTCCGGCGCAAGGCGGGCCAAATGGAATGGGGCGAGTCCCATTTAAATTAGGCGCGCTCCCGCGCCGGACGTACTGCGTATACGCTCCATCGGGTAAATTACCCGACGTGCATTGCGCTAACTGACGTCGCACCGACGTCATTTGCTTAGACGGTAACGTAAATGGCATCCAGCGCCATTCACGGACGTCTTACGCAAATGACGTTGATGTTTAAATTTCGACGCGGGAACGACGGCCATACTTAACATGGCTTAGGAGAACTAGGTCTCAGCCCTAGTTTTACGCGGCGTAACCCGACGGAAACTACGTAGATTTAGATCGACGGGCCATCCGGGACGTTCGGGGATCGCCATAAATCTTCATTTGCATATTCTACGCCGGCCGCAATGGCCTCGCCACCTAGCGGCCGGCCTAGAATTGCATCCTTAAGATCCGACAGTGTAATTCAATTACACCTGTCGGATCTTAGGGCTAGCTATGCGTAACTGATTCTATGAATCAGTCGCATAGTTAGAAACAGAGATACGACGGCGTATCAGTAGATACGCCGTCGTATCTCGTTTGTGGATCTGGCCCAGAGATGCGACGGCGTATCAGTAGATACGCCGTTGTATCTCGTTTGTGGATCTGGCCCAAAGTACTTATGTCTGAAAAATAGCAATGTATGGAATGAGAGTGAACCTAGGCATACTGTAGTGCATACAGTATGGTAGGTGAAGTCCGAATTACCTGAACTTTGGGAAGAACTACAAGACAAGGTTAATGTGAGGAATGCTGGTAGATCAGACTGTGTGACCGCACAGAGGAACCAAACAAGGTGAGTAGTGGAATAAAAGGTGTTTATTTACAAATGTGTGAACCACCAGTGCACAATAAAACAACAAACAGTATGTACAGATAAAGGGGAATACCGTATTCATAAACGAGCCAAGCCAAGGTCATACACATGGGAGGTCAGTAGATGGGTAAGGATGGGGACAGGAATCAGGACACAGGGAGGACAAGTCCAGGCAGGGATCAAGGATCAGGATCAGGTTCAGAAATCAGGGTCAAATACAAGCTCAGGTCCAGGAGGTATGACGATACCAGGGCGAGGAGTGATTACACACGCCGGGTATTTATAGAGGCGTGCTGATTGCATTCAGGTCACACCTGAACGCAGGAAGGGCTGTATGCTCCATACTGCCAAGAACGCCCCGCTGGTGGACGCCAGTACTGCAGCCCAAGGATCACATAATACCACCAGGGGAGAGCTCCCCTGGCAGTCCAAGACTGCCAGGAGACACCTGGTGGTGGGCCACAGTACTGCACGCCAAATACCAGGCAGTAACACCAGCGGGGGGAACCTTCCCTGACAGTACCCCCCCTCAAAGGAGCGGCCTCCGGACGCTCCAATTAGATGTTGCTGGGGGAAGTCCGTGGTGTCAAGCTGGGCAGCAGATAAAGTCACATCAGGTTGGGCCGGATGAAAGTCCATGACTTTTAACAAGGCAAAGTGCAGCTCAAGCTGGGCAGCGGGTACAGAAATCTTAGGTTGGGCAAAAAGTACATCAAGCTGGGATGCAGATAGGGGCAAATCAAGCTGGGCAGCAGACTCCGGGTCGTCGAGCTGGGCAGCAGGCTCCGGGTCGTCGAGCTGGGCAGCAGGCTCCGGGTCGTCGAGCTGGGCAGCAGGCTCCGGGTCGTCGAGCTGGGCAGCAAACTCCGGGTCGTCGAGCTGGGCAGCAAACTCCGGGTCGTCGAGCTGGGAAGCAAACTCCGGGTCGTCGAGCTGGGCAGCAAACTCCGGGTCGTCGAGCTGGGCAGCGGGCAGGGACACCTCAGACTGGGCAGCGGACAGGAACTTCACAGGCAGGGCGGATGGCACTGAAACAGGCAGGGCAGATGGCACTGAAACAGGCAGGGCAGATGGCACTGAAACAGGCAGGGCAGATGGCACTGAAACAGGCAGGGCAGATGGCACTGAAACAGGCAGGGCAGATGGCACTGAAACAGGCAGGGCAGATGGCACTGAAACAGGCAGGGCAGATGGCACTGAAACAGCAACTTCAGGCTGGCAAACTGGCACAGCAACTTCAGGCTGGCAAACTGGCACAGCAAATTCAGGCTGGCAAACTGGCACAGCAACTTCAGGCTGGCAAACTGGCACAGCAACTTCAGGCTGGCAAACTGGCACAGCAACTTCAGGCTGGCAAACTGGCACAGGAACTTCAGGCTGGCAAACTGGCACAGGAACTTCAGGCTGGCATACAGGATCAGGCTGGCAAACTGGCCGCATAGCAGGTAGAGGTTTGGCAGAATCAGGTTCAGCTGGCATGCAAGCAGACTGGAGCAGGTTGGTTGGTGTGGAGACAGGTTGGGTTACTGGCAGGATCATCTTGGTTGGGAAAAACTTTCGTTTTTTCTTGGGCTTAGCCACAGAAGCTCTGTAGGTAAGGGGTGCAGCGGACTGGAAAGGAGGATTGGGATATGGCAGAGTAGAGGGAACAGTAGCTGGAGGAAGTTTTTGTGGGTTAGTAGGCGGCTGAGAAGAGACAGGTGGGTTGTATGCAGGATAGGTACAGGGAGCAGAGACTGGATATTGGCATCTGTTGGGAAGCAGTGTATACTGAGCTTCGACTGGGGTTGCCATTGGCGATGGACAGATGGATCTTTGGGAAGGTGAGTGGTTAATGGCAGGGCTGGAAACAGGTGGTTTGGCAAAAATCAGGAGATCTGACCAGGCCTGCAGCACAGGCTGAACAAAAGCAGGTTCACACACACCTTGCCTAATCAGAGACTGCACAGAACAAATGCACTCAGACAACTTTTGCTGGGGACAAGAGGAATAATGTTCATCAAAAGACGTCGGATCATCCTCTAATAACCACACCAGGGATTCAACTTGGTCACGACTGAAGGGGGGAGAGAAATCGTCACTGCCATCAGGAATAAATGACAGGGCTGGCTTTACACACAACCGAATTAATGCCTGAACATCATTGAAAGTTATGCAACCCTGATCCACCATGGAATGAGCTGATCGGATAGTTTCCATCAGCTGGTCACTAGTCCATCCCTCCAGAACCTGGCGACAATATTCCTCATCCTCCTCTGCCAGCAGAGAATAGTAAATGATTTCATTGAAATCCATCTTTAGAGCCACACACTACACCAGTATGGTTCCTCAAAGCAATCACGTCTGATCAAGGGATGGCCCTGGTATACTGTGAGGAATGCTGGTAGATCAGACTGTGTGACCGCACAGAGGAACCAAACAAGGTGAGTAGTGGAATAAAAGGTGTTTATTTACAAATGTGTGAACCACCAGTGCACAATAAAACAACAAACAGTATGTACAGATAAAGGGGAATACCGTATTCATAAACGAGCCAAGCCAAGGTCATACACATGGGAGGTCAGTAGATGGGTAAGGATGGGGACAGGAATCAGGACACAGGGAGGACAAGTCCAGGCAGGGATCAAGGATCAGGATCAGGTTCAGAAATCAGGGTCAAATACAAGCTCAGGTCCAGGAGGTATGACGATACCAGGGCGAGGAGTGATTACACACGCCGGGTATTTATAGAGGCGTGCTGATTGCATTCAGGTCACACCTGAACGCAGGAAGGGCTGTATGCTCCATACTGCCAAGAACGCCCCGCTGGTGGACGCCAGTACTGCAGCCCAAGGATCACATAATACCACCAGGGGAGAGCTCCCCTGGCAGTCCAAGACTGCCAGGAGACACCTGGTGGTGGGCCACAGTACTGCACGCCAAATACCAGGCAGTAACACCAGCGGGGGGAACCTTCCCTGACAGTTAATTGACATTGGTTTTATGTTGTGGAAGATAACAAGGCACAGTAGAAAGGTATAATAGTGACAATGTATATGAAGGGAAGTACACAGTTTTCTGAAAAATAACAGTTAAGCAGAAGACAATGCTCAGCGGTGCTATAAATCCCACTTACAATTTGGAAGAGCCAGAGTAATACTCCGTTGGAGTGGTTGTGGTAATGCTGAAAAATCCTGTTCCGTTAGGTCTTTGCAGTATAAAGTGGCTGGTGGTAAAGTCTGCTTTCAGACTGTATGCAGTGGGGATACTCTGTAAAGTTAACCAACACTTTCCTGCTCATCTGAAACCTCTTCTTACTGCTGTACCTATTCTTTCCCTACTCAGTGGAGCTCTCTCTAAACTACTGCCTCACTACAGGTGCGCTGAATGACATAGGCCCTCTATATTTATTATACTATGTGCTGCTCACTATTATCCTTGCTGGAGGTTCTGGCATGAGGAAGCAAAGCCCTGCCTCTAGCAAGATGGTCGCTTTCACATGGACATGCAAGTAAATCCTGTAAAAAAACAAAATCAGCAACAGGGATACTACAGGCAATAGTGGTGACTAGTAATTTGCACTTTTTTGGGGGCATAGCTTCCAGAGATCTGTTTCATTTAAAAACCACCGACTGTAAGGAGGGCAGGGGGGGGGGGTTGTTATATTGTGCAATTGTGCAACTGTGCATCAGCATAGTTGCATATTATGGCAGACATTTTCACAAGGTCCATGCTCAGGGTCGGTTCACACCGGTTTTCACGCATTCCTGCGTGGTTCAGTTTTGTTAGCCCATTCAATTGAAAGGGCTCCAAAATCCACGGGAACACGCAAAAGTTTAATGCTTTTACTACTTGTTTAGATCCCACTGCACCAAGCCATGTACTGTGGTACCATGCAGTTTTGTGGCCATAAGTGCACTGCGTTTGTGAGATGTGTTTGCAGCGCTATTAACACCCCAGTCCAGAGCACTTGCTCAACTATGCACAAAAACATAGGAGCTGGGGTGCAGAAAATGGCAGCAGGTGCTCTGGACTAATGAGTTAAAATGTGAAACATTTGGCTGTAGCAGGAGGCAGTTTGTTCACGAAGGGCCGGAGAGCTGCACAATAATGAGTATCTGCAGGTTACAGTGAAACATGGTGGAGGTTCCTTGCCAGTTTGGGGCTGCATTTCTGCAAATAGAGTTGAAGATTTGGTCAGGATTAAGGGTGTCCTTAATGCTTAGAAAGCAAGCAGATACTTATCCATGATGCCATACCATCAGGAAGGTGTGTGATTGGCCCAAAATGTATTCTGCAGTAGGGCATTGACCCCAAACAAACAGCCAAACTCATTAAAGCGGGAGTTCACCCGAAAAAAAAATTTAACATTAGATCGATGCTCATTTTGTCAAGGGGAATGGGGTCGTTTTTTTAAAATCGAAGCAGTACTTACCGTTTTAGAGAGTGATCTTCTCCGCCGCTTCCGGGTATGGTCTTCGGGACTGGGCGTTCCTATTTGATTGACAGGCTTCCGACAGGCTTCGGTCGCATACATTGCGTCACGAGTAGCCGAAAAAAGCCGAACTTTGGTGCGGCTCTATACGGCGCCTGCGCACCGACGTTCGGCTACTTTCGGAAAATCGTGACGCGATGTATGCGCCCGTCGGAAGCCTGTTGGAAGCCTGTCAATCAAGTAGGAACAAATAACAAATGAAAGGGGTAGTGGCGCTGTCTAAACTAGAGGCTACATGTACCAATGGGAAGGTACAATAGTAACTTGTATGTGATCAAAAATAGGTGAAAGAAATACAAGTGCCTGAGTGTAGTAATATATAGTGGCCTAATTGGCATGTACTATACACTCAAATAAGTATGTGAAAATAAATACAAGTGTGCAAAATAAGTCAATAATGGCTCTAAGCCGCAAAGGTGGTCACCCAGTAAGTGAACTGTAGGTTGTAAGTGATGCAGAAAAAATAATAATAAATAAATAAAAAACTGAAATATATCAAATTAAGCCGTGATCGCCAATCAGCGATAAGTGAGATCAAAAAAATACCAGCATAGTGGTGAATACCAGTAGGTGTATAGCACAAGAATAAATAGGTGAAGCTATAACCAAATAAAAATAAAAATAAATAAATGAATAAGTCCAGTGGTTAGGTGTAGCAACCAAGCACTTCAGTCCACATAATATCAAAGGGAAAAAATGAAAATAAAAATAGATATAACATTGAAAAGTGTATATATATATATATATCTAAGTGTCCGTGAGCTGGTGCACCCACAAAGGGTGATAAATCACAAAAATGCAGTTGTGTGAATTCGCACAGTGCTCCGGTGCTCCCCTCCTGAGTCCCTACTCACCGAAGGCACTCCCCCCTGCAGGGGTAAAGTGCAAGTAGGATTAATCTCCAACAGCTGCGATATCGTCTTCCTGGGTCCTATGGATGCACGGATTTCCTGGCCTGGATGGCTCTACTTCTTTTTAAGTTGTCCGGGGATCCTCCAACAAAAAAGAATGTCTCATAGCGCAGTATGTTCAGAGTAAAAAAGGGGGGTTTTTTATTTAACACTGCCACATAGGCATGTGCAACACAGCAGGCAGTTACATAAAACGTATAAAACCAATTTCCAGTGGAGCGCGCGCCGTTCCCCAGCTGGAGCTGACACTTCTGATTCACCGGCTATCAGTGCTGTGCTGGGAGCCTTACGCTATCGCAAGATAACTGCCTGCTACTTTGTTTTTATTATTTGTTTTTTATCCCCACCAATTGTCCTTATTTCATTACCCCTTTTTGGAAATTGGTTTTATACGTTTTATGTAACTGCCTGCTGTGTTGCACATGCCTATGTGGCAGTGTTAAATAAAAAACCCCCCTTTTTTACTCTGAACATACTGCGCTATGAGACATTCTTTTTTGTTGGAGGATCCCCGGACAACTTAAAAAGAAGTAGAGCCATCCAGGCCAGGAAATCCGTGCATCCATAGGACCCAGGAAGACGATATCGCAGCTGTTGGAGATTAATCCTACTTGCACTTTACCCCTGCAGGGGTGAGTGCCTTCGGTGAGTAGGGACCCAGGAGGGGAGCACCGGAGCACTGTGCGAATTCACACAACTGCATTTTTGTGATTTATCACCCTTTGTGGGTGCACCAGCTCACGGACACTTAGATATATATATATATATATATACTTTTTCAATGTTATATCTATTTTTATTTTCATTTTCTCCCTTTGATATTATGTGGACTGAAGTGCTTGGTTGCTACACCTAACCACTGGACTTATTCATTTATTTATTTTTATTTTTATTTGGTTATAGCTTCACCTATTTATTCTTGTGCTATACACCTACTGGTATTCACCACTATGCTGGTATTTTTTTGATCTCACTTATCGCTGATTGGCGATCACGGCTTAATTTGATATATTTCAGTTTTTTATTTATTTATTATTATTTTTTCTGCATCACTTACAACCTACAGTTCACTTACTGGGTGACCACCTTTGCGGCTTAGAGCCATTATTGACTTATTTTGCACACTTGTTGTATTTATTTTCACATACTTATTTGAGTGTATAGTACATGCCAATTAGGCCACTACATATTACTACACTCAGGCACTTGTATTTCTTTCACCTATTTTTGATCACATACAAGTTACTATTGTACCTTCCCATTGGTACATGTAGCCTCTAGTTTAGACAGCGCCACTACCCCTTTCATTTGTTATTTGTTTCTGTTTGTATCCCCTAGGGCAGGGGTGGGCAATTATTTTTTCGATGGGGCCACATGAGAAACTAAAAATATTTTGGAGGGCCGGGCCAAAAGGCTAAACTCAATACTGCATAAAATCAATTGTATTTCTTTATAAAAAGGAGTAAATATCATTGTTGGACAACTGGTACGAGTACTTGTTATAGTTAAACAATGAAAAAGTGAGGTTGCCTTACAAGAAAAAAAAATTAATTTATTAAACAAAATTTCCCAAAACAATGAACATTTTTCACTATTTGTGACTCATATTAGTGAAAATTTCCAGAGAGGATCAGAGACTGCGGACATGATACCAGAGAGGATCAGAGACTGCGCACATGATACCAGAGAGGATCAGAGACTGCAGACATTGTCCCCATAAAGTCCTGCCAAACGACAATGTATGCCGTGTCATAAATTATGGTTTATGTATGTCTTATTGTCTTAGTGATTGATTCACATCACAACTTCATTGATAGCTTTTTTTTTTTATGATTTTTAGTTTTGCTCATTACTGCCACACACGTGCAATGCATGGCTGCATGTGTGTGGCAGTGATGAGCAAAAGCAAAAATCATACAAAAAATAAGGGTATCAATTTCAAATCAATGAAGTTGTGATGTTAATCAATCACTAAGACATACATAAACCAGTGTGCCATCAATTGCTGCCAGTGTGCCATCAATTGCTGCCAGTGTGCCATCAATTGCTGTCAGTGTGCCACCAGTGTGCCATCAATTGCTGCCAGTGTGCCATCAATTGCTGCCAGTGTGCCATCAATTGCTGCCAGTGTGCCACCAGTGTGCCATCAATTGCTGCCAGTGTGCCATCAATTGCTGCCATTGTGCCATCAATTGCTGCCAGTGTGCCATCAATTGCTGCCAGTGTGCCACCAGTGTGCCATCAATTGCTGCCAGTGTGCCATCAATTGCTGCCAGTGTGCCATCAATTGCTGCCAGTGTGCCACCAGTGTGCCATCAATTGCTGCCAGTGTGCCATCAATTGCTGCCAGTGTGCCACCAGTGTGCCATCAATTGCTGCCAGTGTGCCATCAATTGCTGCCAGTGTGCCATCAATTGCTGCCAGTGTGCCACCAGTGTGCCATCAATTGCTGCCAGTGTGCCATCAATTGCTGCCAGTGTGCCACCAGTGTGCCATCAATTGCTGCCAGTGTGCCATCAATTGCTGCCAGTGTGCCACCAGTGTGCCATCAATTGCTGCCAGTGTGCCATCAATTGCTGCCAGTGTGCCATCAATTGCTGCCAGTGTGCCACCAGTGTGCCATCAATTGCTGCCAGTGTGCCATCAATTGCTGCCAGTGTGCCATCAATTGCTGTCAGTGTGCCACCAGTGTGCCATCAATTGCTGCCAGTGTGCCATCAATTGCTGCCAGCATCCCCACAAGCAAGTACCTGATGATGATGATGATGAAATCTCTGTCCTGTCAGTGTTTTGCTGCCTGCAGTCCTCGGCCGTCTCGGGTCTCCTACAGCAGCCTGTGCAGTGTGCACAGTGTGAGGTGAGGAGTCGGGACCGGGTCATTACTTGGCGGGAATTGGGGGACTTTTTTGAATTCGGGGACACTCACTCCACGTGGTGACGGGTGGCTGGGAATGCCGTCAGCGGGGGGCGGGAAAGGAAGCGTGGCCAGCTCCAATGGCTTCTTCGGCTGAATCAGCGGGGGGCGGGAAAGGAGGTGCGGCTAACACCCACGGGTTTCTTTGGCTGCACCAGCGGGGGGGGGCGGGAAAGAGGTGCGGCTAACACCCGCAATTCTTTCGGATTAAAAGGTCCGCCGGGCCGTATACGGCCCGCGGGCCGTAGTTTTCCCACCTCTGCCCTAGGGGATTACTTATTAGGGGGGCTGCAGTCTTCAGCTACATTCACACTCAGTGGTTCTGAGTTACTTTCATTACTGATACCACCCTAGTTCATTGCTCCACCCTCACTTATTTGCTCCTAAGCGCGGTACACTTTACCTTTTCAATCAAGTAGGAACGCCCAGTACGCAGCCCATACCCGGAAGCGGTGGAGAAGATGCATCTCTAAAACGGTAAGTACTGCTTCGATTGTAAAAAAAACACCTGATTCCCCTTGACAAAACGAGCCTCAATCTAATGTTTAAAAAAAAGGTTTTTGGGTGAACCTCCACTTTAAGAACTATCTTCAGTGTATAGAAGAACAAGTCCTGGAAGTGATTGCTTGACCCCCACAAAGCTCTGATCTCAGCATTTAGTCTGTCTGGGATTACATGAAAAGACAGAAGGATTTGAGGCAGCCTACATCCACAGATGAGTGGTTAGTTATCCAAGATGTTTGAAACGACCTACCTACTGAGTTCCTTCAAAAACTGTGAGCAAGTGTACCTAGAATAATTGATTGTGTTTTGAAGGCAAAGCGTGGTCACACCAACTATTGATTTGATTTGGATTCCTCTTCTGTTCATTTACTTTCCATTTTGTTAACTGATAAAATAAACTATTAAACACTTGGGGTCTAAATACACAGCAGCTGTGTTTCATGTTTCTAACACTGGGAAGAGGAATGTAAGCAGATTCCAGGAAGTTTAGTTGGGACACATAGAGAAATGCTTGTAGGCTCAGAAAATCTAATCTGACTCCTCAAGGTACAGTAGCATTGAGAGACATTGATAGAACCTATGACTGGCAGGCATGGACCGACCATTGGGACTACAGGGAGTTTCACGGTGGGCCGATGGCTCAGTGGGCCGGCTTCAGTGACAGTGGCCTGGGAGCTTCTCACTTCTGCGGGGGGGGGGGGGGGGCACCAAACTGATTCTTTGCCCCCGGAGAAATAATGTCTAGCTTCCCCACTGGTACTGCCTATAAGAGTACCAGTACCAGCCATTCTACTCTAATAAAGTAAAACGGCTAGTGGCTAGTGAAGGGGGAGAGGGGGCTTGGGTGGCTGGGGTAGTGAGGGAGTTGTCCGGCCACTGTGGGAGAGACCTGTCAAAGTGGGCCAGTCTGGATGAAGTCCAGGGCCAAATTTGTGTCCCAGTCCAGCCCTGTCTTCCTAAATAAGACATTCTGCAAGAACCATTACTTGCTGGAAAATACTCTCTTTTTTTATACAGGATTTGCTCATTAAATATGTTCCCTGTCTCACACTGTGTCCTTCCATGGGCATGTTGAACTAGACTTCATGGCTATTAGAATGATGAATGGAGAGGAGCAAACAAAAGCATTGGAATCCAGATGTGTTCCAGATTGTCCCTACCCATCTACTCTCTAATGGTGCAGACTGCTGCTAGTTTTCTGTAAGAGCATTATTATTGGTAAAGCTGGGTTGTCCCCTAGCAATTTAATACATTAGTTAAAAATAAAATTATTCTTAACCTAGTGAGCATACTACAGGCAGAGTTAAGCTGCAGAATGTGGCAGGTGAGTGTCACCTTACACCCCCACCATAGCTCTCAGCTGTCCATCACTTGGAGGGACTGTCCCTCTTTTGAGACCAAAACTATCCCTCTCTCTCGTGAAGCCTCAGTTGTGCTTTTTGGTCTGACATATACATTTCTATAGAAAACTAATGCAGTGTCGGAATTTCTGACAACAAATGTTTGATGTGAGCTTTTGGTCGGATATTCCGACCATGTGTAGGCTCCATCGGACATTTGCTGTCGGAATTTTCAACAACAAATGTTTGAGAGCTGGTTCTCAATTTTTTCTCAAAGATTCTTGTCGGAAAATCCGATCGTCTGTAGCCAATTCTGACGCACAAAAAATGCTACGCATGCTCGGAATCATTGAACTTCATTTTTCTCGGCTCATCGTAGTGTTGTATGTGACATGTTCTTGACGTACGGAATTTCCGACAACATTTGTGTGACCGTGTGTATGCAAGACAAGTTTAAGCCAACATTCCGTCAGAAAAAAATCCATGGTTTTGTTGTCGTAACTTCCGACTATGTGTACGCGGCATTACTCTTTTACTACCAAAAGTATTACGGTATGTTGCACTAAAATTTGTATCCAACCTCTATATTACTGTATTTACTATTTTGAAAAAATATATATTTCCTAGCACAGCCTCTCCCTCCTTGAATATCATAGCCTTCTCCTTTTGTGGGAGTGTCTAATTACTGTCTGTACTGGCCCAGTTCCTGTTTGCTGGGGCTACCGTTATAACATCTAAGATAAAGGTATTTTCATTGAACAAGGAAATGGTGGTTTAATGTGGCTTAGTCCTATAGTCAGGGAAGTCAGGTCTCTTGGGCCAGATTCACGTAGAAGTGCGGCGGCGTAACGTATCGTAGATACGTTACACCGCCGCAAGTTTTCATCGCAAGTGCCTGATTCGCAAAGCACTTGCAATGAAAACCTACGCCGGCGGCCTCCGGCATAAGCCCGCGTAATTCAAAGGGCCGTGTGCCATTTAAATTAGGCGCGCTCCCGCGCCGGACCTACAGCGCATGCTCACTTTTGAATTTCCCGCCGTGCTTTGCGCGAAGTGACGTAATTTTTTCGAACGGCGACGTTTGTAGCGTACTTTCGTATTCCCGGACGTCTTACGCAAGAAAAAAACATTTTGAATTTCGATGCAGGAATGATGGCCATACTTTAACATGGGCTGTGTAAAGTTAGGGCAGCTTAAACGACGACTAACTTTGCAACGGGAAACTAGACTAGCAGCGACGTAGCGAACGCGAAAAACCGGTTTGGATCGCCGTAAGTACTAATTTGCATACCCGACGCTGGTTTACGACGTAAACTCCCCCCAGCGGCGGCCGCGGTATTGCATCCTAAGATCCAACAGTGTAAAACAATTACACCTGTCGGCTCTTAGGGCAAACTATGCGTAACTGATTCTATTAATCAGTCGCATAGTTAGGAAGCCCCTAAAACAGAGATACGACGGCGTATCAGGAGATACGCCGTCGTATCTCTTTTGTGAATCTGGCCCCTTGTATCTAGGTAAAACTAGTTTCATGAGGCCGGTTGCCCTGTTGGCTACATTTCTGTGGATTTTATTGCCATTATTTTCCTAACTGTGTGAGCCTGATAAATGTCTTCAATAGTTCTGCTGCCATCTTGTCTCCCCACCACAACTCCCCCAACACACATTGTAGTCTGAAGCTGATTAAACAGCACAGAACCATATAATCAGAGGCAGCAGTGCCACTAAGAATGCATTTAATAAGTCAGACTAATTGTGGTCATATACAATTCTGATTAGCAGAAAATGTATTGGTGTTATTTGTATTTGATGCTCCCTAATTACCGTAATAATCAAGTGCAACTACAGAAAAAATGAAATGCTTGCAGTCATGTGTCTTGTTTTGATTTGCACCAAAATGCTATACAAGCTAAAACATTTTTCTGGGATTGGAAATGAGATGTATAGCAAGACATAATGAAAGTGTCACTGGTAATTTAATGCGCAAAATAATCCCTTTCGAGACTCGGGGCTACAAATGGTTACGGTCAGTAAAAATACGCTCTTAATCTTGATGTGAAAGCTCATTCCACTACATTCCTGTACATTCTCGTACATTTTACTTGAATTTTGAAGGTCAAGCTGTTATGATATCTCATGTTATTACACCAGTTTTTAAAGAAAAACAGATGTTTTTCCACATGGAATCAAAACTGCTGAACAACTTTGAAAGGATCAATTGCACTAAACATTTTTGAATAAGAGTGACCCAGTGGGCTTACCTTATCTGGAAGTGAAGTCTTGATTCCTTAGATCAGGGACTTTCAGGTTCTAGAGCCTGAAAACTATTTCTAGTTCATTCTGGAATTCCCTAGACCCCTGGCCCACTGTAATCCCAAACAGAGCTGGCATAGCTGTGCAGTTATGCCAATTGCACATTCAATTTGCATGATAGCTGCCCTTTTTTTTATTATTGTGCATTACAGGACACATGATTAGTCTTAGATTAAATCGTCCCTCTCCTCTCAGGAAAGCCAACTACTTTGTAGATGTTTCCTAAAGACTCTTGTAGCGAGATTTCCAGTTGTTACATAGCCACTGCACTATATTTGCAACTTTCTGGATCAGTTGAATCACTGGCTGCTGCAGAAAGAAGATGTGGGAACTCCATCCTGCATGTACACTCACATTGGCATGTGGTACATTGCGTTGAGCTAGGTGCGGGGTGCTATACAGGGCCAGGGCTGCAATCCAGCCGTGAAGCTTGGTCCCTGAGAATTTCCACTGAGTTGGTGGAGACCCTAACTTGCCCCTAACTTGCCTTGTCTGCTGGCAAAACCACAGAAAGACAGCTGCAGTTTTTCCTTATGTGGGAGCCCCATGTGCTGGAACATTTATTCCTTAAGGATTAAAAATGGTAATGTGAGCTGCGACACAGAAGTGGGGGAGCCTGGCCATTTTTTTATGTCACTGGGCCAGACAGCGGTCGCCAGTTTGAGTCTCTGCCTTCTTCAGACCTACCCTTTAGCCCTTCAGGGGTTCTTCCTTCCCTCTACACAGGGCCGCCATCAGGGGGGTACAGGCAGTACACCTGTAAGGGGCCCGGATGGCAACCCCCCCGCTTCTCAATTTCAGATGGCAGCACCCCCCCCCCCCCCCCCGGTTCTCTGCTCCAGGGAGCCCATGCCTGAAGCTGTGTAAGGGGCCCCATAATTCCTGATGGCGGCACTGCCTCTACATATCTATGGAGGAATTATCTGCCTAAATGTGTGCCTTTATAAAAAAAAAAATAAATCTATCTTGTAAAGATCAGGCCACAGGGAGTTTTAACATGCCCTCTCCTCTTCCTCACTCCAGGATCAGTTTCTAACCTGCCTCTGGCTGCTGCAGCACTCCATGAAGAGGAGGATGCAGATGATACCTCATTTGGCCCTAAGGGTTCATCACAAGAGGAGGTTCACTTTTCTGTACTTGCTCCCAAAAAATGTATACGATTTCTGTACTTATTGATGCTGTGCCATCAGTTATCACTTGGGCTCCTAGACTGGCAACAAACCCCCCCCCCCCCATACACTTTTACAGTCTGTTTAGTACTGGTCACTCCCTAATGAGGTGTTTATCAAATTCCCTTTTGCTCAGCATTACCCTATTAAGGGGAAGTTCCTTATGAAATGGACAATGTCAGTCATGGACGCTGCTATTTCTTGCTTTATTATAACCTTAATGGTCCCTATTAAGGTCCTGGACTTATAGAATCATGTGGACAAAAAGTTAGAGGCCCTTCATGAGGCCTTGTTCTTCCTAGCATGTAAGGCTATGCAACTTGCTGTTGCAACTTCGCCTGGCTGTCTGGTCCAAACCTATGACTAGGGTACTGGATCCATTTTGATTGATCTTTCTGTCTTTTAATCATCTGTACTTGGTACCTGCTGCCCTTCTCTATTGTGTGGATGGCTTAGCAGATGAGTTCAACAAACTATCCAGGGTGAGCCTCCTGTCAGTACAGGTTCATTTGGCACAAGAGTTGTTCTACCGAATTCCACCTATAACTCTCTTGTGCATATGCCCTTTGGTACTTATGCTGAGAAAGTCAGCCCCTTTGAAAGGGGGAAGGGGGGAATACCATTTTACCAAAATCCTGTGTCAGTATTTGTTACTCAAGTGTGTTCAGTTGCTGCTGTACCCTCCTAGTGATTTCACTCCACCAAATAACACATAAAGTAACTCATATAGTGCAGCCACCACGGAATATACCACTTTGAACTCTTATGTGTGCACTTTTGGTGTTATAGGATGACTCGTGATTGAAGAACACTGCGGTGGATCATATATATATATATATATATATATATATATATATATATATATATATGGACTTTGTTTTATGACACTTTTGATTTGATTTTTATGTAAAGGGATTTTTTTCAAGAACACAGAATACATAAGAGATCAAAGTGGTATATTAAGTGGCGCTGCACTATATGAGTTACTTTAAGCACACAACATTACCAATATGTTGCACTTCCTTTTGCCTGTCTAAGGTACCTCAGGTCTTTGGCAAGGTACTTGCTTCTGTCCTAATGCTTCACTCTCAGGCCCCGTACATACGACAGAGTTTCTCGGCAGAATTCAGCCAGAAACACGATCGAAGCCGTATTCTGCCGAGAAACCCGGTCATGTGTACACTCATGGCCGAGGAAACCGACGAGGATCTCGTCGGGCCAAATAGAGAACATGTTCTCTATTTCCTCGTTAGTCAATGAGGAAACTTGGCTCGCCGAGATCCTCGGCGGCTTCACAAGGAACTCGACGAGCAAAACGATGTGTTTTGCTCGTCGAGTTTCTCGGACGTGTGTACGGGGCCTCAGGGTATCCACATAATGTAAAATCTAGATGACCACCTACTAAAGACACAAACGGTCTGGGTTTTGTCAGCCAAGGCCCAGGGCCCTGCACTCACTCTGCAGAAATTTGGATGAATCCTCAATTTTAAGAAATAAGTGCTGTATCTATTTGGAGAATCAGGGATTGGTTTTGGTTACAGCCATGACCAGAGTCTTTCTTCCCCAGGACAAGCTTCTGTCCCTCCACTCAACCGTTCAGACCATTTTGTCTGACAGCTGCCCCTTTATTCACTTTTACATGAGAATTCAAGGGTTTATGGTGGCTTAATTCAAGGCAGTGCTATATGCCCAGTTGAACTCCAAATTGTTACAACTCAGCATTCTGCCTACATGGGACAGACTCAGTCTCTGTATCACTTCATGCGACTGATCAGCTCTGCAAATTTTTTTTTGATATGGTGGACTTCCAATCTAGAGTGCTTCCTCCCATTGACTTGGAAGATCCTCAAGATGCAATCCAGTCTGTTGGGTTGCAGCGAAGTCCTGGATATGCCCTCAGTCTAGGAAACATGGTCATTGAAGGAAGCTCAGTTTTCCATCAGTATCCTCAAACTCATGAACAATTCAACACTAGAACCCTCGACTATGAGGTCACCCAACCAGGAGCCAGTAGTACAGTGCCATAGCAGTAGCGTACTTCAGCCATCAGGAAGGCACAAAAAGTTGTGTATCTCAAAGAGAAGCACGTTTTATTCCAGCTTGTGCAAACCTCCATGTTCCAGCTCAGTTCACTGTGCACATCCCAGACACAAAAAATGAGTTCCTCAGTAGACAACATCTGAATCCATTAGAGTGATCCCTTCACCTGGAGGTGGACCTTCTAGCATCCAGGCTTAACAGCAGCTTGAATGGATTTGTCACTAGGTCCAGGTACCCTTTTGGGCTTTACAGTGGACATACTGATGACTCCATGGGATCAGTTCAGCCTGATCTATGCCTTCCCCCCCTCCAAATCTTCCCCCTTCTCTGCTCCTTTAGGAACTTAATATGTACAGTTTTGAGAAAAGGGGAGGGGGGGCCCGGGGGCACATGATTAAAACCTTTAATTACAACAAGTGTGTGAATAAGCTTTAGGAGGGAAGTTTTTGCAATATCAAGCTATGATCAGGAACACTGGGATGTGACCTCAAATCAGCCAGAGGAAAGTTCAAAATTAACTGAAAAAGGTTTAACCTCTTTACCACCGGTCTTGTTTTTCAGATTCGGTGTTTACGAGACTAAAACAGTTTTTTTTGCTAGAAAATTACTTAAAACCCCCAAACATTATATATATTTTTTTCTAACACCCTAGAGAATAAAATGGCAGTCATTGCAATACTTTTTGTCACATCGTATTTGCTCAGCGGTCTTACAAGCGCACTTTTTTTGGGAAAAAATCACTTTTTTGAATTAAAAAATAAGACAGCAATAAATTTGGCCCAATTTTTTTACATATTGTGCAAGATAATGTTAGGCCGAGTAAAATGATACCCAACATGTCACACTTAAAAATTGCGCCCGCTCGTGGCATGATGTCAAACTTTTACCCTTAAAAATCTCGATAGGCGACGTTTAAAAAATTCTACAGGTTGCATTTTTTGAGTTACAGAGGAGGTCTAGGGCTAGAATTATTGCTCTCGCTCTAACGATCACGACGATACCTCACTTGTGTGGTTTGACCACCGTTTTCATATGCGGGCGCTACTCGCGTATGCGTTCGCTTCTGTGCGCGAGCTTGTCGGGACGGGGCGCTTTAAAAAAAAAAAATGTTGTTTTCTTATTTATTTTTATTTAGTTAATAATTTTTTACACTGAAATAAAAAAAATAATAAAAATGTATCACTTTTATTCCTATTACAAGGAATGTAAAGATCCCTTGTAATAGAAAAAAGCATGACAGGTCCTCTTAAATATAAGATCTGGGGTCAAAAAGACCTCAGATCTCATATTTAGACTTAAATGCAAAAAAAATAAAAAATAATTGGGGTGGGGGCCATCTTGCCCTCACTCGCATCCTCGCACACTAGAAAGCAGCACCCGATCGCCTCCGCCGCTACCGATCCATCTTTTCAGTGGGCGGTGGTGTACACGATAACAGCGGTCTCTGCAGCGGATTCGCCATTATCGGTGGCGGGAGAGGGGCCCCGCTCCCGCCTCTCTCCCGCGCCCTCCGCCGCTTACCGGAGCGGTCGGTAGCGGCGGAGGGCGCGGGAGAGTGGCGGGAGGGGGGGCCCTCTCCCGCCACCGATAATGGCGAATCTCGCGGCGAATCCGCTGCAGAGACCGCTGTTATCGTGTACACCACCGCCCACTGAAAAGATGGATACCTCGGTTGTGGCAGCAGCTGCTGCCGTTACCGAGATATCCATCTTTAAAAACAGGACGTCTTTTGGACATGGGGCGGTGGTCAAGAGGTGGAGCAGACTTGGTGGACCACTTGGTCTTTTTTTAAGTATATATA
Organism: Rana temporaria; assembly: GCF_905171775.1. NCBI lineage: Eukaryota > Metazoa > Chordata > Amphibia > Anura > Ranidae > Rana > Rana temporaria. The sequence goes on from NC_053492.1 coordinate 429,742,764, forward strand.
AACAGAAAGGCCCAACACTGCTGTCAGCTTCAAAGGAACAGTGAATGAACAGTTGGAAGAGAGAGGAAGAAAAAACACCAGCAACAATAACACTGCCCTGCTGCCTTGTTCAGCATCCCTCATAGCTCAAACACAACTCAGCAGAACAGCAGACTTGCTTATCACCATTTTATATTGTGTTCTGACCACCTTTAGATAAGATGTGGCACACAGAGGAGTGGGATAATAGAGGGTAGGGAGTGAAAAACCTACCAGAACCTGGAGCTCCTCTTTGTAAGACAGGCAGTGAGCCAACCAGTCCCCCAGGAAATAAGAAGCAGGCTCAGATGGGTGAGGGGTTGCCTAGACAGGATATTGGTGTCATCTTCCTATTATACTGCAACCATTTTTTAGAATTGTCAGACAAGTTGAAAGTTTATTTTTAAAATGTGTTCTACGCAAATTTCAGCTTTAAATTAATGTTTTTGTCCCCGAAGTATAGTTTTAAACACATGACCAGTTTCAGCGCTAGACGAGGCATTGCATCACAGCATATTTTTAGATGTGCAGTCTTTTACGAAAGGTGGAATTTCCAGCGCAGTATACCTCAGTTTCTGTTGAGGAGGCCTGTAACTTGGCTAGAAGCTCAATGTAGAATCCTTGTAAAAGGAGTCAGCCAAGTACAGTGCTGTTGCCATGGTTGCAAGGAAAATCATTTTTAGAAAATCATAGCATGTCGTGATTAATTTGGAAAATGTTATGCACTCACAATACAAACTGGCTTCTATAGCAATTGTATAAATGGTTTGCATGATTTTTTATTTATTTTTTTATAAATCTGGCGATCTACCTTTTTATAAAAAATAAAATGAGGTAATGAGTTATTAAGTTGTGTGCACACCAGCAGAATTCCCATGGCAATTCGAATTTTTGCATCTTAGAAACTACCTATGAGAACCCAACTTTACCTCTTAAACAGGCAATTATAGTTTTTAGAAGGTAAAAAGATGTTCCCGTTTCTTCCAGGGAAAGAAAATTGACCTTTAAAAATGAAGTCTAGACAGAAAAAAAATACCACCAATGAATTCTGAATTCTGTTTGCCGTGTATTAACATGTCCTTACAAGAGATGAGATGTCTTCCGCTGCTCCTTACCTGTTCAATCAAAGGCTGAGGGCAGGGATGTGACCTGGATTTCTTAACTGCAGCATAGAAGCATCAGTTGGTTCTACTATGTAGCAAGGCTTTTTAATCATGTCTGATACACTTGGGAACCTTTTACATAGAATTTTCTTGGCAATTGTTTACAAGGTAGGTTGCTAGGTTTTTCCCTATCGCTCAGGCATGAGATCAGCATGCAGAATGTAATAACACTTTGTAGTTTGTACCAGGATTTCTTTGGCATGTGGCAGTAAACCCACACAAACACAAGAAGAACATGCAAATTCCATGAAGATACTGTCCTTGCCAATATTTGAACCCAGGGCCATTGTTGTAAAGCATACTCTTTTGCCGCTTACACACAATCGGAAATTGCGACAAGAAAAGTCCGATGTGAGCTTTTGGTCGAAAATTCCGACCGTATGTATGCTCCATCTGACTTTTGCTGTCGGAATTTCCGCCAACAAAAGATTGAGAGCAGGTTCTCTATTTTTTCGAAGCGCAAAAAAAACATGTATGCTCAGAAACAAGCAGAAGAGCTGAACTGCCTACTGAACTTCATTGATCTCAGCTCCTTGTACGTCTTGTACGTCACTGCGTTATTGACGGTCGGAATTTCCGAAAAGATTTGTGTGACCGTGTGTATGCAACGTTTGAGCCAACATTCCGTCAGAAAAAATCCATGGTTTTCTTGTCGGAATTTCCGATCGTGTGTATGCGGCATAAGTGTTAACAAATGAAGCCACTGTGCTTCCTCTAATTTGTTAGCATTCGTTAAATCTTATTACTTAATTGGTGTAGCTAAGGTTAGACCTCTTGATGGTATAATTCATGGCAGCCATAACCTGCTTTCATCTTTACAGAGCCAGCATCTTTTCTGGAGCTAGACAAAGTGGGCAGGGGGTCTCTGGGGATTCTTATCATCATTTTATGATTAAACCTACCAGACTTCACCCAAAGAAAAATAATACATGATAGTATGAAAAGCTTACCTTCTGCAGACAAAACAGTACCTGCTCTGTCACTGGGTAATATGATCTATTCCAAGGCATGGGTCCTGATCAAGCTGGTCAAACAGCAGCTCTTACTGAACAGTGATGCTCTATTTCAGTAGAGATCACATGACCATGATCGGGAAGCCCAAATGAAGTATCAAATAATTTTTACAATTTAAAGTGCCAGAGATCACGTGAACAATGCCATGGCATTTATTTATGTGACTGGTTGTCAGATATTTCAATTTTATCCACAAAATGTACACTGTTAAGGCTCTTGATTAACGTTTCCTATTACAATGGAGCTTGGTTGTTTAAATGCCCTTCAATAAAATGTAGTTGCAAAAGCTCACAAGTATTTATATCTGCAAAAACGAAACATATGAAAAAGATACATTTCCTTTAAAGCTCAGAGTTTAATGCTAAGGCTAGTGAGGCATGAACTGACCCTGAGAACATGTCCTGAAGCAATGAAAGGGTAAACGGGACGCAGAGTTTTTACAGAATAGAGCTATTTGTGTAGGAGCTGTGGTCCATAAAGTCTTAAATGAAACTTAATCAGTCTTCTGGCCATAAAAAATGTGAGTTCACGTAGGGATCCTTTTAACGTTACTCCACAAACCAATGCTAAAAACATGTTTAGTCAACTGCAAAGCAAGCTTGGCGGTTTGAGATTCTGTTTTTATTGTTAATGTTTTATCTTCTTCCCATCCAAAGCTGGAAGGAATGTTGACATAATAGCACTCGCGGGAGTAGACCAAGGACTTGCGATTGAGTTTAGAGGATGGCCATTATTGTAACCATGCTTTATGACCGTTCCTTTGCCAGCCATAAAACCTTTGTTATATGTAATGTTAATTCTAATAAAAATATGTTTTAACATCCTTGGTTCCACTCTGTCTATGCAAATGCCAAATCTAGTTAACCTTTTCAATGATAGTTGGCTATTTTTTCCTTTTTCTATAGGGTAGGAATATAATATAGCAGCACCAGTGTTATGTTTGTAAAACAGTGAATTATTTGAAAGAATAACAAGTTATGATAGTTCCAAAATTTAGTCTTGTAGAATAAACATGTGACCAGATTTGCATTAGTTAATGCTTACCTCTGAGCCTTCACCAGCTACTAGTCATTACTTAGCCCTGCAGCTCAAGGCTCAAGGTAGAAGTAGAGAAGTCATCCACCCTCATCTTCACCTCAGCAAATCAGAGGGAGCCTTGTATTCATTTATAAAAATACAGGGCTTCCACTGAAAGGAAAAGAAGCTTGGCCTGACTGTCCCTAATTCTGATAGCAAACAGGAAGTCACCTATTCAGTATTCTGCTGCTGGAATACAACGCTGCTTACTATATGTTGCCAAAGCCTCAACAGTATATTACAGTACCCACTGCGCCAACATTGTTCTATAATGGAAATAGTTCATTTGAGCCAGCTTAGTTTAAACAAACTATTTAAAGTTATATTGACCACTTCCCAACCGCCATATAGCAGAATGACGGCCAGAAAGTGGTTGTATTATTCTGACCGGACACCATATGACATCCAGCAGGGTAAGCCGCTAGCATTCACCCGTGGGGGCACGTTAAAGACCCTATGACAAAGTCTCTTTACCATGTGATCAGCTGTGTCCAATTACAGCTGATCACATGGTAACCAGGAAGTGCCATTTATCGGGAATGCATAAGCAGCTTGAAGCAGATAAGGTGGCCTGTAACGTTGTAAACATATACATGTATTTGCCTGCTTACCTGGAGTTCTACTTTAAAGTGGAAGTAAACCCTCCTATAATTTCCAGGCAAGGAAGCTGCCATCTTGGCCTCTGTTTAATATTCAACTGCCATGATGCTGCACATGTGATCAGTTATGACACCAGCCATTGGATGGTTTGACAGTTTGGTTGAGAGCACAACCAATGTGACAGTTAGCATTCCCGGCATGCCAGGAATGTAACTGCTTTTTGAAACTGTTAAATTGATGGGTTTACTTCCGCTTTAATTGTAAATTTTGATGGGAATGCACCTTTAACTGAGATGATACAGGAAAGATTTAATTCCATCTAATTTGTACAGTTCTTTCTCTTACAGGCCTTGTGTGCTTGTTGTAAAGTGAAAAATTCCGCGCCTAAATAATAGATTAATAAACAATATAAGCTGCTCCTCATAAACAATAAAAATTGTACATATGTGAAAATAGAAAATAGAGGGCGCTAGGGCCCATACAAAAACTTGTATATTGCCGTGAACCAATCCAATGGGATTGGCAATTAGTTAACAATCTCTAATAAATAGTTCAATACAAAATATATAAATAAATAATATAATAAAGTCCCATATATTGCAGACAGCGCTGCACATTCGGAAACAAACAACGTGAAAGTTCCAATGTGATCAATGTGAATATATAAATCTCAAAAATATAGAGGAAATTATTGCAGTCCAATATGTTCGTTTGTGATTTTCTTTAGAAGGAGAGAAAGTGCCACCACCGCTCTATATAACTTCAATTCCACCCAAGGTGCTTGAATTTAAATTGCTCTTACCAGAGCTAGTTGACCAGTTTAATGAAAAAGTGGTCAAACTAGCTTTTGCAGGATTGTGCCTGCGCACATAGGGATATGGACAACCAATAGACAGATCCAGGAGCTCCACATGGGATACGTTATGCAAGAGAAGAAAGCCAGGAAAGCCAATAGCGTAATAACGTTTATTAAAAGTATTAAAAACACATAAAAACAGCCAAATGGCCTCTTACTTCCAAGGGTGCCCACCCGGCACTGAGGCTGCGGACTTGTCACCGCCAATCTGCGGTTTCAATTGTGGGATTCCGAAAGGGGGAGGAAGCCGCCGCTGTCTCACCGCCTATTGATCCTTACCGACACTCCACAGCGCAGGGGGGACGTCACGTGACCAGGTCTGCCTCCGACGTACGTTTCGTTATCCTAACGTCATCAGGGGGGCGTACCTGGTCACTAAAGCATCATGGTATATGTAGTCAAATGCGAGCCGGTCATTGGTCGAAAACAAATTCAATTTTAGATTCAGCCTCGGTGCCGCGATCGCATTCACAGATAAACAGTACACATATAGACAGGTTCTACATTTGGGATTCCATAAATGAAGGTACATTTTACATATAAGCTTATAAAAAGAACTCGTAGAGCCCCGCAATTTGAACCCAAAAAAACACAGTACGGAAAGAGCAAGGTTTTAACTGAACCACTCCTCTCGCATCCCTCCGGACGTGCACAGTCATTGGAATATTTCAGATGGGATAAAATAACTTTCAATAGATTAATCAAAAAAATTTTTTTTTTTGAATATATCATAGCCTAAATAGGGCAAGAGATAATAAATAGGTTCTATTCAACCATAGATATGGACGTTATCAACAAGTAGAATTAGTGCACGAAAATATAGAAAAAAGGGGGAAACCCAAGCAAAGAGACTTCCCTTGACTCCCTCTGGGAGTGCATCTTACATCCAGCATCCCACTATAAATCCAGATTTAACTATAAAAATAAAATTTCCAAACTGGGAAATGCGATATAGAATAATCACATATTCTTGATAAATATGTGAATATATAAAAAAATATATGTATAAAAAATGGAAAAAAATCAAAAATTAGAAAACATTTAATTTAAACATTGTAACAAAATATATTGGATATATGGTGATGAAACAGAGAATTAGGTCCTAAAAAATTCTCGGAGTACATTTGGCAAGAAAATATAGGGTTAGTCATCAGTCAAAAAACAGTTGAGATCAAGTTCAACGTTTAATCCTGATGGTTGCATGGTACGTAGTTTGTGTACCCATTTCATTTCGTTTTGAGAAACACTCCTCAGCATGTGTGTGCCTCGCCAGTTTCTATCAATTTTGTCTATACCATAAAAGGTGCAAAGACTAGGATTACTATCATGATGGCTGGCGAAATGTCTAGACACACTGTGGTTAGGAAAACTGTTTTTTATATTCTTTAGATGTTCATTAATACGGATCTTTAATTGGCGTGTAGTTCTTCCCACGTACTGCAAATTGCATGGGCATTCGATCACGTGATCGAATGCCCATGCAATTTGCAGTACGTGGGAAGAACTACACGCCAATTAAAGATCCGTATTAATGAACATCTAAAGAATATAAAAAACAGTTTTCCTAACCACAGTGTGTCTAGACATTTCGCCAGCCATCATGATAGTAATCCTAGTCTTTGCACCTTTTATGGTATAGACAAAATTGATAGAAACTGGCGAGGCACACACATGCTGAGGAGTGTTTCTCAAAACGAAATGAAATGGGTACACAAACTACGTACCATGCAACCATCAGGATTAAATGTTGAACTTGATCTCAACTGTTTTTTGACTGATGACTAACCCTATATTTTCTTGCCAAATGTACTCCGAGAATTTTTTAGGACCTAATTCTCTGTTTCATCACCATATATCCAATATATTTTGTTACAATGTTTAAATTAAATGTTTTCTAATTTTTGATTTTTTTCCATTTTTTATACATATATTTTTTTATATATTCACATATTTATCAAGAATATGTGATTATTCTATATCACATTTCCCAGTTTGGAAATTTTATTTTTATAGTTAAATCTGGATTTATAGTGGGATGCTGGATGTAAGATGCACTCCCAGAGGGAGTCAAGGGAAGTCTCTTTGCTTGGGTTTCCCCCTTTTTTCTATATTTTCGTGCACTAATTCTACTTGTTGATAACGTCCATATCTATGGTTGAATAGAACGTTTTTATTATCTCTTGCCCTATTTAGGCTATGATATATTAAAAAAAAAAAATTTTTTTGATTAATCTATTGAAAGTTATTTTATCCCATCTGAAATATTCCAATGACTGTGCACGTCCGGAGGGATGCGAGAGGAGTGGTTCAGTTAAAACCTTGCTCTTTCCGTACTGTGTTTTTTTTTTGGGTTCAAATTGCGGGGCTCTACGAGTTCTTTTTATAAGCTTATATGTAAAATGTACCTTCATTTATGGAATCCCAAATGTAGAACCTGTCTATATGTGTACTGTTTATCTGTGAATGCGATCGCGGCACCGAGGCTGAATCTAAAATTGAATTTGTTTTCGACCAATGACCGGCTCGCATTTGACTACATATACCATGATGCTTTAGTGACCAGGTACGCCCCCCTGATGACGTTAGGATAACGAAACGTACGTCGGAGGCAGACCTGGTCACGTGACGTCCCCCCTGCGCTGTGGAGTGTCGGTAAGGATCAATAGGCGGTGAGACAGCGGCGGCTTCCTCCCCCTTTCGGAATCCCACAATTGAAACCGCAGATTGGCGGTGACAAGTCCGCAGCCTCAGTGCCGGGTGGGCACCCTTGGAAGTAAGAGGCCATTTGGCTGTTTTTATGTGTTTTTAATACTTTTAATAAACGTTATTACGCTATTGGCTTTCCTGGCTTTCTTCTCTTGCATAACGTATCCCATGTGGAGCTCCTGGATCTGCCTATTGGTTGTCCATATCCCTATGTGCGCAGGCACAATCCTGCAAAAGCTAGTTTGACCACTTTTTCATTAAACTGGTCAACTAGCTCTGGTAAGAGCAATTTAAATTCAAGCACCTTGGGTGGAATTGAAGTTATATAGAGCGGTGGTGGCACTTTCTCTCCTTCTAAAGAAAATCACAAACGAACATATTGGACTGCAATAATTTCCTCTATATTTTTGAGATTTATATATTCACATTGATCACATTGGAACTTTCACGTTGTTTGTTTCCGAATGTGCAGCGCTGTCTGCAATATATGGGACTTTATTATATTATTTATTTATATATTTTGTATTGAACTATTTATTAGAGATTGTTAACTAATTGCCAATCCCATTGGATTGGTTCACGGCAATATACAAGTTTTTGTATGGGCCCTAGCGCCCTCTATTTTCTATTTTCACTTGTGTGCTTGTTAGCCCCAAACAGATCACAGTAAAATGTAATAAGTGCACTGGAGTACAGTGCTCTCATTAAATTTAACTGTGATCTGTTTGGGGCTAACAAACACACAAGGCATGTGAGAGAAAGGCCTACTTGCGCTGACAAGGCACAAGTAGAGAAGAGCCAATAGGTTGATCTCCTGATGGGGGTTGGGTCTGCGCTGATAATCAGGGCATTGATTATCAGTGCAGACCCATCGATTGTGCCCACTAGAGCCCACCAGGGAAGCCCACTTTAGACCACCAGGGATGCCCACTAGAGCCCACCAGGGATGCCAATCAGTGCTCATTGGGTATTCCAATCTGTGCCCATCAGTGATGCCTGTCAGTGCCTCCTACTCAGTGCTGCCTACCAGTGCCGCCCATCAGTGCCACCTCTAAGTGCCCACCAGTGCCGCCTATCAGTGCATCAGTGCCTCCTCATCAGTGTCCGTCAGTGCAGTCTTATCAGTGAAGGAGAAAATGTACTTATTTATGTTTTATAACAGAAACAAATTTTATTTTTTTTGTAGCGCAAATGTTTTTAAAACCCACTGTTGATCAAATACCACCAAAAGAAAGCTCTATTTGTGGGGAAAAAAAATATAAAAATGTTGTTTGGGTACAGCATAGCATGACCGCGCAATTGTCATTCAAAATGTGACAGCGCTGAAATCTGAAAATTGGCATGGGCAAGCAGGGGATGAAAGTGCCCTGTATTGAAGTGGTTAATGAATTCTCTTTAGGTTGTCTTTCTCTGCACTCTCTCCAAGTCTCCAACATCCTTTCTGTTCTGGACAATACTGAACTGCATGTTTTTTTAGCAGATCTCGATAGAGGCATCTTTTTAAACAAAGCAATATCATTATTTTGCACTTTGATATAATATTGTAATGATTTTTCCCTTTATTTTATTGAAAATGTAACAGTCTTTCACTCTTCTTGTGTTGCAAGTCATCTTACAAGTCAATGACAACATTTGCAGTGTGTCCCTCTGGTTTCTAGAAGCACAAGGTTCCATATGGGAACTCTCAATGCCTGTTCCTCCTTTAGAAGGTTTCCTTGACTACTACTGATAAATAAGTGCGTAGGCACGCTAAACCACGACACAAGCATTTTACTTTCCAAGCAGTCTATCTTTTTCAGATGTTCGCAACTTTTCCAAATCAATAAAGGCAACCAAATGTTGTACAACATTGACATTCACTTAGTATTCATTATATGCACTGCCTGACCCTGCGTTCTCTTACTGAAGTTAATGACAAAACCCAGAGTAGTTCCTGCAATATGGATTTTATTATGTCAATGTCCAGATGTTTAATAGAAATTACAGATATTACAGAGCTTTATATTCTCCAAAGAGTGCACTGGAGTACAGTGCACTCATTAAATTTCACTGTGATCTGTTTGGGGCTAACAAGTACACAAGGCCTGTGAGAGAAAGAAAGTACAAATTTGATGGAATTAAATCTTTCCTGTATCATCTCAGTTAAAGGTGCAACCCCATCAAAATTTACAATTAAAGCAGAACTTCAGGTAAGCAGACAAATACATGTACGGTATATGTTTACAACGTTACCGGCCACCTTATCTGCTTCAAGCTGCTTTTGCATTCCCTAGACCTACATAGGCAAGAGAATCGGCTCCTAACAATGAACAAAGGTTCACTGACATTTTATACACGCTGTTGGACTGTAGTTCCTCAAGGGAGATTAGAATATACTGTACATATCTGAACATATTAAATATCGCTAACCTTTTCCCTGCACTCTCCATCCCCATGTCCTTCTGTTTGCCCTTCCACAATCTATCCTTACTGCCTTTTTCTCTCCCAATCCTCCACATCCGAGCCTTGTTACTTCTTACAATCTCTCTTCCCTCCTTATATTAATAAATGGGAAGAGGAATTGGAAACGGGTAAAACCGAGATAGAGGTCAGGAAAATATTAAAAAAGACGCATACGACTTCAACTAACTGTGCATTGATCGAAATGAACTTTAAATGTTTAGCACGGTGGTATATAACCCTGGCCATAGCACACCGTTATCAAGATGATACCTCCAAATATTGTTGGAGGGGTTGTCTCGAAGTGGGTACTATGTCACATATATGGTGGACCTGCCCAAAAATTAAAACATACTGGAAAAACGTATTATTAGTAATTGAGGAGATAACTGGAATTAAAATACCTCCTGATCCATGGGTCTGTTTGTTCCATGGGACAGAAATGTCAACCAAACAGTACATGAGAACTTTACTTCCCCACGTACTAGATGCAGCAAAGAGTCTGATCCCCAAACAATGGAAGGACCCTATGAGCCCAACAGAGAGGAGCTGGTTTTGCAGAATCAATGATATATATTATGCTGAACAGCTCAGGTTCATGGGAGAGGAAGGAGAAGGAGGATTTAAATTAAAATGGCAGGATTGGGTTAATTTTAAACTTTCACCAAGGTATATAGATAGGATGATATAGTGTAGGAAGGTTAACGGGCAAAGAGTGATATAATATGAGACAGAATTTCGGAGATAGGGGAGGGTGGGAGGGTGGGGTTAAGGGACGGGTGTGGAATGAGGGTGGGATGAGGGTTTGTTCGGCTAGGGGAAATTAATGTATTTATTCACGTATTTAAGTATTTTTTTTCTTCTTTTGTATATTTATTGACATATATTTAAATGCACTTTTGCAATAACAAAAAATGTTTCCAACCATCATGCGAACTAAGGAGACTGCGAATTGAACGCAAATTGATTAGGTCTCCTGATAGTTCTCTGAGGCGAAATAAAAAAAAAAAAAAAAAAAAAACAACCTCTCTTCCACATTCTGGTCTCATGATCCCCCACATGCTAATCTTGCAACTCCCTCTCCCAATTCGACCTATGCCATTAAGAAGTCTACTTTTTACAATGCCTACTGTCTCTATCATGGATGTTAAGTTGGTTGTCATTGTACCCTAGGCTAAAAATTCATAGTCATCCCTTGATGGTTATGATGCTGATTCGCTATCTGAGTAGGCTGGAGGTCAGGAGATGACATAGGAAGCTGTGGAGCTCAATAAGGAATTGCGTGTGCTACCAGGTTTGTTCTACAGCATGGCAAAGATGTGCAAATTAAATGACTGGCTGAGATTTTCTGCTTTAAATTTCCATTTCATTTAAAGATGTTTTGAACATCTTGCCAACTTTGTCTACTCTTTTATGAGATCCCAAACTAGCAAGATAATAGTCTTATCTGTTTAGATAAAAGTGAGGGTGCAAAGGATGCTTTAGCCTTTCTTAATGCGTAGGATACTTTTCTTGTCTCTGGTTACATATTGTATATAGATATGCCCATGAAGTATCTACTGCAAAAGGATTATTTTCTTATATTGAAGTACATATTATTAAGTTGCACTAAACAAACATCTCATACAGTTTGGGAAATGTATTCCAGTATGACTGCCCCTGTGCACAAAGCCAGTTCCATAAAGACGCAGTTTGACAAGTCTGGTCTAGAGAAGGGTCTCTCAACCAGAGTTCTATAGAACCCTAGGATTCCTCCAGAGGTCGCTATGGGGTTCCTTGAATAATGCGCAAGTCATGCCTCTCAGGTAAGTTCCCACTGACACCACTCATCCTTTTTGTTATCTGTAAGGGGGTTATTGCTCTCAATGACCACAAGTATAATGAACATTCTTCCCACTGACCACATTAATATATCATGAGTTGTAGATAAAGCCATTTTTAACAGGAGTTCCCTTAGACTGAAAAGTTATTTCAAAGATTCCTCTGTGTTTAAAAGGTTAAGAAAGGCTGGTCTAGAGGGACTTAAGAGGCCTGCACAGAGCCCTGAATTCAACCCTACTGTGCACCTTTGGGATACATCGGAATGCCTACGGTGCACTACAACATCAGTACTCACAATTGATCTTTTGGCTAAATAGGCACAAATTCCTCCAGAAACACCCCAATATCTTGTGAAAAGCCTTCCCAGAAAAGCAGAGAATGTTATAGTCACAAAGCAAGGGCCAACTCCATATTAGTGTCAATGTTTATAGGTGTGATGACCAGAGGTCAACAAACTTAAGGCCATATAGTGATGCCAAAAGCATATCCTACCTATACAAAATGTGAAAAAAAATTCAAGACGAAACATAACTGTACAACTCAAATAATTTATTACCACTACAGCACCACGAACAACAGACATACATTGTGTTAAAATATGGATTAATCAGTAAAAAAAAAAAATACAACAGAATTCATTTTACATTTATTTACTCCTACACGGTCTATACAGGTGTATTGTTGAAAAAGCCAAATATGGATCTGTAAATGTATGTCATCAGATTTTCCCATAACAATACATAAAAATGAAACTAAAAAAATTGAACATAAAAACATGGAAATTCGGAAGAGGTAAGAAAAACAATGGTTTGGAAACAATGCAGTTTTGATAAAATCTATGCAACTCACATTTAACTGCACCTGCCACAAGGTAATGATTTTGACATGCAATGTAAAGTTGTCTTTTGCTATCTAGGATACCACCAGTAATTAACTGCCCATATCATCTCTTTCTTTTAAATTGACTTACTGAAAGCTTGGTCTATTGCCTGGAAAGTCAACAAAATTTGCAAGAGTGAATCCACTTTTTTGTAAAATTCTGTTTATGTAAAACAAAAATACACAGCTTTAAAATACACCTTCATAGGTTACTTTTATTTATCACTTTTTTTGTGGTGCTATATAATATTTGTAAAATATTGCCATTTCACTGAAATTGATGGAATATTACACATACACTGCACCCTACTAGCAAACAAAAATACAAATAAAATGACTTAAAAGTTGTTCTTGTTCATATTTATAATTATTTACATAGTTGTGAAGCATTCAGGTTTTTGTTCATTTGGAAAAATACTGTAGGCTCCTTAAACTATATGTAAAAAAAAAAAAAAAAGATTGTCTTGTAATATCTGATGGTTAATTTGTTAAAACAAAATCTGAAAAAAAAAAATGATTTTGTGTGTTTAAAAATTGCAAGCATTCTGGGATATATTTTCCAAACCAAGATATGTCTTTTAGCTTTGTGTTCCTTCAAATTGATCTAATTTGGGATTTATAGACACTGTACGAGAAAAATTGCATTGTAAACATTTTCTGTCTGTCTTGTAGCAAACCACACAGAATGCGTGCATACCAACATTTTTTTCCAGAGGAACTTATAGTATGGGGACTGTGTTTGGACAGAGTGAAGTTTTGACAATGTCTTGGTTACACAGTTTGACTTTTATGGTTTCAAAGCCCCTCCACTCACTATTATACTGATAAGTTTGGTCCCAGTAGGGAAGTATCTCTCTATCTGTAGCAAAAGTTTTCATATTAGAGGGCCAATATACTGTATCTAGTTTATTTTCCACCAATTGGCTGACCATGCTCTAGTGAACACAAAATACCAACTTTCAGTTCCACATCTGTCACTGAATCTAAAATGTTAACTGGAAGCATCCACGTCCAGTATCAAAGCTGTAAAGCAGGATTTCTGCCTAAAGCAGTAAAAGGCTCAGGGACAATTACTTTCGAATAGGGGAGCAGACAGCATAACTACTGTATATGCTGCTATGTTGGTGCCCAATGAGAAGATGAAAAGTACCTGTTAAAAGGTCATTTGGGGCACCAGTGGTTGAGTGTCTGTTGGTGTTTGCTCAGGGCACCAGTGGTGGTGTGTTTCATTTATCCGTTGTTGCCGTCTTATCACATTTTTGAAGGAAACAGTTCCATCATGAATCTCTAAATGCAATTGTTTCATGTTACAAACACTAAATGACCGGGATAACTTCTATTCAGTTCTAGTAGTTGAATTACATACTATGCATAACCCCCAAAAGAGTGGCTTTTGTTCAATATGCAAATATACAGGCACATGGGTAACCTAACCAGGTTACTTTTTTTTACTATCAGCTATTGACAAAAATCTTGAGTATACTATCTGTTTTTTATGCTACTTAAAATTTAGCACTGAGAAGTTAGGATATCCTTCTTGTTTGGACTGCAAATATTTTGCATTGAGTCCATGGACATTAAAACCATGAAACAAACCTATACACATTTCAATTAATTCATTAGGGTATTTTAGGGTTCAGATTTTATTCATTTAGGAAAGAGTAAACACAATTTAAATTATGTAAATGTTTTTGCCATCTATGTACCATTGGGTAGATTGCCCTACTTTTTGTCTATAGACACGACAGTGAACAAGATCTTGTCACTAGAACAAGCAACCCAATTGTAAGACTTCTCCTCTATTCCCATAAAAACTTTATATTTTAGATTGTCCCTCATTTTCAGTTCTAGAGACAATGGTCACCAGCATAATAGAGAAGTAAATCTCTGTAGCGGGGACACACAGCAACAGCACAGATGTCCATGATCCCCTGAAGGTCAGTGGAATCCATTTAAAATTAAGGCATTTATTAAATTGGCTTTTTTTTTTATCTGAAGTGGATTTAGAGGAGGACTTGGAATCTTTGGCCAGGGAGGGCAAACACAACCAATGTTCATGGTAAGGACAAATTTCTGTGGGCTAAAGAATGTATACAATGCAAAGAACGAAAGTGACTTATTGGATTGGTAGGCATGATGAAAGGTGGGTATTCCTAAAAGAAATGGCTTAATATGAGAAACTTTTTATATCTTTCAGCATCGCTTTCCCTTACAACTCTCAGCATTCTGTCACATCTCAGAGCCGCAAAACAAGTAGATGCTGTCAGACTTGGTGATCACAGGTCTAAATGGGAGGCAGGTAGCTATAAAAATTCCAGCATGTATCACTGACTGCAGGTCAGGGCTACCAGCTCAACATATCTTATTGATATTGGCCCATGGGGCAAATGTCCCTCTGACACCCAGCTTAGTTCTCCCCTGAGTGGACTGTAAAATCTACAACCATTAGATATCGTATGGCACATCAATGAGAAAGATGCAAATACTAAAAAATATTTGCAGTGCAAGTCATTGAACAGAATTCAACTTATACTGGCCTACTACAAAAAAAAAATATCTGAGTGCTTCCAAAGAATACTTTGTAATTTGGTACATATTACACATGGAGGGAAATTTACTAAAATTGGTGCACACCAAATCTGGTGCAGCTATGCATAGTAAACAATCATCTTCTAGGTTTTATTGTGCAAGCTTAATTTAACATACTGAAGTTAGAAGCGGGTTGGTTACTATGAACAGCTGTACCAGACTCTGAGTGCACCAATATTAGAAAATCTACCCTATGATGTACCAAGTTATTTCTATGTTTCTAACAAAGGTCTACAGAACTGTTTCCAAACAAAAGTTGAGGCTACAACTCCTCTATTGTAATACTATCGGTACAGTTACATATACCTGGAACAAACATAGCATAGCTATACAGCATCATAGTAAAGGTCTGTTGATTAGACCGGTACATATTAAATATTTCACTAGTTTACTAAATTAAATTTACAATAACAAACGAATGCCTCATACAATCAGAGATTTTTGCATTAACATATTATGTTTTTTTTATGTAGACTGTAACATATGGTGATTACTGATTTCGTTTATTTTTTATTATGTACAGAAAAATTACAGATGTGCTTTTTATACTAGAAAGGCAATATATACACCAAACATATCACTTAAATAGACAAAGACCTCCCAACAGGCCTGTATAAAGTCAAGGTTGGCGACTGCCTTGATATGCTCGAACTGCACTGCCTAATCTCAAGGCATGGCCTAAATTTAATTTTCCATGGCCTCCTATAACCCATGTCCCACCCGCATTAAAAATACCTGAAAGGCCAACTCCTCTGATTTTATATAAGCGCAAAATCGCATTTACTTGTAAATAGTATGTATTAACTATATTGTATTTTTATGCTTTCATAAGCTCTTGTACTGTTGGCCAAGCTTTGTTGTTGGAGGAACCATAAACATCTATGGTCCTCTAACAACTAAAGCTGCATTGCATTTAAAGAATGCAGCTATATCTACAACATGCTCTGACATATCTCAGGCGTCATTGATTTCCAAATGCAAGAAGATTTTTTTTTAGGTTTTCGCACTAACACAGGCAACTCCTACATTTAAGTATGTATCAATGGGAGCAACAAAAAGTTCAAGAACCCATTCCAACAGATCAATATAGGTAAGTAATACTATTCAGGAAGTTAAAGCTTATGTAAACACTCTTTCTTTTGCATTCTCACCTGGTGATCCTGCCAGCAACACACTTCCTATGCAAGGGTGACAATGCTAATTCATCCTACTGCATCTATGGAGATGCAGAATTGTCCCCCCAGGATGTTCCCCTGATTTGGACTTCAAATACCTTCCACTCTTCTTCATAACATAGAGAAGACTGTTTCTGAAGTCCTAGGAGATAGCTAGGAATAACTGATATGAGTGCAGCACAGGCTGAGAGCACAGGAAGTTAAAAGATTTCTGGCATAGGTATTTTTTGCACTTTTCAAAAAGATTTAACAAAACACTTTCAAATGTATATTTAACAGATACAAATGGTTCAAATGAGAAGTACATACTTCGATTTTACATACCCTTTAATGATTTCATTTCTCCTGCTTAATAAACATTATTAAAAAAATACATTTAAGGTGTAAGGCCTAGTTTTTGTAGGGAATAATGGGCAGTGGTCAAAAGGATGCAGATTTTTATTTATTTTTTCAAGAAAAGGTAAGGTGGCCCTTGACAAAAACAACAAGACTTTTGGAGGAAGTATGTAAATGTTGCCCAGTTCAAATTGGTCAGGTGCCAGAAAGAAAGATTAACAAAAATGAAATAAAAAAGCTCCCCTTAAATGTCCATGTACCTTAGTTGTGCAGTATCAATGTGATCTCAAAAACAAAAATGTGTATTCATTTCTTAACACATGCAGAGGTGTTTAACTTAGAGTAAACAAATATTTCCAATGAAAATGTATTTGCCAAAGAAAAGTACGAACCTTGCTTTGTTGCTAACCATCTTGAGATGCCTCAAGTTGATAGGGTAGCTGAAACTATACATGTCTTCTGAAAAGCATAGTAAGGACTGAACCAATGTGTATGAACATATAACATACCCAATCATGAGCCATCTTTCTTACTAGTTCTCAGTATCTGTTTATAAATAGCTTCTCCCAAAGTGAACTGATAGCCATTTTTTATTTCAGCATAGATGAGAGCTCAAGTCTTCAACTGTGAGCTGCATGCTTGTAGTCCATCAAACAGCTTCATCAACTGCATATAGGCAACACGTACTGTTAAATTTGAAGAGCACCCAAAACGAGTAACTTTGTAATGGTTAAACGCCAGTGGTTTCAGTCATCTCCTGTGTTTGTTCCTATCATAACTGCAGACCAAACAAGAAGTCCAGCCTCATCCATATGGGTTTTCAATGCACCTATAATGCTTTACCGGTGGTTATAAATATAGAACCTTTCAGGCAAAACAATTGTTCTGCAGGTGGCCAAAGTGAGTCTATAACCCAGGGCCAGAATCAGAATCTCAGAGGAGGACCTCCCCACCAGTGGCCTCAAATGTTTAAAGAAACCAGTGGGAGAGAGAACACCACCACTGTCCATCCTAAACAGCGTTAGAGCTATACTTACCATGGTGCATTAATCTCAAAAGTACATCTGTAGGCTAAAAAACATTTAATATCATCAATTATTTGATTTGAGCTATTTGTTTGGTCTTTGTTTCAGCGCATAATTCATGGCAAAATAATAAATAAGATCAACAGCAAAATAATGGTGTTCTAAGCGGTTGTTGGACTGACTACTAGAACACAATAGGCAGGTCAAGTAAGAGCAGATGCAATAACTGCACTTAAAGGGATATTCCTGTTTTCATTTTCTTTCACATAATGACACTAATAAATTCTTCCAGTGTTTATTTTTTTTTTAAATAAATGTCTCTCTCTGTTATTCGCCATTGCTCAGAAAAATTGAGACATTCCTTTCTGTAATTGTGTCTTCACTGTGAGGCTTTTTCCCCTCTTTGTTTTGTGCGGATGTCATTTGCACACAATAGAATATCGAAAGTAAAGCCAGATATGAAACAGACGTGGAAGAAGACCAACATATTTCACGCTATAACTGTGCATACAACAAAGTACCAGAGAAGGAGAATGATTTTAACGAGAAACAAGTTAATTTTGTGAAGAGACAAGGGCTCATTCTGCCAGTCACTGAGATCAAATTTTTTTTTGTTGGCCCAAATCTCCCACTATAACACAGGAACATTAACCAGCAAGGGAGAGGGGGTAATGCTCCTCTCCGAGGATCTATAATTGAGTCACTACAAAACCCTTAATGAAACCTTCAATGTTTTGAATTTTCTGCCAGTTATAAAAAAATTCAAAAAATTCACACTAGTACCGTTTTTTCCCCCTTTTTTACATTATAACACTGATTGAACAAGCCCTATTTGTACATTTTTTTTTAAATGTTTTGGATTTTTCCCCCACTAAAACACACGCTGTATTGTCAGGTCTAGCTACATTTACACGATTTTACAATCATATTTGAGAGCTGTTCGATTTTCGGTGTTTTCCCAACAAAGTACAATATGGTTAAAGATTCTAAGTCTTGAGATACGCAGCATGGAGAAGCAGAGGCTTCTGGGTTAATGGTGTTGTACAGGCCGAGAACCTATAGGGGGAAAAAAATGAGAATTGTTAAAGTGGAATTAAAAAAAAAACATGAACTGTAACATTTTTTTTAAATTTTGAAAAGAAAAAGTGGGTAAGAATGAAAAACACCTGGCAAAGGACGAGCTAGGTTCATTCTGCAGAACCTGAGGGAAGCTGTCACATGATCACATGATCACAACAATCAGCTGTGCCTAAAATGGCCACATGACCATATTGGGGCATGGACATTGACCTAATATGGCTGTGTGGCCATAACTGGTCAATAATTTCACATGCAATGCTACCCCTCACCTCCCCCTTCCTTTGCTTACATGCAGCTTCTGGGGAAGGGGTGCCCTGAGCACAGCTGATGGAACAAGAGTGGATAAGATCATGTGACAGCGTAGCAAGGGTTCTGCTGTACTTACAGGGGGACTAAATCAAGCTCATCCCTAATGCCAGTTTATTTTTGCCCTACCATAACATGGCTGTACAGTCTTGTCACTCTGAAGCCTTAGAAACTAATGTTTCCTTGAATTATTGTGTTCTGCCGACAGGGAAGGCTCCCCACCGGCAGAAAACAATCGCGCTGCAGGAGGGATTTCTCCATCAACACTGGCTGTTTTGATAAGGGAATTAAGCAATTTTCTTTTAAGAAAAGCAAATCAGATAATCTATGGCCTGCCTTAGGTTTTACATACACTTTACAGTGGAGCATTTCCTTTAACTTCCTCTCTGTGTGTCACCTGTCATTAGAACAGGAAGTAAGGATAAATCTGCCAAATAGGAACAGAGACATCAAATAAAACCTGATAAATGTTCTAACCTTTCCATGTCCTATATATACTTAGAAAAAAAAAAAAAAAAAATAGAAGGTAGACTTTCCACTTAAAAATGTAAGGATAGTATATTTTCAAGGTAGAATTTCTCAGTGTTACATGAATGAATAAAATAAGCAATAAAAACATGAATACACAGCTACATGTGTTATAAGGCATACATACATACAAGTAAAAGGGAGTTGTATTTGTAAAGAACAATATTTGAGTTAGATAGAATTTGATAAGCTATTTATAAAAACTAATGTTATTTCGGCTGCTGCATGTAGTGAATAGGTGACCCAGTGGCGATGCTTATGGATTAATAAGGATATTATTAATAGGTTAGTAAAACACAAAGTGACCTTTTCCTGCTGGTTCAATTGACTATTTAAGACTGGAACAGAAGTTCTGTTCATCCCGGCCACAGTGACTATATTATACAGTGCTTGCACAAGCATCTCATGCACAGTAAATGCCCAACAGATATTTATGACTGGTTAGTATCCGGAGAAACTGTTACTTCTGCTCAGCAATTACTCACTTTTCCGTGAAGCTGACCTTGCAAATAAGAAAGCCCTGCATGTAACTAGTTAAATTATATGTAATCCCAGAATCTGTTTTTCGGTATATAAATTTCTTAAGGAAATCATTTATTTGCAAAGCTGTTGCAACATTTCCTACCTGGAGATCCTGCCAATAAGATCACTTCCTGTTAGGCCTCGTACACACGACCGAGGAACTCGTTGGAAAAGACACATCGTTTTCCTCGACGAGTTCCTTGTTAGGCTTGTCGAGGAACTCGACAAGCTTGCTTTGCGTACACACGGTCAAGACAAAATCTCCTCGTTCTCAAACGTGGTGATGTACAACACATACAATGGCAGGGGAAGTTCGATTCCACTGGCACAACCCTGGGGGCTGCTTTTGCTAATCTCATGTTACTGCGTGTTAAATAAAAGTTTGGTAATAAATGATTTGCACTTTTCAGTCTGATACAGAGTGAAAATGTGTTATCTCCATTACAAATGCTACTTTTACTCCCGTCTCATACTTTATTCTGAGCATGCGCGGGTTTCTTAGCATACACATGCTCGAGTTTCTCGTCGAAAACCAGCCCGGCGAGGAAATTGAGACTCCCGTCGAGGAAAAAGAGAACTTGTTCTCTTTTTTTCTCATCGAGTTCCTCGACAGTTTTTTCGATGAAAAACTTACACACGACCGTTTTCCTTGGCAAAAAAGCTCTCTTTCTTGATGGATTCTGTCGAGTTTCTCGGTCGTGTCTACGAGGTCCTACAGGCTGACAGTGCTAAGCCACTGCCTCTTAAGCACTTGACCTCTGGAAGATTTATCCCCCCTTCATGACCAGGCCATTTTTTATGATACGGCACTGCATTACTTTAAATGACAATTGTGCAGTCATTTAAGGCACATTATGCCTTTTACTTTGCAGGTCAGAAAAAAAAAGGCAGTGGTTGGAGAGTTGGTCTCCCCTGAGGTAGCAGATCTTCTTATGTATACACACCCTGAATGGTTGATTGAAGTCCTCAACAGTATAAAATGTAAAGAGTCTACAAGTGGTTCCAATAAATAATATATAGCAAATACCTTATATTCAAGTTATAAAGGAAAACTTGATCTTGATAACTCAAAGATAACATTTCAGTTTTTTTTTATGTCAGACAGTTTCTTACAATGGAAGACAAAGTAAGTTGGAATGTACGTTTTTTTCTGCAGTAATTTGCCATAAAAAGTGATCAAATCCTCATCTAGGTCACAACAATAGATAAACACAATCAGGGTTATTTACTAAAGCCAAATCCATTTTGCACTACAAGTGCCAACTACAAGTGCAAAGTGAACTTGAAATTGGACTTGGAAGTGCAGTCACTGTAAACCTGAGGGGTAGATCTGAAACAAAGGGGAAGTTCTGCTGATTTTATCATCCAATCATGTGCAAGTTAAAATGCTGTTTTTTATTTTCCTTGCATGTCCCCCTCGGATCTACAGCGACTGAACTTCCAAGTGCACTTTCAGTGCACTTTGTTGTAGTTTGCACTTGTAGTGCAAAGTGGATTTATCTTTCGTAAATAACCCCAAATGTACTTAAGCTGATAACACACAAACAATTTACCTGGGATCAGATCCCAATTTATGGCAAAATACTTAGCAGCAGCCACTGCTATAGGGGGCACCCGAGTCGAGCCACAGATCCCTGTGCCCCTTCCTCTCCTCATTGGCTGACAGACTTGATCAACAGCAGCTTGAGCCAATGGCACAGCGCTGCTGTCTCAGCCAAGAAGGAGGGAAAGCAACCAAGACACTCCTGCAACATCGCTGGAATCAGAGGAACCTCAGGTATATATTAGGGGGGCTGAGGGGGCTGCTGCACAAAGAAGACTTTTTATCTTAATGCATTAAGATAAAAAACCTTCAGACTTTACAACCTGGCCTCTGATTGGCTAGAGCGGATGGATTGAGAGCAGCGCAGCCATTGGCTGGCGCTGCTGTCAATCACATCCAGCGGCGTGCCGAGGGGCGGGGCCGAGTGATACAGCGAGCGGCTGTGGCCGCTCTCTGTATCACAGGAGCACACCCGCAAGGACTCATCACCATGCGAGCTCTCTCGCATGAATGTGTTGAGTTCTTGCGGGGAGGACCAGAGACAGCCGCCGAGGGACCCCAGAAGATGTGTATCGGGGACACTCTGTGCAAAACGAACTGCACAGTGGAGGTAAGTATAAGATGTTATTTTAAAGAAAAACATTTTTTTCCTTTAGTGACCCTTTAAGAATGAACTTCCCTTTCAACTGAGTTCATGTGTTCAATGTCTCATCAGGCCATGTGATCAAACAGAGGGATACATAAGGAAGTATTTAAGCTGCTCTTTCATCATAAATAAAGCAGAGAATGAACGTTAGAATGAGGGTTCAGGTATACTTTAGCTGCTGGTATACTTCATTTAACACAGTATTTGGCAAAAGTGGAAATGTTAATAATAAGTCGCAAACTATCTTGAAATATTAATAGTCTGTCATGCACCGTCTTGAATGGTTAGTAATTAAGTCATACACTCTCTTGAACTGCTTATAATGAAGTTATACACATCTTCTGAGAAGGAAACATTTGGACTTACCCTTGTGTGCTGGGTGTCGGAGCTCCAGAGATAGGGACAGGCTCCAGCACAGAAGTTAGCATTGTACCCTTTGGGTTCGTGAATCCATCTCCAGCCAAGATCCCTCTTAAAGTCAATAAACAATGGACGCAGACAGCAATTGTCTTGAACATTCCTGTCAAAAAGAGCATTAAAAGTTTCAATAAGTGCATTTATATATATATGACTATAGTATCTCACAAAAGTAGAATACACCCCTTTCACATTTTTGTAAATATTTTTTAATATCTTTTCATGTGACAGCACTGAAGACATTACACTTTGCTACAATGTAAAGTAGTGTATAGTGTAAAGTAGAGTGTATAGCTCACAAAAGTGAGTACACCTCTAAGTGAAAATTTCCAAATTGGGCCCACATTGCCATTTTCCCTCCCGATGTCATGTGACTTGTTAGTGTTACAAGGTCTCAGGTGTAAATGGGGAGCAGGTGCGTAAAATTAGATGTTATCTCTCTCACTCTCTCATACTGGTCACTGGAATGGCGAAGAACTCACTGCGGATCTTAAAAATGAAATGTTGCTCTACATATAGATGGCCTAGGCTATAAGAAGTTTGCCAAGACCCTGAAAATGAGCTGCAGCATGGTGGCCAAGACCCTACAGCTGTTTAACAGGACAGGTTCCACTCAGAAAAGGCTTTGCCATGGTCAACCAAAGAAGTTTAGTGCATGTGCTCAGCGTCATATGCAGAGGATGTCTTTGGGAAATAGATGTATGAGTTCTGCCACCATTGCAGGGATGGGGGGGTCAGCCTGTCAGTGCTTAGACCATACGCCAGAAATGCATCAAATTGGTTTGCATGGCATCCCAGAAAGAAGCCTCTTCTAAAGATGATGCACAAGAAAGCCTGCAAACAGTTTGCTAAAGACAAGCAGACTAAGGACATGGATTACTGGAAGTTAAACTTATTTGGTTCAGATGGTGTCAAGCGTATGTGGCGCTAACCAGGTGAGGAGTACAAAGACAAGTGTGTCTTGCCTACAGTTAAGCATGGTCTGTGGCTGCATGAGTGCTGCCGGGACTGGGAAGCTACAGTTCATTGAGGGAATCATAAATGCCAACATGCACTGTGACATACTGAAGCAGAGCATAATCCCCTCCCTTCGGAGACTGGACAGCAGGGCAATATGCCAACATGATAACGACCCCAAACACACCTCCAAGACGACCACTGCCTTGCCAAAGAAGCTGAGGGTAAACGTGATGGACTGGCCAAGCATGTTTCCAGACCTAAACCGATTGAGCATCTGTGGGGCATCCTCAAACGGAAGGTGGAGGAGCACAAAGGGGGTCATTTACTAAAGGAAAATCCACTTTGCACTACAACTGCACTGCAAGTGTACTTGGAAGTGCACTTGTAAGAGCAGTCGTGGAGGAGTGGAAGGAGTGGCAAACTGTGAAGCTCTGGTGAACGCCATGCCTAAGAGGGTTAAGGCACTGCTGGAAAATAATGGTGGCCACACAAAATATTGACTGCCAGTCTACTCACTGATTAAGTAAACACCCTTCCAGATTCCATTGGCACAACAACACTAAGCCCTGGTGAAGGGGGATTGATGTCCACTCTTGATAATACCCTTCTGGGGCTCTCTCCCTTTAACTCTATAAAAGATGAATTTCCCCGAAATCCCATTGTGGTCACACTGGGCAAAAGAGAGCTGCCATGTTCAAGCAATGATTTGAATTTTTCAGAACGTATTCCAAGCTTGGAGTGCAGCGCTTCACCATCTCAATTTCGTTTTTAATATTGAGTCTGTGTTAATATGGCCCAGAGAATTCATTAATCTGTACGGCTACATTATTTACTCACCTAAAACAATAAGCAGCATCTAAAGCCCGTTTCTTCCGCCGGTTCGCCTGCTGCGGCTCTTGCCTGTACGATGGCAGCAGCATTAGTAATAGATGAGGGGTCTGGCTGTTAGGTTTTTTCTGACCAGGCTTCAAATTTTTGTGGTCAACGATGGGGTATAAGAAAGGGTCATCCATACCTTTTAAAAGATGTTCAGAAAATGATAGATTAAATCTGTGTGCGCACACTAAGCTGTAAGGTTTCAGTATAACCTGTTAATTTTTATTTTATTTTTTTAAAACTGAGTAATAACACTTACCTGTCCCTTCCCGTTACCTGTACCTCTGGTCTTCCCTTTCATGTAGCGCTAAACTGGCTGAGGAATTTTCATCATCTGACACTTCTGGATGTGTCGGATGCCTAAGTCTGCCCCTGTGCCCCGTGGTTTCACCCACTATTCACTACATAACCACAGTTCTGCATAGACACAGTAGTCATGTAGCATCCTACAGGTGGAACCACAGCACATAGCAAATACGACACTCAGAAAGATCAGATGCTAATTCTTTAGCCTGTTTTACTCTACAAGACTGAAAAGATCATGGGCATGGAACACATAGCAGGTAGGGATTATCATGCTTCTTTCACATCTTTTTATATCTGCAAAGTACAGCAATTAATAGCAATAAACCACAATTCTTGTTTTTATTCTGACTACAATGATTTATCACAGCAGGCCTGACTATTTCTTATGGGTTGCAGTCACTATGAATCTGTTTGAACAGCTTCCCACTTATCGGAGTCAGTCTAATCATAACATTTTATTTTTGCCATAGGTGGAGTCTGATGGGCTAATACACATGCTGGTTTGGCATGGTTTGAAATTTCAATCAATGTGATCAACTTTCCCAGTTCTCACCTATGAACTATAGAACACTTCCACCTAATTTATGGAGATGAGGACAGCAGTATGTAAGAATAGTCACCCTAGGACTGGAAGTATGTTGCTGACACCAGGTGAAAATATTAAAAAGACCTGAAAAATTTAAATTATTACAACCACCACATCTAAGGGCAGGAAGATACAATATATTATTACATTCTTTGTTTTGGGGTTTAGATATGCTTTAAAAAAACCCTAGCTTTGTCCTCACCTCCATATGGTTTTCCCACTCCTCCTGCTGTATCCATAACATAACTAAAAAATAATTTCAACAGGGAGATCGGGACCCCTTGTAATAGCTACAGCAGATGTTCAGACCAAAGAAGTTGCACCACCAGAGCCCCCAACACATAGAAAAAAACATTGAAATTTAACTTTTGTGTTAAGTGCTCAGTTGGCAGAAATACTAACAACCCGTATCAACTTGATCCTTAATTAATGAATCAAATTAACAGCAAGTGTATTTTTATGAAACAAAGCATGGAGCTATTAATGTACCTGCAAATCTGGTTTCCAGCTCTTCACTTTTGTTTGGGATGATGTAGTTATTTGAAGGTACAAAGGTGCAACATGGACAATGTAAACTTATTTTAAATCCAAGATTCCTATCTGTAAGAGAAAAGATGAGACTTACCAATAAACATAGATAGATAGATAGATAGATAGATAGATAGATAGATAGATAGATAGATAGATAGATAGATAGATAGATATGGTTTAAACTTAGAATGTCTTCTAAATGAATTGCACTTACCTCTGTGGCGAAGCCATTCCTTGATGGCCTCTGTGACGTCAAACGACAACCACTCGCCTTCTGCTCTCGTCTTCACAACTTTACTGTCTATGTAGCGCTGCATTGGTGATGTTAAGTCTTTGGATTTAAGGATCTGTATCCCAAAAAAATCAGCAAAGACAAAACCATAATTAAACAACAACAAAGTATTTTTTCATATAAACAAAGACTAAGATAAAAAGATAGTAAATTGCACAGCCTAGTGAGGTCAACATTAACAAGCACCCCACTGTTGGAGCTTTGGTACAGAATTGTGCTAAACATCTGGCTTTATTTAGAAGCTCCTTGATTAGTAACACTGTCTTGCTCTTACTCTTTCTCAGTGCAGGTCTACCAGTCAGGTCTGACTAACTAGAAATAGTTTCTGTGTGGTTAAGATTTCTATCTAAGGCCCCGTACACACGTCCGAGGAACTCGACGGGCAAAACTCATCGTTTTGCTCATCGAGTTCTGTGTGAAGCCGCCGAGGATCTCGGTGAGCCAATTTTCCTCATTGAACAACGAGGAAATAGAGAACATGTTCTCTATTTGGCTCGACGAGGAACTCGTCGGCTTCCTCGGCCGAAAGTGTACACACGCCGGGTTTCTCGGCAGAATTCAGCTCCGATCGAGTTTCTGGCTGAATTCTCCTGAGAAACTCGGTCGTGTGTACGGGGCCTAAGTAGCTGATGGTGAGACAGGCTGATTAATTGCAGTGAAATACAGGGATCCACCTGGAAAAAAATCTAGAATTCATCATTATATATAAAATATTTAGAAAAATATCTTAGGACAGGGGTCTCCAACCTTTTGACCTTCCTGGGCCACATTGGAAATAGAAGAAATTTTATTGGCCCGCACATAAAATACACTAACAATAAGATAGCTGATAAGCAGAAAAAGTCAGGCAGATCACACGTTAACGCTCACCGATAAAGATAATGGAGTTATCTGAATCATAAAACTTAACTTAAAAATTATAAAAGTAAAAGAGGGCAACATAAAACTTTGATATTTGACACTGTTTTTGCTAAAAAAAAACGCACCAATCTCTAGTTCCATGGATGTGGTAGCAATTCTCAATGAATTGAAACATGCTCATCAGACATGTTGGTTTTAATTTTACCCTTTGTATGCTTCATCCTTGAAAATAGTTGCTCAGGTGCTGCTGAGAACTGATGACATGAATAAGGCCTCGTGCACATGACCGAGGAACTCGTCGGAAAAGACATATCGTTTTCCTTGACGAGTTCCTTGTTAGGCTTGTCGAGAATCTTGACAAGCTTTCTTTGCGTACACACTGTCAAGACCAAATCTCCTCATTCTCAAACGTGATGTAGAACACATACAATGGCAGGGGAAGTTCAATTCCACTGGCACAACCCTTTGGGCTGCTTTTGCTAATCTCATGTTACTGCGTGTTACGTAAAAGTTTGGTAATAGACGATTTGCACTTTTCAGTCTGTTACAGCGTGACAAATGTGCTATCTCCATTACAAACGCTACTTTTACCGAAGGTGCGCTCCTGTCTCATACTTTATTCTGAGCATGCGCAGGTTTCTTAGCATTAACACGATCATGTTTCTCGTCGAAAACCAGCCCGACGAGGAACACAACGAGGAAATTGAGACTCCCGTCGAGGAAAAAGAGAACTTGTTCTCTTTTTTCCTCGTCGAGTTCCTCGACAGTTTTCTTGATGAAAAGCATACACACGACCGTTTTCCTCGGCAAAAAAGCTCTGCCACCAAGTTTCTTGATGGATTCTATAGAGGAAAATGGTTCTGTGTACGAGGCCTAAGGCGTGAATGTGAAGAATGAGATATTTTTCTATGGGAAGAGAAAGCTTAGAAAACTCCAATAAAGAGCCCCTGTCAAATGTTTCTTTGGCCGCATCTTTTTGCTAAGTGCAAACTCATTTTTACAAACAATTCAAAAACATTTTTAATTTAGTTTACGCTTTTGTGTTGGGTCGCATTCAAAGCCGTCTTAGGCCACAGATTGGACACCCCTGTTTTAAGAGCATGTAAAAATGTGAAAAACTAGATAAAAACATTTAAAGTAACCATTACAATATATATGTATTGTAAACTATACTCTTTAGCTCTCTTTTTAATCTTCAGTAAGAGCCTGTTCCGATAAGAGACAGCAATCACAGAAAACTTCCATGGCTTACGGGGAGACTCCTGATGACAAGGACAGTCACAAGACACCATACATTTCCTGCACTTGACCAATCACATGACCAAGCACAGAGCAGTGCCACTGAAATTCCCCTGCACACCATGGAGCATCTATGTCTGGTACTTAAAGCTGGTGGTCTCTGCAGGACTCTGATCAAAAGACAGACGAGCAACTGAGCTCTGGATCTTTGGGCGTAAGATGTTTTCCAGTAGGCAGAATACAGGGGCCATGATTGGGCCCTGCAGGACTACGTTCAGGAGTAATGGGAAAAAGAGCACCACACTATTCTTATAGTCAGTCAAGAAACAGTTTATTACGCATCCATCACATTTCAGAGACTTTAGAAGTCTTCCTTCGTCAGGGCTTAACAACCCTTTAAAATGTCATGTCAAAATGCAAAATAAAGTCCTAAACTTACCTAACAAGTACACAACCTTAATAAACAAAAACTAGTTCAATAAAATGAAAAGTCGTCTGGCCTCTGTTGAGTTTAGTTTTAGGCTATCTTTGGGTGAAAGAAACATCAAACAAACTGGGGGAATGTCTGGGCTTATTATCCAAGCCACCTCCATTGCCAAAGGAAGCCATTCAGCCAAGTGGTCTCACTGACGCACTTCATTAACACCTCTTCCTCTATACATTACCTCCCCTAGAAGCTGATTTAACCAATAAGTGGACAGTGTGCATTTTTTTATTTTTTCTATTTTGCTCTGTTCTGTGTTTAGGGCTATTGCAAATACAGTACATCTACAAATATCTTTAAAAACATGGTAGCAACAGTTCATATTCTTGCAGAGATCTTAAAGCATACCTGTGCCTTGACTATAGACAATAAATAATGTGCATGCTCTTAAGCAGTAAAAGAGCTTTAATACAAGTTATCACTGGCCTCCCTGCCTGCATGTACAGTGAAGTTGTTCATTCTCAAAGAGCCTCAAAAACCACAATAAGGCCTCATGCACACTGGGCATTTCTAACGTTGCTGTTTTTTTTTTCTGACTTTTTTTCTGCTACTAAATGCCCCTGCATGTTAGCATGTGTCCATACACACATAGGTGTTTAGAGGAGTTTTAGAGGCAGAAACAAAAAAACAGGCAGATGCAGCTGCATTTTGACAGAATTTTTTTTGACGCGTGTAGACATATTAACGATAGGTGTATTTAGCGCCTCAATGCAGCTAAACACGGTAAACGTGTTTTCAAGCATCAAACTTTTTTTGTGCTAAAATACTGTTGCCAGGAGGAAAGGCGTGAGGAAAAATGGCAAAACGTCATGTACATGAGGCCTAACGCCGCGTACACACGGTCGTTTTTCGGCATTAAAAAAAATGTAATTTTTCAGCATGTCCAAAAAACAAAGTTTTTCTAACTTCATCGTTAGAAACGACGTTGCCCACACACCATCGTTTTTGAAAAATGATGAACAAAGTGCGGTGACGTACAACACGTACGACGGCACTCTAAAGGGGAAGTTCTATTCGCCTTTGGGCTGCTTTTAGCTGATTCCTTGTTAGTAAAAGACGATTCGCGCTTTTTTGTCTGTTACAGCGTGATGAATGTGCTTACTCCATTATGAACGGTAGTTTTACCAGAACGAGCGCTCCCGTCTCATAACTTGCTTCAGGGCATACGTGCGTTTTTGCCCACACTCGATCATTTTGTACAACACAAAAAATGACATTTTGAAAAACGACATGAAAAAATGAAGCATATTCAAATAATTTTTTTGTCGTTTTTCAGAAGCCGAAAAACTATGTGAAGCCCACACACGATCATTTTAAATGACGTTTTAAAAAACGTTGTATTTTTTCATGCTGAAAAACGACCATGTGTACGCGGCATAAGACTTGGAAATTGGTTTTCAACAGCTTAGAAATACCTACGTTTACATTAGAAGGTTGGACTGCCAAGATTCTGCTTTCCAGAGAAAATAGCAGAGAATTCAGTACCACTGTTGAAGAATAATTTCTCCAAAAATCATAGAGCTACAGAGGTGATTGAGGGTTTTCTTCAATTATGTAATACTTTATTGTGCAGAGGTTGAGAACAGGTTGACTTTAAAGTAGATCTAGCATTGGATAAATATTTTTTATAATCCATACGTGCTAAGTATTGTGTAGGAGTAACACTTCAAAGTTTTTATTCCCTCTAACTCTTGGCTCAGAGATAACACAACTACGTAAATCTTTGTACCCAGGGCAGGGTTATGCGAACATTGCTAAAGTTCGAGTGTCGAATTCAAACCCATTTGCAATTAATTGTAATTGTATGTTAAAAGACACTGATGGACAATTTCTAGGTTAATAGGCAAGAGATTGTCAAACGAATGGCTTGGGACTGGGCACTGCCCTGCGGGACATGTGCCAAAGAATATTTTTTTTTTTTAATAATAATTCAGTTTGGAAGGAAGCAGCAATTTTAATAATGCTTTCATAGCAGCATTAAAAATGCAAAGTTCCTTTAAATCAGGGGTCTCAAACTGGCGGCCATCCAGCTATTGTGAAACTACAAGTCTTATGAGGCATTGCAAGGCTGACTTGCAAAGTATGACTTGCAAAGGCTGAGGCATGATGGGACTTGCTGGAGGGTCGCCAGTTTGAGACCCCTGCTTTAAAGAGTAACTCTACTTTTGTTGAGAAAAAACATTCCCCTCTGGGTGAGCTATGTACATTACAAGGATTTTAACCACCTTTGTTGCATATACCTATATTTTGTTATTCTAAAGTAATCCCTGTTTGTTTCTCTGTGCTAAGTGAAACTAATGGGAGTGGTTTCATAATTATCAACCAGCTGCTGCACCTGTAAGCCTCTAATGAGGAAAATTGAAGGGTCTACATCCTTTTCTTATTGGGAGTATCTCATCAAAAGTGAAATTTGTTGCAGGGGATGCCTGAAATCTTACTTGTATTTTAGTGCAGACTTCTGGGAAAATCAGTGAGCAAATAAGACAAGCAGGAAATTATGTTTCTGGGGGGAACCCTGTAAATATTCTGTGTACAGAACACCTCCAGGTAGCCATATTGCATTTTACAGAAAATTATAGCGGCTGCAGATTGAAAAGAAAAGGTATTTTTTACTAACATTCAATTACAACATGACTTCTGTCGCAATTGTATGTGCTATATTATTATTTCTTTTTTTTGCCACGAAAGTGGAGTCACCCTTTAAGTAACATGCTTGTGGGATACCGTGACTCTACCTGTGAAGGGACTCATCTGTACAATTTAATACAATCTAAAAAAAAAAAAAATCCAGTTTAAATTGTGGGTAAATGAAAGCTCTAGCTGCTTTGTTTCTTTTTGTAAGCAAATGGCCAGATATTCCCTTCATCTATAGTAGGTTCTTATGGTATATGAAGGACCAGAACAGATCTTATATGGATTTTAGGGAGGGAACCACCCACAAAAATCAAGAAAAACAGCATGGGATCCATACCAGACCCTTATCTGAGCATGCAGCTGGGCCCCTGAAACATTTGTTTCTTATGCCTTATGTGATGCTATCCTCACAATAAACATGTGAAACACATCTTTTTGAAGCACTGGTGACTTTGAATCTTTGCATGTAAAATAAAGTTGCCTACATGTTATGTTAGAAGACACTTAAAAGACTACAGAATCCTTTTAGCATACAGTGCCGATTCAGAAAAAAAGATCTCTGTTGGGTCACATGGGGTCAAGGGCTCAGTTTTGAAATTTCTACCAAACGCGGCTTTTACTGGAATGTTATCAAGGAAATTGGCGTTGTACGAGGATTTCTCTGAATACATAACATTCAGTCATTGGAGTCAGGCTCTCTTAGTGTAACAGGGAATTTGAATACAAAAATTCATACCTTTATTTGTAATACTGGTTACAAGATATATTGAGTAACTTTCTGGGCAATAATTAAAGCACAGTTGATGGGATTCACCTCTCATGATCACATACCTGCATTCTAAAATGTCAGAAATTATTTACAGCAGACACTGAGAGGTGATGAAAGAGCAGTTGCATGATATATAGAGCACCACAGGAGCGCTCTAAGCACACTGGAGCGGTGCGCTAGCAGGATGGTAAAAAAAGTCCTGCTAGCAGCATCTTTGGAGCGGTGTGTATAGCGCTCCTCCACCGCTCCTGCCCATTGAAATTAATGGGCACCGTGGCTATACCGCCGGCAAAGCGCCTCTGCAGAGGCGCTTTGCAGTGGTTTTAACCCTTTCGCGGCTGCTATCGGGGGGTAAAAGCGCCCGCTAGTAGCCGAAAAGTGCAGTGAAATTGACGGTAAAGAGCCGCTAAAAATAGCGGCGCTTTACCGCTGATGCACCCACCGCCCCAATGTGAAAGGGGCTGTATTTGTCTTGCTGCAGGCTGTACGTGACCTGTGGTGTGTTCTATATAGTAAAGTGTTCCGCTAGGTGCCAACTGTACATAACCTGTGGCATGTTCTATATATTAATGTATTCTGTTGGTGTCAACTGTACGTGACCTGAGGCGTGTTCTGTATATTGTGTGTAGGTGCCAACAGATAGGCCTGAAGTACCAAAAAGAAACCAATAAAAATAAGCGAAGGGTCGACATGGCTAGGGAAACAAGCACATATAGGGTTAATAGCTCATCAGTAGATGGTAGGTTGAGTACCAGGATTGGTGAGTTTTGAAGGTCTAGAAGAGGCTTTGGTGTGGTCTAAGTAGGATCAAGCAGTTGGAATCCAACCAACGAAGAAGAAGCTTCCCTCCCTCTCGCCTGAAAATTTAGAATTTATGTGCATCAGTGGTTGTAGTAGCCTGGGGGTTGGGAACTTTGGAGGCCTTTTAAATGAAGTGTTATTGCTTCGTGGGGACCCATCTATGGTATGAGTGTCCTTTGTAAAAGTCCAGTTAACGGTAGGTTAACTGGGAGTTGTGGACATGGAGGTACCTGCAGAGATGTGAGAGTTGGGATGATCCCTGAGACGGTGTGTTGCAGTCAGGGGCCTTTATGCGGTATGCAGATACAAAACAAGTTTGGATCTTTAGTGCCTTCAAAGACCTTGCTTTAATGATTTACAGGGATTATTATTATGTTTCTGTTTTAAAGAAATGTTTCTCATATTTTGGTCTTAATAAATGGCTGCTAAGGCCCATTTCACTTCAAATGGTGTCAGTCTAATTATTCTTGAATATTTGGTAAATCAGACTATAGGGTCGCAGCTGTTATCACAGAATTTGGGGGAGGTTGACATTGGTTTTACCCTAGTCATGTACAACCTGTGGTGTGTTCTCTATATTAAAGAGTTCCACTAGGTGCCAGCTGTACATAACTTGCGGCATGTTCTACATATTTAAATGTCAGTCCACCAAAACCGATGTGTCTGCTTTTGATAGATGATAAAGAGTTAGAACCACCTGTAGTCTCTCAGAGGTTCTATTGGTGACATCTTTATTCTGCGTTCTGGATCTGCACACCCACTGTTCCCATTATGGGGGGCTCCTACTATCCCCTCTGGAAGGAATGGTAGGAGCAAGGAGATCTCACTGTTGAAGTATCCAATACATATAAGAAGGCAGTGGCTGACTCAGTCCACCAGGCTCTATCCATAAGTAAAATACCATTCCTTGGGTGGATTGGCCCTTAAAGTTTAAATAAACAAGATGTTTAAAATGAGATTAAACTGTATATGCGGTCTCAGCACACATCTGTCAAACTAGTTACCTGACCATGTCCTGATGGTTAATGTCTGCTATTTCTCATTTTAGTAAAAAAAAAGAAACACATTCCTAAAAACTTCCTGGAAGTAGGAGGTGCTTTTCAAGATGTGTGTTTTTAACAAAAAGTGGAAAAATCAGTATTATTTTTGAAGCCGTATACAGGAGCAAAATTATGTTTGTTTTCACTATTCCAAAAAGTTCTGTTCATTGAATTAAAAGGTTGCGCTGTGATAACGTGTGAGTATAATTCATATTTCAGTAGACTGACAACGATACATTGTCCACTGCTAAGCTCCAACAAATCCTCCCATTGGCGTGACCCTTTTCTTTTGTATAATAATAAATAATGTACCAGTAAGTACAGTTGTATTCACCCTGGAAGCAGCAGGAGGGGGACTAGTTCAGATGCAATGGATGCACCAGGGCAAGTGCGGTTCTGGCAGCCTCTTACATGGCCATCTTTGTCCTATTGCAAAGTTTTTTTTCCTTACTTCCTGCCCTGTAGACACAACAGGAAGTGAAAATATTCGAAAACCTCAAGGAATGGATTATGTAGGCAACACACAAAGAGCTTCAAAATATATAAAAAATATATCAATTTATTACAAAAATATATCAATTTTTGTAATAAATTGATATATTTTTTATATATTTTGAAGCTCTTTGTGTGTTGCCTACATAATCCCATTCCTTGAGGTTTTCGAATATTTTTAGTAATTCCGGGATGATGGCAACTACATGCCGTTTTGTATGAGCTGGTCTTTTTTCTGACACAACAGGAAGTAAGAGGAAATCTATCCAAAGTGACGGAAATTTCCTCAGACATCTGTTACAAGAAAAAGCATCCACAATGAAAGATTTCTCCTATGTTTTCTGTTCTAAAAGCAACTCAAAGTTTTAGATGGTCTCTTAGCGGGGGTCACCAGAACAAATCGAAAAATAATAATCTTCCAAAGGGGATATAGACAGACAACAATATAAATCCGCTAGGGGTGCTAACCCTTCCCTCTAAAATGGGGGGGAAGAAAGTTTACTGGTACAACCACAATGCCCACAATAATGATGGAAATAATGATGGAAACTGCCAGACAGGAGGGAGAATATATTCAGTAAGTAATTTATATTTTTAATAAATATATAAGGAAACTTTGTCTAAACATTGTATTTAAAGGAGTTGTAAAGGAAAAAAAAATTGGGCTAAAATTAATGTCTGCAAAGTAGACAGACAGAATAGTGTAATGATTTTGTTAAAAAACGAGTAAATACCTATTAAATTCCTTCATCTATATGACCTCCGGCGTTCTAGTTTCTGTTCTCTCATTCACTTCCTGGTTTGTGGCGCTCGTTCATGTAAGAACTACATTTCCCAGTATGAATTGCGGCACGCCCAGTAATTCACACCTCCTTGAAGTCTCTAACACGTAGATAGCGTCCTGCCACACAGATGTAGTTCCCAGAAGGGGGCGAGCACGTCACTGACCACCGCAGTAAAGCCTCCCTTCACAGTGGTGAGTAACAATCAGACAAGCAGAAGTGAACAGAACAGAGAAGAAATAGAGCAACTTCTGAGCAAAAATGAACAACGAGGAAGTGAAAAGAGGAATGTCTACAGGTAAAGGATGCTTATTATGAAGAAAAAAAAATTCCTTTACAACCCTTTAATTAGTACTAATGCTAGGATCAATAAAAAAAACAACAACTCTGCTTTAACACTGTACGACATATTCAAATTAGATATGATAACGTATATTACAAACATATTGAAACATAATCACAAATCTGACATTTACCTGATATAGCTCTATTCGTTGCTCTGATACCCGGCCTTTGGATTTTGTAAACGAAACACTCTAAATTCTGCCTTCACTAAATTGGAAATATTTTTCTCCATTGCAGAGACGTCGAACCGAACGATTCTGAAGTAAGGATTGTAATAGTTTGGGTGGATGGCATCTGCAAAAAGTTAGTATTACATTTTGTAAAAATACTGATAGGAAACTTTGATTTTGCAAAGACCTCTATACAACATGACAACACAGATGACTTTTAGAGGGGCGCTGTCATTAGCAAAACACCGTGATGGAAGCTTTTGTTGGAATCAGCCATTTCCAGACTTATGTTTGTTACAGGCTAGTAAAGTTTACTTTTATTAGCCACACAGCATAATGCCACCCTCCACCATACTTTGCTGTACACAGGGGGCCAGATCCACGTACCTCCGCACATTTTTCCGTCCGGCGTAGCGTATCTCAGATACACTACGCCGCCGTAACTTTCAGCGTATTTTCCATATCCTAATAGAATTTGCGCCGTAAGTTACGGCGCCGTAGTGTAACTGTGTCGGCGTAGGGCGCGCAATTCAAATGGATGAGATGGGGGCGTGTTTTATGTTAATACGTCTTGACCCGATGAAATTACGTTTTTTTTTTAACGGCGCATGCGCCGTCCGTGGGGGTATCCCAGTGCACATGCTCCAAATTAACCCGCAACAAGTCAATGCTTTCGACGTGAACGTAATTCTACGCAAGCCTATTCGCCTACGGACTTACGCAAAACAACGTAAAATTTTAAAATTTGACGCGGGAACGACGTCCGTACTTAACATTGAGTACGCCTCATATAGCAGGGGTAACTTTGTGCCGGAACAAGGCCTTACGGAAACGACGTAAAAAAATGCGCCGGCCGGACGTACGTTTGTGGATTGGGCGTATCTAGCTAATTTGCGTTCTCGACGCGGAAATCGACGGAAGCGCCACCTAGCGGCCAGCGGAAATATGCACCTTAGATCCAACGGTGATACTAAGACGTACGCCAGTCGGATCTAGCCCAGCTTCAGGGGTATCTTTGTTTTGTGGATACAAAACAAAGATACGCCGGAGCAACCTAGAAGTTACACGGCGTATCAATAGATGCGCCGTCGTAACTTCTTTGTGGATCTGGCCCTTTTGGTGTCTATGGGCAATATATGGTGGCACACGTATTGGTTTGACTCATGTGTGCCGCGGCCTGGTTCTTTTTGAATAATGGCTTCCTTCTTGCCACCCTCACATACAGGCCAGTGTTATGCAGAGCTCATGATATGGATGACTACAGCACCTTTACTCCAGGCTCTAATGAATACTGTGGAGGAAGCCATTATCCTGGAATTTATGTATAACTTGTGTCACTCATCAACAGATGCTTCTAAGACAAGAATTTTGCTTTATGACAGACTGCCACCACTTTAACAAAAAACATGAAGAGTAAGAAGTCATGGGACCCTATGGCACTCAATCAGATTACTTTTTTTGGTAATTTCTCACTCCTGAGGACACAATTCCATGAGAAATTAGACTGAGCTACTGAAAAGCACCCAATGTAGAAACGTTGGGGGATCTAATGCTACTGCTAAGACAACGACCTTCCATCAGACCTGCTAGATAACATCAAATAAACTTATCATGGTGGAATCACTCACAATTATTGGGTATATCTGCCGCTGTGTTATACCTGGCTACTGTGTTGCCAACCTACCAGATTGAAAATTACTGACACGACACCCAAAATTTACTGGCACAGCCACGTTTTTACTGGCATTTCCAAAAGTTCAATAAATACAGTTTTACGTGCAAATTTCAGTATTTAGGCTACAAACAAGTACAATATGCAATTAGTAATGTGATTTAGGTAGATAATAAGGCAAAAAACATATTTCTTATATTATTTTCGAGATAGTAAGTAAGTAGCTCAGGGACAGGACACACATGACTCTCACAATGACAATGACAGCACCACAGATCACCCACACGACACGTCCTCTCCTGAGTCACAGTGACATTCTCTCTCCAAGCCAGGTGATCCCTCCAGTCTAAACAGCACAGACAGTCCCGCTTCGCGGCCTGCCTTCAATCCCGACTCACATACGAGGCTCTGGCAGCTCTGCTTCGCTCCCTTGCACCATGAGATCACACGACATGCTCAGCCCGCCTCCGCCAGAGGTCGCCTAAAAACAACTGTAGCAGGCACTCAGATGGTCTCGGCTGGCTTCGTCCGAGCCAAACGTCACAGCCATATTTTTTACTGGCAACCTTTTCCTTTTACTGGCAGGAGAAAATTGCCAGTAAAATACTGACGGTGGGCAACACTGCCTGGCTACACTCAAAAGTGTTAAAAAGGAGGTTCGGGTGATTCACAAATTAAAGCAGAGCTGAACTCTCTCAACATTACAATAATTTTAACTATTTTAATCTTTATGCTGTTAGCATTAGTAAATAAATAGAAGATATATTATATTACTTGTTTTAAACTTTATTTTACATGTCTTCAGTTGCTTTCTGGTTTCTAGCCTAGGCCGAAATGATGTCATTCCAGTAGTCTTCATGGGCATTTTTTTCTTTAATCCTTCTTCTGGAGGAGGGGTTTTCTCAGTTAGGCCACCCTCCAGCCTGCATGCTAAGGGCAGATAGCAACCAGGGAGTAAATACCACATGAATCATCTGCCCTTACTCAAGATGGCCACCGCTAGAACTGCTAGGGGTGGTGTTTTTCAAAGTGTTTTTTTCAGTTTAAAAAAGGAGTAATGGATTGATGGGTGAGTTTGCCTTGAATATAAACATGAATTAAAAGCCAACAGCTACAAATACTGCAGCTGCTGACTTTTAATAAATGGACACTTACCGATGTCGGCAGCAGAAGACTAGCCAATCACTCGCCTCTCTGCTGCCCCCGCCCCCCATCCTCGGTGAGGGAATCAGGAAGTGAAGCCTTGCGGCTACACTGCCCGGTTCCCTACTGCGCATGCGCGAGTAGAGCAGCGCTTTCCCCATTGGTCCCCGCTGTCTCCTGGGACCAGTGTGTTTCCCAGAGGGGGGAGTCTCTCCCTGGAAGTGGGTATTATACAGTTTATCTACACCCCCCTCCCCCTGAAAGATGCCAAATGTGACACCGGAGGGGGGGAGGGTTCCGAAAAGCGGAAGTTCCATTTTTTGGGTGGAACTCCGCTTTAAATAGCGCTTTAAATTTGTGGTGCTGAGATAAAGTTTTTGTTTCTATTTTCACATGATGGTGCTGCCACAGATACACTGTGCACTTTGCAAGTGCAATCGCTCCAGAGCTTAGTAAATGAGGGAGAGCTCTGCTGACCTCCATCATACAATCATGAGCAAGCAAAAATGTTGTTGTTTTTTTTTTCCTTGCATGTGATGGCTATTCTTTGCAAAGTGAAAACTTTACCTTATTTCTAAGATCTGGAGCAACTGCATTTTGCAAAGCGCACAGTGTATTTGCCTTTTAGTAAATCAACCCTATATTAACATCTAGGATGGGAAAGGACCTAGTCGATGATAGACTCAGGAATGGCATGTAATGCCAAGCAGCTGGTAACAAAGCAAACAGAATATTGGCATGCATTAAAAAGGGGATTAACTCCAGAGATAAAACGATAATTCTCCCACTCTACAGGACTCTGGTCCGGCCGTATCTAGAGTATGCTGTCCACCCAGTTCTGGGCACCAGTCCTCAGGAAGGATGTACTGGAAATTGAGTGAGTACAAGGAAGGGCAACAAAGCTAATAAAGGGACTGGAGCATATTAGTTATGAGGAAAGGTTGCGAGCACTGAACTTATTCTCTCTGGAAATGAGACGCTTAACTAGTAGCCGACCAGCCACCGTCATTCTACGCGGCAGGTCGGCTCTCCTGGGCGAGAGCCCGTATAACGTCGGCTCTTAGAGTGGCCACTAGGGGCGCCCGCTCGCCCCCGACTCCCGTGCGTGTGCCCGGCGGGCGCGATCGCCGCCGGGCACCCGCGATTGCTTGTTACAGAGCGGGGACCGGGAGCTGTGTGTGTAAACACACAGCTCTCGGTCCTATCAGGGGGGGGGGGGGAAATGCTGATCTTCTGTTCATACAATGTATGAACAGAGGATCAGTGTTTCCCCTAGTGAGGCCACCCCCCCCCCACAGTAAGAACACACCCAGGCACATACTTAACCCCTCCCCGCCCCCTAGTGTTAACCCCTTCACTGCCAGTGGCATTTTTATAGTAATCCAATGCATTTTTATAGCACTAATTGCTATAAAAATGCCAATGGTCCCAAAAATGTGTCCGAAGTGTCCGCCATAATGTCGCAGTACCAAAAAAAAATCGCTGATTGCCGCCATTACTAGTAAAAAAAATATATTAATAAAAATGCCATAAAAATACCCCCTATTTTGTAAACGCTATAACTTTTGCGCAAACCAATCAATAGACGCTTATTGCGATTTTTTTTTACGAAAAATACGTAGAAGAATACGTATCTGCCTAAACTGAGGAAAAAAAAGTTTTTTTTATATATTTTTGGGGGATATTTATTACAGCAAAAAGTAAAAAATATTAATTTTTTTCAAAATTGTCGCTCTATTTTTGTTTATAGCGCAAAAAATAAAAACCGCAGAGGTGATCAAATACCACCAAAAGAAAGCTCTATTTGTGGGAAAAAAGGACGCCAATTTTGTTTGGGAGCCACGTCGCACGACCGCGCAATTGTCAGTTAAAGCGACGCAGTCCCGAATTGCAAAAAGTGCTCTGGTCTTTGGGCAGCAATATGGTCCGGGGGTTAAGTGGTTAAGAGGGAATTTGATTTCAATTTACAAATACTATACTGGTGACCCCACAATAGGGAAAATACTTTTTCGAGATTAAAAAAAAACACGTGGCAGAAAGTAAAAGTAAAAGTATAAAAATATTGTTTTCTTTTTTAATTGGCGATCTTTTTTTGTTTTTAGTGCAAAAAATCAAAACAGCGGAGGTGATCAAATCCAAGGAATCAATTTTATCTGTGTAAAGTGTCGCACGACCGTGCAATTGTCAGCTAAAGTAACGCAGTGCCGTATCGCAAAAAAATGGCCAGGTCGTGAAGGGGGGGTAATGTTGGTCCAAATATTTCAAATACCAAAAACTAGGGCTGGACACATTGCAAATTCACAGCAAACGACAGGACAGGAAGTGATTAGAAATCTCCCCAACTGGCACTCATTTTCAGTATAGAGGAAAAGTGCCAGAATAATGTTTATATTTCTCTCCATGCTGCCCATGACTGTGCACCTTTTGTTTCTTGCATAGGTGTCACAAGGACAGGAAGTGAGGGAGAATCTCCCCAATAGGGTCACAACCTGAAAAAAACTGTATATTATTTTTCCCACTCTATTCCGAGCTAAAAAAAAAAAAACGGTTGGAGTTGAGCTTAAAGGAGTTGTAAAGGAAAAAAATGTTTTGCTGAAATGACTGTTTACAGGGTATAGAGACATAATAGTTAACTGATTGGTTTTAAAAATGATTAAAAATAGATAAAATCAATCATATAATGTACCTACAGTTTCAGTTTCGTTTTTGCATGCTGTTTCCTGCTCTGTGATGTACAGAGACACAGAGCCAATACAGGGCAGTGATGGTTTGTAAAACGAAACTGATTGGTGCTGAGGGGTTTCAGACACACAGTAATCACACCTCCTTGATTAGTGACCACAGAGAGAAAGCT
The DNA here is from genome assembly GCF_905171775.1 of Rana temporaria. Classification (NCBI taxonomy): domain Eukaryota; kingdom Metazoa; phylum Chordata; class Amphibia; order Anura; family Ranidae; genus Rana; species Rana temporaria. The sequence continues at coordinate 429,784,341 of NC_053492.1, forward strand.
CCCATGACTTTTTTCATCAGGAAACAGACAACCAGGAAGTGTTCAGAACAGAGAAGGATTAGAGCAAAAACTAACAATGAGGACACGAAACCAGGACTGCAGTAAGGTAAAGGAAGCTATTTAGCTAAAAAAAAAAAAAATCCTTTAGTGACCCTTTGGTCAATGGAAGTACACATCCTACAATTTAAAAGAAAAAAAAATATTACAAGAGCGACTTCAGAATTTTGTGTGACATCAGCGTGATGTAATCCTTTGTATTGCAAAGCTTTATAGAAACATAAGCCTTTTGGCAAACACATTGTTGGCAACAAACCCTGCAAAATTAGCACAAGCTGGTAAAAGTTAAGTCTCTCCGTTTCCTTGAGGAACAAAAAAAAATAAAAAAGTTGGAGAAAAAACAAAACAATATCACAACCTCGAAAATGGATGATGCTTTAGATAATTGTCCGTGATCCGTAAGGAATTAACAGCGTACAAAGTAACATCTTTCTTTTCAAATCGCGGCTGGTAAACAAGTGTTACAAAGATTTATTTTTATGGCCCTTTGTGTTTACGGAGCCCCTGGTCTTTGGTCCTCTGCCAGTGGCTCCTCGCACAGCGCTGCTTGCAACCTGGTCTCCGAAACGCGGTAGTCATCGAGAGTGGATTTGCAAATATTTACAGTTAAATCGACTTATTAAACACAGTTGTTATCCTTTTCAGATTACGGCCATTGCTCTCTCCCACTGGCAATTAAAATAATTACGCTGTCTCGAGCGCTGATCTACTGTAAAGCTGAAGCATGTGGTTACAGTAGCTGAGCTCCAGATGAGGCACTGGGAGAAGACACTGATATACAACCGTCGGAGGAAATCTGTCACATGTAAAGCAAGATCGTGCGCTTGTGCAACAGACTGAATCAGTTGTATTACATTGATTCTGTCATCGCCATGTACACATCAATGAAAAATTACCATTTTTTTTACACTTTAAAGGGAAACTATATTTATTGTATTATTTAATTTGATGTGTTTAGATTTATAATGTTTTTAAGCTGTCGCTTTACATCTGATCTTGAAATATATATATATATATATATATATATATATATATATATATATATATATACCGTATGGCAAAATCGTGGGTGCGCGATATACGCCGATACCCGCTTTCCCGCACCGAGTTTGAATACTGCGCCGGCATATACCGAGCGCAGTACACTCGTGTATAGTCTGGCAGGCTCGGCTCCTCTCGCGCTCACGTCCTGGACGTACAGGACGTGAGCGCGAGAGTAGCCGAGCCTGCCCGACTATACACGAGTTAACTGCGCTCGGTATATGCCGGCGCAGTATTCAAACTCGGCGCGGGAAAGCGGGGATCGAGCGGGGAGGACGCCGCAGAAGGACGCCGGACCCGACGAAGAGGACACCAGAAGCCGCAGACGGATGCTGGACCTGACGAGGCCGCCGATGGACGCCGCGCAAGACACCAAAACTGTAAGTACAAAAATCTTTTTTCCACAGGAATGCGGGTCCACTTTAGGGTGCGCGCTATACGCCGGAGCGCACAATACCCCGATAAATATGGTATATATATAATATAATATATACTGTATATAGCAGTGATGGCAAACCTTGGCACCCCAATGTTTTGGAACTACATTTCCCATGATGCTCATGCACTCTGCACTGTAGTTGAGCATCATGGGAAATGTAGTTCCAAAACATCTGGGGTGCCAAGGTTCGCCATCACTGGTATATAGTATATATAATATTACTATTATGCAAGATTTATATACCAGCAATAGTTCACACAGCTCTTTACATGAATAAGCAGTATTAAACCCAAAAGCAAACATTTATTATATCGCAGTTTACCAATTCTTATGCCGCGTACACACGGTCGGAATTTTCCGACAACAAATGTTCGATGTGAGCTTTTGGTCGGATATTCCGACCGTGTGTATGCCCCATCGGACATTTGCTGACGGAATTTCCGAGCTGGTTCTCAATTTTTCCGACAGCAAAAGTTCAGATCGTCTGTATGAAATTCCAACTCACAAAAATCCTACGCATGCTCGGAATCATTGAACTTAATTTTTCTCGGCTCGTTGTAGTGTTGTGCGTCACCGCGTTCTTGACAGTCGGATATTTCAGACAACATTTGTGTGATCATGTGTATGCAACACAAGTTTGAGCCAACATTCCATCGAAGAAAAAAAAATCCACGGTTTTGTTGTCAGAATGTCCGATCGTTTGTACGCGGCATTAGTTGTGTGATGGCTGCATTCGATTGCTTTTTTATTTAGGTTTTCTTTCTTCTATTATCCTCTGGTGATCTATCCATGCAAAACCTTTATCCCGGAAAAATAAAAATATATACTGTAACTGATTTTAACCACTTCAGCCCGGAAGGATTTGCCCCTTATTGACCATTTTTTGCGATATGGCCCTGCGCCGTTTTAACTGACAATTGCACGGTCGTGCGACGCTGTAGCCAAAAATTTACGTGTCTTTTTACCCACAAATAGAGCTTTCTTTTGATGGTATTTAATCACCTCTGCAGGTTATGTTTTTGCTCTATAAACAAAAAATGACCAACAATTAAAAAAAATTAGAAAAAAATATTTTTTTACTTTCTGCTATAATACATATCCAAAAAAAAAATTATTTATACATCAGTTTAGACCGATATATATTCTTCTACATATTTTTAGTAAAAAAAATTGCAATGGCATATATTGATTGGTTTGCGCAGAAGTTATTACGTCTACAAACTACTGGATAGATTTAGAGACTTTTATTTGTTTTATTGTTTTTTATTGGTAATGGCGGCTATCTGTGATTTTTAGCAGGACTGCGACATTGCGGCAGACAAATCTGACCCCAAATGACACTTTTTGGGGACCAGTGACATTATTACTTTGATCAGTACTATAAAAATGTAAAAATTACACTGGCAGTTAACACTAAGGGACGATCAAGGGTTTAACTGTGTTCCCTGGGTGTGTTCTAACTGTAGGGGGGATGGGCTCACTGGGACATAACAGAGATCACTGTTCCCAAACACATGGAAACAGAGATCTCTGACATGTCATTAGGCAGAACGGGGAATCACCTTGTTTACAGTTCCCTGTTCTGCCTCTGTACACAGTGATCGTGGGTCGCCAGCAGACATCAAGTCCGTGGACCCACGTGTGCAAGCTCCCACGGCGTGCGGCGGGAGTGCACACGCCCACTACCCTACTTGCACGGACTGCCCGCAAGTAAATGTATGTGAGCAGGTCGGCAAGTGGAGTTTGGCTTCAATTTTTAGTGTATTTTACCTTTTAGTCTATCTGACTGCTGCTGTCTGTTGTGCCTCCTGTTCTTTTTTCTTCAGAGTTGTGTCTCACTAATACAGGAGGTGTATTACTGGCCAGATCTCCAGGTGAAAACAGAGTGAAAAAGCCAAAGAAAATAAAACGAATGCAGCCACCACATCTAATGATTGGTAAGCTGCAATATAATACATTTTTGGTTTTGGGTTTAATACTACTTTATGGAAGACAGTACATTTACAATACAATACAATAGTTGAGGTTCAAAGGGCTATTCTCCTAAGAGCTTACAACCAAGAGCAGGGGTATCCAAACTTTTCAATTCATGGGCCACGTTGATTTTTTTTTTCTTTTTCAAATATTTGCAGTTTGGAGGGGGAAAAAAAAGTTTTCTAAATGAATGAACCAAATTTAAATGAATGAACTTTTACCAAGTTTTACATGGAGCTCTTTTTTTTTTGTGCTCAGCATATTATGTAAATAAGTGAACTGGACTTGGTATTAGCCTATGCAGCTCCTGTACAGCAGAGCTCAGAAAGGGGAGGTAAAAAGCAGCACAAGGAACCAATCAGATGCAAGGAACATGCTGATAGAAGACAGAGAAATTAGATCACCAGAATTGCTGCTTCTCCTCTCCCTTTCCAGTCAAAGGGTGGGGAGGAGAGCAGTGTAAATCCCAGGCATGGATAGACAGAAATAAAAATCCTTTGGCAGGTAAAACAGCTCCAGTAGATACAGTTAGGTAGATTCACGTACATTGGCCTAACTTTAGGGCGGCCTAGCCTAGCCTTTTTAGGCTACACCGCCGTAAATTAGTTAGGCTAGTAGTGATTCACAAACCACTTACCTGCTAATCTACGGCAGTGTAGCCTAAAACGAGCGGGCGTAAAGGCGCCTAATTCAAATGACTTGGAGGGGGGCATGTTGTATGGAAATGAGGCTTGACCTCACGTTTCTTGACGTTTTTTGACACTGCGCATTGCGCCGGGCGACTACATTTCCCAGTGCGCATTGCGGCTAAGTAGGCCATACGGGTCTATTGATTTCGACGTGTACGTAAACAACGTAAATCCTGATTCGCGGACGACTTGCGCAAACGACGTAAAAAATTCGAACCTCGCGGCGGGAACGGCGGCCATACTTAACATTGTTATTCCACCTTATAGGTGGAATAACTTTAGGCGGCCTATCCCTTACGGAAACGACGTAATGCGACGGTGTAGGCCTGGCGTACGTTCGTGAATCGGCGTATCCCCTCATTTACATAATCTACGCCGGCCGCAATGGAAGCGCCATCTAGCGGACAACAGAAACATTGCAAGCTAAGATAGAACTGCGCAAGCCGCCTATCTTAGCTTTGTTTAAGTGTATCTCTGTTTGAGAATACACTTAAACAAACGCCGGCGTAGATTCAGAGTTAGGTCGGCTTATCTACTGATAAGCCGGCTAACTCTTTGTGAATCTACCTAAGTATATTTTTATCTTTGTTTTCAGCTGTTTGCCAGATCAGCTTTAAACAACCGTACACAACAATGATAGATGATTAGGCTATTTGAAAAGTGACAGGTCCACTTTAAGTCCACCTCCTCAGTCCCATTATGAAGCAGAAGCTGGCAGATAAAAGCCCAATAAAAGTATGAGAATTTGGGAAAAAGGACTAATGACCCTGGCTACAATCCCTGGCCTCCATTCTCCGGGGAGGGAGGGGTAACAGAAGATCTTCTGTTTTCTCTTCTCTCGCTCTTCAATGCAAGGGAGAGAGACGCACAGTGGACTCAATGGCTGTGCTCGGCCAAACCGCCTCGTTGTCACAGCAGCCGTGCAAACTGCCAAAATAACATGTAAATGCTGTCAAACTCTGCTGCTTAGATTAGACTCGCTCGTAAGGCACTAAGCAACGTTTCAGCAGGTCTGACTGTAAAGTGCTGCCGTCCAAACCTAACCACACCCTCACCACACCCTGGCCGCACATTTCCGCACTTCACCGTGCATTGAAACAAATGCGCACTGCCCATCTGGTTGCAACCCTAGGCTAACTAAAGAACAAAGCTTTAATATATTGCAACTTTTTAGAGGCGGTGGCTGCGTTTGTTTCCTTTTATTCTTTTTTATCCCTGGTGATCATACAAGTATTAGGCCCTCATTCACACGACGGACCGTTCGGGTCCGCCTGTCAGTTTTGACAGCGGACCTGAACAGCTGCTCCATGCATCCCTATGGAGCGTCGGATGTCAGCAGAGACATGTCCGCTGACATTCGACCCTATCCGATCCGCGAAAAACAGACGTATGGGGGGCACGTCCCCATCGTCCATGCGGATCGGATCGGGTAAGATCTGATGAAAACGGACATGCTGTCTGTGTTCATCAGATCGCTCATAGGAGACAGCGGTGCCCGACAAGCCCCTCCCCGCTCAGTGAGCACAGAGGAGCTTGTCATCCCTCGGCTCAGCGGAGATCTGTGGACTAATCTCCTGCTGAGCTGGCGGGAGCAGGCAAACTCCGTAGGACGGAGTGCACCTCGTGTGAATGGGGCCTTACACTTCCTGTCCTAGGGTGACACCTTCTCAGTGTATTGCATCTATGGGGGAGCAGTGTTGTCACCTTAGGACAGGAAGTGTAAAAGGGCTACAGAACATGATTTTATAGTTTTAGATCATTAGTATACAAATAAACATTTACCACAGGGTGCGTACTTGAACAGCTTCGGACTGTTTCTCTTTAACTGAAAGTCAGTACAAATAAGAAAATGAGGGGGGGGGGGGGGGAATCATTTCTCTAATCATTTAGAAGTGTGTGTAATTTGAACTTCAGCTATTGAGCTCTGTAAACAGCCTTTTTTTGCAAAGCAGATAAGGAGAGTCGGGACAAATAAGGAGGAGAGGGGAGGGGGAAGTCATTCCTCTCATCATTTAGAAGTGTGTGTGTAATTTGAACCTCAGCTATCAAGCCTTTCTCATCATGATCCTGCTAGTATTACACATCCTGTCCTAGAGTCAAGTTCTGTTTCATGCAATCCAGTGGGCTAAACAAAAAAAAAAAAAGAGTGCTGTACTAACACAAGTGATGTTAGTGCCGCATGGGGGCGTGCTCTGTGATCACCTAGTCCTTGGGACTCGGCTGATCACAGGTCAGAGTAAAGGGCCAATCCTTGCCCTTTACCACGTGATCAGCTGTCACATGATGTAAACAGAAGCAGGTAATCTGCTTTTTTTCCCCTCACGCTGGCAGTGTGAAGAGAAAAAATAAGACGGCTTCTGTAAAAGGGACAATGGTCCCACACAATGACCGCCAGTGCTGCTAACCAGTGCCCACCAGTGTTCCTAACAGTGCCTATCAGTACTGCTAACCAATGCTCACCAGTGCCCCCTACTATTACCCACCAGTAACCCCTATCAGTGCCCATCAGTGCTGCTGATTAGTGCTCATCAGCGCCCCATCATCAGTGCCACCTATCAGTGATGCCTACCAGTGCCTATCAGTGCCCATCAGTGCTGCTTATCAGTGCCCATCAGTGCCACTTATTAGTGCCACCTATCAGTGCAGCCTCATCAGTGCCTTCTGATCAGTGCCCACCAGTGCCGCCTCATTCGTGCCCATCAGTGCCGCCTCATCAGTGCCTATCAGTGCCCATGTGTGCAGTCTCATCAGCGTACACCAATGAAGGAGAAAAATTACCTGTTTCCAAATTTTATAACAAACTATGAAAACTGTTGTTTTTTTTCAAAATTTTCAGTACTTTGTTTAGCAAAAAAAACCCAGTGGTGATTAAATGCCACCAAAAGAAAGCATTATTTGTCTGAAAAAAAATTTATAAAAATGTCATATGGGTACAGTGTTGTATGACCGCGCAATTTTCATTCAGAGTGACAGCACTGAAAGCTGAAAGTTGGCCTAAAGGAATAAAAATTGCCCAGTAGGCAAGTAGTTAATAAAAAATACACATACTTTGGTCTATGACCACTTTCATTATTTTTGCAACTGATACAACTGTATGAGTCTGAATCAGGAAAAAATCGACTTCTCATAATGTAACACAAACGTTCATGGTTATTATTGAGGACTGGCAGTGGACTATGCCAAGCACCATACACAACCATTGTAGGATAATGGACCTGGGCTATAGCACAACATTCGATCGGAAATACTGTGCTGCTCTGTTGCTCCAATGGAGCGAGGCTAGGTCTTATTACGTTGTATACAAATAACATTTAAAAAAAGGATGCGTCCTTGTTTGGCTTCGCCAAGACAGCACAGCAGCAGTTGTTTCCTTTCAGACTGTTTCCCTTTATTTGAAAGTCAGTTCAAATAAGGAGGGGGAGGGGGAAACCATTCCTCTTATTATTTTACCAGTGTGTGCAATTTGAGCTTCAGCTATTGAGCTCTGTAATAGTTTGGGGAATATCGACAGACAGAGCACGCCGGCGTATCTACTTAATGTACGCCGACGTACTTTCAAATTACCCGCGTCGTATCTTTGGTTTGAATCCTCAAACCAAGATACGACGGCATCTGGGTTAGATCCGACAGGTATACGTCCTCGTACGCCCTTCGGATCTAAGATGCAATACTTCAGCGTTTTGCTGGGGTGGCGTTCACATCGTTTTCCGCGTCGGGTATGCAAATTAGCTATTTCCGACGATCCACGAACATACGCGCGGCCGTCGCATTCTCTTACGTCGTCTCTAGTCGGCTTTTTCCCGGCGTAAAGTTAAAGCTGCTTTTTTGCGGCGTATAGTTAGATTGCCATGTTAAGTATGGCCGTCGTTCCCGCGCAAAATTTGAATATTTTTTTTTTTTTTGCGTAACTCGTCCGTGAATCGGGATGGACGTAAGTCACGTCTAAGTTTAAAAAATGACGTCCTTGCGACGTCATTTCGCGCAATGCACGGCGGGAAATTTAGAAACGGAGCATGCGCAGTTCATTCGGCGCGGGGGGCGCGCTTCATTTAAATGAAACAAGCCCCCTAATCGCCGATTCGAATTCCGCCGCCAGAGATACACTACGCCGCCGTAACTTACGGCGTGAATTCTTCCAGGATTCGACCAGCCAAAAGTAAGTTACAGTAGCGTATCTCTGATACGCTGCGCCAATGTATTTCTATGTGAATCTGCCCCTTTATTTTTATTTTTGCAAAGCAGATAAGGAGAGTCAGGGAAATATTTTTTAAGGAAGTATAGGGTTCTACCTATTAGCTGGAAAACATTTAAATGTAATTTTGTATGCAATATTTCATTTTTACCATTCTGAGAAAAGAAAAAGAGATCATTCACAAATGTCTTGGTATGTGAGCAAATGCCTCCACATTTTTTATCATCAGCCAAAAGGGAAGAGTAGAGTTATGTGAGAGCCATTGATCGGCTAGAAAGGAGTCAGTCCCATAGCCATTTTTAGCTTAGATAATGTGACCAATGCCACTGTACCAGAAAGTGCCCACAGCATAGATATTATCGCAAAGAGAAGTATACGGGTACAACCTTTTACCATTTATTAGCATACAGAATCAGGATGGCGAGAGTTGGTATGGCATACACTTTATTTTCATGTTTATTCATTTGGGATGCAGGGTTCTATGAATCATCAGGATCTGCACTGAACTATTATTTAAGTTAAGCCTCATACACACGATCGGACTTCTGTGGATTTTGCTCCGAAGGACGTTGTCCGTGAACTTGGTATGCATACACACGGCAACAAACACGAACGTAGTGACGTAATAGACGTACTTCATGGTTTTTCTGCTCTTTACCGCCACCCTTTGGGCAACTTCTGCTATTGTTGTCTGATCTTTAGCATTAGTTCTGAGCATGCGTGTTTGTACATTGGACTTTAGTCGGATTAGCTGACGTAGGACATTTGTTGCCGGAAAATGTGTCTGTTCTCACAGCGAACATTTGTCGATTGAAAAAGCAAAAAAGTTTGTCCGATGGAGCGTACACACGGATGGATTATCCGCTAAAACAGGTCCGTCGGACATTTGTTGTCAAAAAGTCTGATCGTGTGTACTGGCCTTAAGTGTTGCCGTCATGGCTGCTGGAAAACTCAGACAATTGTGCACTTCTAGCATAATGCCGCGTACAGACGGTCCGTTTTTTGTGATGAAAAAAAACGACGTTTTAAATCATGAAATAAAACAACGTTTTTGAAACTTTCATTTTCAAAAACGACGTTGCCTACACACCATCGTTTTTTCAAAATGCTCTAGCAAAGCGCGGTTACGCTCAGCACTCGTTTCCATTGAAACTAGCTTCATAACTTGCTTCTGAGCATGCGCGGGTTTAAAAACGTCATTTTAACCGTCGTTTTGCCCACACACTATCATTTTATTGACACAAAAAACGACGCTTTGAAAAACGACACAAAAAATTCGAGCATGTTCGAATTTTTTTTGTCGTTTTTCAGAAGACATAAAACGAAGTTTTCGCCACACACGGTCATTTTAACCACTTGCTTACTGGGCACATATACCCCCTTCCTGACCAGAGTACTTGTTGCGATTCGGCACTGCGTCAATTTAAACGGACAATTGGCGCGGTCGTGCGATGTGGCTCCCAAACAAAATTGGCGTCCTTTTTTCCCCACAAATAGAGCTTCTTTTGGTGGTATTTGATCACCTCTGCGGTTTTTATTTTTTGCGCTATAAACAAAAATAGAGCGACAATTTTGAAAAAAAATTAAATATTTTTTACTTGTTGCTGTAATAAATAGCTCAATTTTTATTTTTATTTTTTCTCAGTCTAGGCCGATACGTATTCTACATATTTTTGGTAAAAAAAAAAAAAAAATCGCAATAAGCGACTAGTTCGCGCAAAAGTTGTAGCGCCTACAAAATAGGGGACCGAATTATTTTTTTTTTACTAGTAATGGCGGCGATCTGCGGTTTTATTGGTACTGCGACATTGTGGCGGACACATCGGACACTTTTGTCACATTTTTGGCACCATTCACATTTATACTGCGAACAGTGCTATAAATATGCACTAATTACTGTATAAATGTGACTGGCAGGGAAGGGGTTAACACTAGGGGGTGAGGGAGGGGTTAAATGTGTACCTTAGTGAGTGTTACTAACTGTGGGGGAAGGGGACTGACTGGGGGAGGTGACCGATCTGTGTCCCTATGTACAAGAGACACAGATCGGTCTCCTCTCTCCCTGACAGGACGTGGATCTGTGTGTTTACACACACAGATCCACGTCCTTGTCTCTGTAACCGCCGATCGCGGGAGCCTGGCGGACATCGTGGCCGCCAGGCACGCGCATCGGCATTCCAGTGATTCCTCGCAGAAAGACAGGTATCTGCACCCACTTCCGGCCACACGTCACAGGCAAAAGACGGGTTTTTCTCTGGCATCCTGTCCGTCCCCCGTTGTGTGCTGGGAACACTCGGCTCCCAGCACACAGCGGGAGCCAATCGGCGGGCGCAGCGCGACTCGCGCATTCGCTGTAGGGAACCGGGCAGTGAAGCCGGAGCGCTTCACTTCCTGGTTCCCTCAGCGTGGATGGCGGGGGGAGCAGCAGGGTGACGAGCGATCGCTCGTCCTCTGCTGCGGACGCCGCTGGACTCCAGGACAGGTAAGTGTCCTAATATTAAAAGTCAGCAGCTGCAGTATTTGTAGCTGCTGGCTTTTAATATATTTTTTTAGTGGCACATCCGCTTTAAACATAAAATTGGATACTTTTCAGTTTTTCCCTCCAAAGCCTGGTCAATTTGGAGTGCAACAAGAGATGGAAAGGAAGTAAGTCGGGGACTTCCCAAAGGAAGAACTTCATGAAAGTATAAGTACAGAAAAAATACAAGATATAACATTTAACATGAGAATCAAGTTGCTGGGTGGAATCTTCTTATAAAGAAAAAAGGAAAAAGAAAAAAAAAAAGCAGAGCCAAGCAGCAGAAGGAAAACAAAATATTATGTGATCATGACAGATTAACATCTCCATCTCACAATGTCAATATGAAGCTTTGAAAAGCAGTCCTCATAATGGTTTACATTCTTTGCGGAATACAGTTCTTCCCACTATATTAAAACAGACAATGCCCGATTTTCTAGTCAAACGCTAACCATCTGTCTACAAATTGCCTAGCCCAAGCCTTCAATAAAAGAAAGATGTTCAGAATTTCTTCCCTCTGCCCTATTCTCTGTTATTTTATCCTGATACTACGCGCCCATCCTCTGCAATTCTCATTTACGGGAGACCTTCCACTTGTTCCATTCATTTCCCTCCTTGATTACTGTAACCTTTCTCTGCTGCTTTTCTTCTCCCCTTTTATAATCATGGTAATTTTTGTAAAACTTTGGCAAGCAGGCCTAGCGGCTCTCTGGATATCATAATAAACGTGACCTTTTAGTCCAGTAGTAGAGTAAGTTCTAAATTTAAGAGAGGCAGTCTTTCTCTCAAAGAACTCAAACACATAAGGATTAGTAATATGTAGGCTGAAGCCCTGTACACACGGCCGGTTTTGCCCTCGGAAAAAAAACTTTGGTTTTCCCGACGGGATTCCTGCCAAGCTTGTCTTGCGTTCAGACTGTCATACAAAATCCTGCCAGTCCAAAGCGCGGTGATGTACAACACGTACGACGGCACTATAAAGGGGAAGTTCCATTCCAATGGCGCCACCCTTTGGGCTGCTTTTGCTGATCTTGTGTTATCACATGTTAGTAAAAGTTTGGTGAGAGACGATTCGCACTAAATAATAATTTGCAGTGTGAAGAATGTGCTATATCCATTACGAATACTAGTTTTACCAGGAGTGCTCCTGTCTCATACTTGATTCTGAGCATGCACGTTTTTTTTTACCCTCAAAAAAGCATACACACGACCGGTTTTCTCGACGGGAAAAAATTAGGCGGCAATTCCGACGGGAAAATAGAGAGCAGGTTCTCTATTCTTTTCCGGCAGTTTTCCCGTTGGGAAAACCGCCATGAAGCATACACACGACTGTTTTACCGGCCAAATGCTCTCCTGACTCAGTGGAGGGAGATTTCTTCAGCATATTTGGCAAGTACATAATCACAGTATATATAAAATAATATACAAAGTGGTTGGAGGGAAGCTTTAGAATGGCAAAGATGTTTTTTCACAAATTATGTGAGCAGACTGCAGTTCCTCTTTAAAGTGTGTGTAATTCTGAACCCTCTCCCCAGCAGGTGTGAACTCACCAAATCGCAATGCCTCCCACTCATGGTTGGCATATAACACTTATGTGAATACCCAGCCATTCAGGTATGGAATGTCACCAAGTATTCAAAAATTGCCACAATTATATGAAAAAAGATATCCTCCAATGGTAGAGTAACCCAATAGACTAAAATGTATTTAACAAATAGAAAGCCATCACATATTTAAAAACAATCAAATCGCTTATGAATCAAAGATGACATTAGGCTCTGTCTCTCTGTGTGAACTCACCAAATTGCAATGCCTCCCACTCTCATGGTTGGCATACAACACTTATGTGAATATCCAGCCGTTTGGGTATGGAATGTCACCAAGTATCTCCCCAGGATTCAAAAATGGCCATAACTATATGAAAAAAAGCAAAGATATCCTCCAATGGTAGAGTAACCCAATAGACTAAAATGTATTTAACAAATAGAAAGCCTTTTTTTTAAAACAATCAAATCGCATATAAATCAAAGATGACATCAGGCTCTGTCGCTCTGTGTAATAGACATATATGGGTCTCACCACCTCCGGACACTCTGGACTAGCTCCGTATCTACTTCTGGTTCCAGTCCTGACTTCAACTACGGTCGCAACTTAACCACACCCAACGCATTTTGTCACTTGTGACTGACACAGTCTGAAGTGAAAACCTGAGGAAGCCACGTGTTCGTGACAATACGCGTGGAAGGAGTCGGGTGACAGAGTACTGTGTTTGTAGAACATACAAGAGCATATGGAAGCAGCTGCCCCGCCGGATGATCTTTTGAAGTGCACTTTCTCAAGTTTTAATGTAAGTGGATATTATGCAATAAATGTGAATACTTTATATACTACACAATGGGAGTGTATCTTTTTTTATACTGAGGGGACGTGGAGGACAGGAAGTCCAGACAAAGCCAGCTCAGGGAGGAGAGAGAGGAGTGGAAGGAGATTGAACAGCTGAGGAGCCTGGAATTAACCTCAGCAGGGGAAGGCGACTTTAGACCTGAAGAAAGGTCTAAAGTGGAGGTGAGCCCAGTGGTGAAAGGTGGTGGGAGTCACTGCACAATTGTATTAACTGAAATCCACAAGGGTGAAGGTGAAAAACTGCGGAGATATGAGAAGCACGTTCAAAGGGAAAATATTTGAAAGAAGAAAAGCACTACTAATTGAACAATAGTCATCTGGGACTGTCACGTTTGTTTTATTTAATTTTATTGTAAATGAGAAAATTTGTCTCTGAATAATGAAAGCCGTTTTGTGGTTTGAAAGTAAGGTTTTGGTTTAAAAACATTAATTGCACACGGATAGACGCAGCCAACATTTTTGATTTTATTTCGGTTGCAGTTGTGGGAACACAATTATTTGGTTGCAACCATCAGACACAAATTAGAAGTGAAGGACACATTAGGTTAGGGAGCGCGGGATAATACACACCTGTTTTAACAACACCACAGTGCCTGCAGGTACAGAGGTCAGTGAGGACTTATTTTAAATTGCTGGTAACTATTTACTACCTGTTAAGAATTTTTTTTTTATATTTGAATGCTCATAGTCTGGCCAAAATTGTACTTCATTGGCTGCTGAGGTAAGCTATTTAGCCTTACAGAGAGTCTACTGTTTTAATCAAGTCAGACTTAACCCACAGAGTTCCATTGTGCTGTAATACTAAGCAAGAAACAGGGAGTGCATGTAATGTGCAAACAGACTGATTTAAAGCGGAGTTCCACCCGATTTTCGGAACCCTCCCCCCCTCTGGTGTCACATTTGGCACCTTTCAGGGGGGAGGGGGTTGCAGATACTTGTCTAAGACAGGTATTTGCACCCACTTCCAGGAATACACTCCTGCGGCAGTCACGCCCCTACCCGCACCCCCCCGCCCCTCCGCTGTCTTCTGGGAAACACACTGAGAGAGCAGAGACCAGTGATGGCACGACGCGCATGCACAGTAGGGAACCGGGCAGTGAAGCCGCAACGCTTAGTCTCTGGGTTGATGGGGAATTTGGTGGTGGGTTATTTGTCAGGTGAATGTGCCACTTGCCACCAGATGCAGTCCCGCTTGCCACCCATAGCCTGCCACCAGATGCAGTGCCGCTTGCCACCCATAGCCTGCCACCAGATGCAGTGCTGCTGTCACTCTCTCTGCATGAGCCACGTGCATAGAAGGAAAGGAGTGGCATCACTATCTGGAGAGTGAAGATCACACCAGTCCCTGCTGCTTGCCGCTGGGTGCCAGAGAAGGAGGAGGTGCCGAGATGGGTGGGGACAGCAGTGCTGCACTAGGCGCAGGCCTCGCCCCTGGTCTCACTGTCTGAGAGTAAATTTTCACTGGTTGCAAGATGCCAGGCAGCGCTGCCCCTAGCAACCAGTTCCAGAAATGTAGTTATTAGTTAGTAGGGGGTGGCTGTGTCTTCTATTTCATTCCGGGACATTGTATTGTCCCAGAATGAAGGTGCCCGGGACCCAGGACAGACATGTCAATTGCGGGACAGTCCCGGACAATCCGGGACACGTGGCCACCCTAGCCCCAAGCCCAAGGAAAGTAAAACCTTTTCAATCTGTAGCCTGTCTGGCTGCATTGAGAAGCACATGACCAGTACAAGGGCTCCCAAGCTAGTTTTTATATTTGAATGGTACTTGTGAAGTCCTGGCCATTTTACATGCACTGATGTTGGGTAGGACAGGAGTGTAGGGTAGGGCTTGAGTGTAGGGTAGGGCAGGAGTGTAAACCAGCACAATAGGATCAGTAGAAGTTCAGACAAGTGTCAAGAGATAGCATATGACCGAATAAAGAAAATATTCCAGGCTTAGTAAAAAAAAAAAAAAAGTGCCATTGTACACACAAGTGTTTATATTGCCCGTGCCAACCCCAAGCTTTGGTCTTCTCCAGGGTTAAAGGGTCTGTCTATTGGACAGAGAATTGGGGCTGTAGCATCAGCACCAAGATCGTGGCATTATACAAAGTGAGAATTTAGCATACTATGTTCCTGAGTGTCAGGGAGTGTTCAGCAACACATGTTGGCCTCTCCATTTTGATGCCTTGTCTGAGGGCCACAAAGCAGTCATATATAATGGACAGATATAACCTGGATTCACCAGGAGCTAGGCAGTGCTAATATAATAGTTAGAATTTCCTTTTTTTATTTGTCCTATGTCTCTAAAGCCTATTGCCCTATGCACTTTTTTTGTGATGGAATCTGGTTAGTACAATATAGAAGAACATTTCTTTGAAGAGTCTGTGCTTTGATGCCTTTAGAGTTAACACATGAGGTCAGGCTCGCACACAGGAGACTTGTAAAGCTCAAACTTCAATGGGAGCTCACTGCAGATGGGGAGGATGCACCTGCACAAAATGCTCCACTAAACGCCAGAACAGCTCCCGAAGCCAAAACAAAAGGACGTAGTCTCTAGGCTGCTGTAACCGGAGCCCTGGGACTCATCAGTGCAACATGCTAATCAAATCAAATCACCGACACTGTCCTCAAATTTATCCCAATCAACTGCAATCAAAACCAATCCTTCCACAACCATGGTAGACTTTCCATGAATCCTTGAAGGTTTACAGATCTACTGTTTATCCTCTTGACTGAAAGCGGAGGTTCGCCGGTAAAATGCTGTTTTTACCATTAGATGGATGCTCATTTAGTCTAGGGGAATCGGCTAGTTGTTTTAAAATCCGAGCATTACTTACCGTTGTAGAGGGCGATCTTCTCCGCCACTTCCGGGTATGGGCTGCGGGACTGGGCGTTCCTTCTTGATTGACAGTCTTCCGACAGGCTTCCGAAAGGCTTCCGACGGTCGCATCCATCGCGTCACGATTTTCCGAAAGTAGCCGAACGTCGGTGCGCAGGTGCAGTATAGAGCCGCACCGACGTTCGGCTTCTTTCGGCTACTCGTGACGCGATGGATGCGACCGTCGGAAGCCTTTCAGAAGTCTGTCAATCAAGAAGGAACGCCCAGTCCCGAAGACCCATACCCGGAAGTGGCGGAGAAGATCGCCCTCTACAACGGTAAGTAAAGCTCGGATTTTAAAACAACTAGCCGATTCCCCTAGACTAAATGAGCATACATCTAAGGGTAAAAGAGCAAAAACAGCATTTATGGGTGAACTCCCGCTTGAATATACAGAGCCCCCAACTGTCCCATTTTAGGACTCCCGATGTATCCCTCTTTGGTCCACAAATGTCCTTCTATTATGTATGTAGAAGAGTAAAATAAATGTTCTTACTGGAGAATTACACCTGATGCCACGTACACACACGATCGGACATTGCGACAACAAAACCGTGGATTTTTTTTCTGACTGAATTCTGGCTCAAACTTGTGTTGCATACACACGGTCACACAAATGTTGTCGGAAATTCCGAACGTCAAGAATGCGCTCACGTACAACACTGCGATGAGCCGAGAAAAATTAAGTTCAATGATTCTGAGCATGCGTCAAATTAATTACGAGCATGCGTAGGATTTTTGTGCATCGGAATTGCATACAGATGATTGGAATTTCCGAACAAGAACTTTTGTTGTCGGAAAAATTGAGAACCAGCTCTCAAACATTTGTTGTCGGAAATACCGACAGCAAATGTCCGATGGAGCCTACACACGGTCGGAATATCCGACCAAAGGCTCACATCGAACATTTGTTGTCGGAAATTCCGATCGTGTGTACGGGGCATAACTCTGTATCAATCTAGCTGGAGCTAGTTACACTTGCAAAATCTGTCCAAACAGTTCCTCTCCTTTCACCACCCGAGTACTAGCCTGTAAAATGCCTTAATTACCAGGCCATTTTTCAGTTTTCACAGCTGTCATAGTTTGACTGACAATTACTCGGTTACGCAACAATGTACCCAAATGGTTAAGCTTTGCTGCTCCACACCCTCTATTTACATCTATCACCAGAAGCCTGGTGATTTCTATTCCAGATTCATAAAGTCACTGGTAAATTGGTCCTAATGCAACCAATATTAGCTGTTATTCCCTCTAGTCTCAAGGCCCCGTACACACGAGAGGATCTATCCGCTGGAATTTATCCGCGGATCAGTTTCAGCGGATAGATCCGCTGGTGTGTACGACCCAGCGGATATTTATCCGTGGATATTTTTCGGGCCGATGGATTTCCAGCGGATAAAAATTTCTTAGCATGCTAAGAAATCTATCCGCTGGAATCCAGTCCAGCGGATTGATCCGCTGGTCTGTACAGACTCACCGGATCAATCCGTCCGATTCCCTCCCTCGCATGTGTCGTAATGATGCGACGCATGCGTGGAAGTCCTTATATTACAGCGTCGCGCACATCGCCGCGTCATCATCGCGGCGACGGCGCGATACGTCACCGCAGAGGGAATTCCGCGCGGATTTTGATCTGATGGTTAGTACAACCATCAGATCAAAATCCGCCAGAGGATTTATCCGCGGAAACGGTCCGAAGGACCGTTTCCAGCGGATAATCCTCTCGTGTGTACGAGGCCTCAGTGTTCTCTGTAAGTGGGCCTCATGGTCTTCCAATGCCTCCCGGCCCAAGTGGCTTACTCATAGCTCCCAACTGTCCCTGTTTTCGAGGGACTGTCCCTGATTTGGAGCAATGTCCCTCATTCCTCCTCATTTGTCCCTCATTTTGGTCTGATCTATATAGTTGTATATAAAATGCACTTTTTATCTATCAAAGGGTGTTTTCCAGTGATAAACATTTCATCTGATTTCTAAATTGCTGCATTTGTAAATTCCAAAAGCCAATATAAAGAAAGAGTAGTGGTAAAAAAAGCACTTCTGGGTTTAACCAATCTTTTTTTTTTGTACAATTCTCCTTTAAGGGGGTGTGTCCTATGCCTACATACTTTTGCTGATAGGTGTCCCTCATTCCCATCTCAAAAAGTTGGGAGGTATGGCTTACTTATGGAGAAATATGAGACCGGGGTGCATAACAGCCATTACCATGAAGTTTAAATTTCAGGTGCATTAACATTTACATTATGAGTGGAAAAGCCAGTCCCATATCAGCATGCTGTTGAGAAGGATATTCACTCTATGTATGGAAGCAGAGGTCTCTCTACAGAGGACCATAACTTTACAGTACATGAAGATACCTCTATTCATTTTCCTTCAATGTCCTTTCCCCAGCTTTCCTGGGGTAAGAGCTTTGCTTTGTTTTGTTTTTCATATGGTTTTATGGATGTAATTATTTAGGTATCGTATATTGGGATGTAATTAAATAATTATGAATGTTGATGTCTGAATATACTGTATGTACAGAAAATAATGTATGTTTTTTTTATTTTTATTTTTTTAATTAGTACTAGGTTTTTATGAATGTTAATCTCAACTTTGATTGTATTGATCCTTACGGGTCCTGGGGAAGCGGTTTGACCACGAAACACGTAGACCTTCTATCTCAAGGACATACATTGATAGTGTAATGAACTACTGTATCACAAGTTTTTATGATGTCTTTGAACTGATCATTAATAAAATGTGTTATATTTAATATTTTCGGGACTTTGATATTTGATGGTCGCCCAAGGTATAATTAAAGTCCTATTACACTTTGCCTTTGGACCACGCTACTATTGGGATGATAACTGGCTAGGCCACATGTCTTTACAATACTCCACCAGAACCTTTATCGTTTACAAGCAGCAGGGAGCTTTTCTGTTTGCGATGCTTCCACATAGAGAACAATGGTGCTGCTCTTTAGCATGCTGGCAGGGGCCAGGCTGTCCTACTCATGCTGACAGCCACAAAGAGTTTCATTAAGCGCTTCGTTCCAGGTACTACTGTCTCAACTGTATTGTAACTTAACATAGGACTAACAGGATACCAGTTTCAATTAGGTCAAAAAGTATCATTTACTGTAAAAAGTCATAAACCTTGATTAAAAAGCTGTGCAACCAGTAGTGTCAAGTGTTAATAAACAATCCCCAATGGCTGATTCTGCTTACTTGTCCGTAGTTGGAGAAGGCCAGGATGTGTCTCGGTGCCTGCAAGCTCCAGCGTTGGTGTGCGACAGTTGGACTGGGCAGAGGGATCAGAGGGCAGGTGGAAAGGCAATATGTTGAAATGCCATGCACAGCACTGGAGAGGCAACGGCCATCAAAGGCTGTGACTGGTCTCCCCGAAGAGACATAAAATGGAATCGGCGGCTAGAGACAGCATCACTCCTTCCCAGGAGTATGTCCTAGCAGCCATGGTCTCCAAACTGCAGGCCCTAGGGCCAGATGTGGCCATTTGCTTGCCCTTATTTGGCCCTTGAGGCATTATTCCTGCCAATGACACCGACAATGGCACAGAATTCCTGCCACTGACACCAACAATAGGGCACTATCCCTTCCACTGAAGCCAATGATGGGGCTTAAATTTCTAACACTGACAACACAAATGGGGCACTATTCCTCTCAATGACACCAGATTGGGCATTGTTTACTCCTATTGGGCACATTTTGGCCCCTTAAAGTCTGAGGGACAGTAAACTGGCCTTTTCTTTAGAAAGTTTGGAGACCCCTAGTCTACAGGATTGTCATTATTGTTACTTTTCTTTAGTTGTTGTCCTTTGCAGCAGGCACCTGATCATTGTTGTCACCCTTTCCTACTCATGCTGTAGCTTCTTTAAAAATTAAACCTTTTTACATGCAATAGATTTAGCTCATATGACCTAAACAGCTCAACATCTCAACTGAGCATTAAGAAACAGACTCTACATAGGACTCAGGAGGGATTTTTACAAGAGTTCCTTTTTTTTTTTTTTATAAAGTGGTAAATGGGGGAAGCACAAGGCAACTATCAAACATTGCATCATGGGAGTGACACCAGCCATCCGATCCACCCAAAGCATTCAGATATGGTCCCTCAAAGAATTCCATGATAAACAGCTGATTTATCACCATGAGCCCTGACAAAGAGGGAGCTTTAATCTCCCAAAATGTGTTGGCTGTATACTTCTAAAGCAATAATATTTGAAAAATGTTTCCTTTATACGACTCTTCTAACAACTATCACTATAGTTCAGAAATGGCCGCCTATATGCTTCTCCCAAAATAGGTTTCCTTTAAAAAGTGTATGTCCTCTTTGACCAGAATACATCTTTGATTTCTCCAAACATTACCCTTTAACTACATTCTACCACCAACTTTTTTCTCTTTTTCATGATGACCTAAGTTGCAAAATTACTTGACAGATACCCAATCAATGACATCACCAAAGGAATCGCACATGACCTGATCCATTACATCACTGACCTGAAACAACAACCTCTTATGAGTGTAATCAGAACATCGCCAATCGCACAGATTACAGTGACACCCCTGACTAAAGCCAGCCACGCTAAAACAACAAGAAGACTTATGAAGATTTCCAAATGCCATTCACTAGGCGCAATCATCTCAGCTCGTGACCTATGAGCAGTTCTGAATTAAAAATGATATATCTCCTAAAAAATAAAAACACAGACGCTTGATTGCCTGAAATGTTACAAATACGGAAATCAAACTACGTGAATGCTTCTTTGCCTTCATATGTCGTTTTTTTTATATTTTAGGATACACTGATGGTAAGAAATTGTTCTGTATAAAGTAAAACACCAAACCAAGCATAAAATATCTAGTAGTAAAACATCGAGAGCCCATAACCTGATTTTATCCAAACGTGCTCCTGTTTTATCCAGGTTCTCCCGTACAAGTGTATCCCCTTCATGACCAGGCCATTTTTTGGGATACGGCACTGAGTTACTTTAACTGACAATTATGCGACACTTTACCCAAATAAAATTTACGTCCTTTTTCCCCACAAATAGAGCTTTATTTTGGTGGTATTTGATTACCACTGTGTTTTTTTTATTTTGCGCTATAAACAAAAATAGAGTGACTATTTTGAAAAAAATTCAATATTTTTTACTTTTTGCGATAATAAATATCCCCAAAAATATATATAAAAAATATATTTTTCCTCAGTTTAGGCCGATACATATTCTTCTACCTATGTTTTGTTTCGCAATAAGCGTTTATCAGTTGGCTTACGCAAAATTACGCAAAATTTATAGCGTTTACAAAATAGGGGATAGCTTTATTGCATTTTTATTAATTATTTTATTAATTATTTTACTACTAATGGCGGCGATCAGCGTTTTTTTTTCATGACTGCGACATTATGGCGGACACTTCGGACAATTTTGACACATTTTAAACAAAAAAAAAACCTGAAAATTTTTAAAAAAATAACAATATTTTTTACATTCTGCTATAAAACATATCCAATAAAAAAATTGAAAAAAATCTAGATAAATTTAGGCCAATATGTAGTCTGCTACATGTTTTTAGTAAAAAAAAAAAAAAAAACACCGTAAGCGTATATTGATTGGTTTACACGAATGTTATAGCATCTACAAATTATGGAATATATTTATGGAATTTTATTAAAAATTATACTAGTACCGTATATACTCGAGTATAAGCCGACCCGAGTATAAGCCAAGGTACCTAATATTACCCCAATAAACTGGGAAAACGTATTGACTCGAGCATAAGCCTAGCGGGGGAAATGCAGCAGCTACTGTAAGCGGAAAAGAGGGTCAACAATGCCCATTTGCACGCCTCACTGTGCCTATTTGCACCCCTCACTGTGCCCAACCTCACTGTGCCCATTGCAACCTCACTGTGCCCATTGCCAGCTTACTGTGCCCATAGCCACCTCACTGTGCCCAACCTTACCATGATAATTTACTGGCAAACAGAATATACTAAGGGTCTTTCTTTAAATTTTCATACCTGATGAGCAATTGTCAAAGTTGTGGTCCCCATAAATAACATCAGCCACCAGCTCCTCCACATCCCTGTGCCAGTGTACCTGAAATTCTTCTTAGACTGCGAGCGTCCATTGTTTAAATATTGCGGCTTCCTCCTGGTCCTGTTCGGTGATAGGCGTTTCCAGCAAACACTGTGTTGAGTGTTCTGCCTATCACGGAGGTCCTCTCATTCTCGGACTCCGTTTCCCAGCAGGCACTGTATTCAGTGTTCCAACGATCACGGACGTCTTTCATCCTCGGACAAGAGAACGTCCATGATAGGTGGAACACTGAACACAGTGTCTGCTGGGAAACGGAGTCCGAGAATGAGAGGACCTCCGTGATAGGCGGAACACTCACAGTGTTTGCTGGAAATGCCTATCACAGAACAGGACCAGGAGGAAGCCACAATATTTAAACAATGGACGCTCGCAGTCTAAGAAGGTTTTCAGGTACACTGACTTGAGTATAAGCCGAGGGGTGTATTTTCAGCCCTAAAAAAAGGGCTGAAAAACTTGGCTTATACTCGAGTATATACGATAATATCGTCAATCAGGTATAGCGGGATTATACTGCAATATTACAGCAAACAATCGGACACTTACTGACACTTTGCGGGAACCAGTGACATAAATACAGTGATCCGTGCTAAAAAGATGTACTGTCACTGTACTAATTACACTGGCTTGGAAGGGGTTAAACATCTAGGGCAGGGGTGTGGGCCGCATCAGCATTATGATTGCCCTCAAAAGGGCCGGTTCTAGCTGTAAGATTAGATGTCCAGCACATCCCATCCCCATATATTAGATGTCAAGAGCCACCCCACCATCAGAAGTTGATTCCCCCACTCTCCCTTACATCACAGTGCACCCCCTTACTTATGCTGCTGCTGGGAAGAAGCTGGATGCATTGCTTGAAAGGAGGAAGTAAAGGTCTGGGGGAGGACCAGAGGAGGGCTGGAGCTGTCCTGCAGCTGCAGAAGAGGTGCGAGGGCCACATGAAATGACCTGGAGGGACGGCTTCAGCCCACAGGCCTTGTGTTTGACACCTGTGATCTAGGGTGATCGCTGCTAAGATATGGATTCTAGTCCTTGCAGGAACACAGAATCTATCCCCCCGTCAGAACAGAGATCTGCTTTGTTTACATAGGCAGAGCTCAGTTCTGTGTGCATTACCGATGATCGGCGGGTGCGGTTCGACATTGAGCGCCTGGCACCCACAGATCGGCTTCTGCTGTGAATATCCCCTGCAGGCAGAAGTGCAAAATCACATATATACTGTATATATGTGATTCTGCATGGGAGAGCTATCCTGCAGCATTAGAATTGCTATGGGACGAACGGCAAGTGGTTAAAGCATGTGAAAACATGGTTGTCACTCAAGGCTGGACCACTAATGTAACTAGAGGCATTATTTTTGTAGTTTACAGAATATAGCTACAAACACTAATAAGATAGTTTGATGTATCACTTCAGTGCACAGTAATTTACAAAAACACTGACATTCTGGCAAGATAAACAGTTATTTTTTTGTAGCCTGAAAGCTCTGAACCTTAAAGTCTGGATGCACCCAGACACCTGACCAGTAACTTGCTCACTGGGAGCCTGAGTCAGTTACTCCTGACCCCTCCTTAGCCCGGTGTTCCAGTGAGCACTGGAGGGGCAGAACCGAGTGATCAGTGGTCATGTGATTGCTCAGTTCTCAGGCTTAGAGCAGGTGGGTAACAGCTGAAGCATTGAACTGATGCTGCAGCCATATAGGTAAATACGCATGTTTGCTTTTTTCACACTTCTCCTTTAACGTATACGGCTAGCCTTACATCATTAGCATGGTTATGAGATATGCATACTTACATCGATCCAAGCTGGCCCAATGTAAGTATGCAAAAAATCTCATTCATGGAGCTCAGCTTTAAAATTACTTTAAATTGACATAATAAAGCCTATATGAAATGCTGGTGACTTGGTCTATATATACTGTTGGTTTAATGTTTTTGGCGGACAGTCTCTATCTTAGGTGTTTCAATTGTGTAGCTGGTTGGTTGACTGGTGTTGACATTTCCAGTTGTTCAAATTGTATGGCATGACAAGCGTTAAGAACATTTTTTTTTTTGTCCAATTCCCTCGTGATAAGCTCACAGAGTCAAATTTAGCCTTAATTTTGGCTCACTCAAGAAAACAGGTCATCAATAACTTGCAGAAATAAATATTGCAGCATAACGTCTGCCGTCAGCCCATTACACAACCGAGATTTCCAACGTTTGTTTGCAAAAGCTGTATGATACGAGACAATACGTAGGCTTTCTATAGTAAGCAGGCTCCAGTCACCATCAATTAAATGCGTGCTGTGTTTATTGCGGTAATGCAGATATTAGCATCTTGGGGCCCTCCAGCTGCTGTGGAACAACAAATCTCAGAATCCCCTGCTGGGTTTTTTAAAGAAAATCGAACTCACCTTTCCAAAAAAAATGTAGTTTTAATATTTTCATGGGATTTAGTTCTGATGTATTTTCTGATTTACTAACTTAAAGTGGTAGTAAACTCATTGGCCCTTGCGCCGACGTATCTCCAGATACGCCGCGTAAGTGCAAATATGCGCCGTCGTATCTGTGCGCCGTACCCACAAACTAAGATACGCCTAAAAACTGGCTTCATTCCACCAACGTAACTTGGCTACGCGGGCGTAGAGTGGGCGCTTAGTTACGCTGGACGCATGTGGCGCTCCCATTGATTCTCGATTCAAATATGCAAATGAGGGAGATACGCCGATTCACGAACGTACGCGCGGCCAACGCAGGCTACGAGTTTTGCGCGTAAGTTGTACGTCCGACGTAAAGTTAAAGGGACACTAAAGGCAAAAACATTTTTGATTAAAAATAACAGACATGTTATACTTACCTCCGCTGTGCAGTTTGTTTTGCACAGAGTGGCCCCGATCCGTGTCTTCTGGGGTCTCTCGGCGGCTGTCTCTGGTCCTCCTCGCAAAAGCTTTCCATGTTCATGCGAGCTCCCTCGCATGGTGGAAAGCTTTTGCGAGCACGTTCCCGTAATGCAGCGGGCGGCCATAGCCGCCGACTGTATCACTCGGCCCCGCCCCCTGGCGCGCCGCGTCATCCGCTGTGATTGACAGCAGTGCTAGCCAATGGCTGCGCTGCTATCAATCCGCCCAGCCTAGCCAATCAACGGCCAGGCTGGGAACCGAATAGGATGACGAGAACGCGCACGGGACTTTCGAGTGGAGAGGTAAGTAAAACGGGGGCTCGGGGGGGGGGGGGCGGTGCTATCAGATGTTTTTTTACCTTATTGCATAGAATGCATTAAGGTAAAAAAACTTTTACCTTTACAACCCCTTTAAGCCCCATAAAGGAGGTGTAACTCAGCAACAGACGTGCAAAGGGCTGCACCAAGGAATACAAGCCGGCGTATTTTACGTAGTTTACATTGGACGTAATTATGACTAGGCGTAGGTTACGTTCACGCCGTAGGCAGTGATCCGGCGTATCTTAGGCAGTTGTTCCGACGTGTTTGTGAGCATGCGCAATGGGATGCGTCCATGGGACAGCGAATGCGCCGTTCGTTATACGTATCTGTCTGGCGCTCGGCCCATCATTTGCATGGGGTCACGCCTCATTTGCATGGCTCACGCCCACTTCCACCTACGCCGGCTTACGCCTAGGAAACGCAGCACAGTTTTGGGAGCAAGTGCTCTGTGAATTCCATGCTTGGGTCGCAGTATGTGTTACTATTAGGGTTACAGGGAGTGTTAGTATTAGGGTTGCAGGGAGTGTCAGTATTAGGGTTGCAGGGAGTGTCAGCATTGGGGTTGTAGGGAGTGTCAGCATTGGGGTTGTAGGGAGTGTCAGCATTGGGGTTGCAGGGAGTGTCAGCATTGGGGTTGCAGGGAGTGTCAGTATTAGGGTTGCAGGGAATGTCAGTATTAGGGTTGCAGGGGGTGTCAGTATTAGGGTTGCAGGGGGTGTTAGTATTAGGGTTGCAGGGGGTGTTAGTATTAGGGTTGCAGGGGTTGTCAGTATTAGGGTTGCAGGGGGTGTTATATTAGGGTTGCAGGGAATGTCAGTATTAGGGTTGCAGGGAATTTCAGTATTAGGGTTGCAGGGGGTGTTAGTATTAGGGTTGCAGGGGGTGTTAGTATTAGGGTTGCAGGGGTTGTCAGTATTAGGGTTGCAGGGAGTGTCGGTATTAGGGTTGCAGGGGGTGTCAGTATTAGGGTTGCAAGGAATGTCAGTATTAGGGTTGCAGGGGGTGTTAGTATTAGGGTTGCAGGGGGTGTTAGTATTAGGGTTGCAGGGGTTGTCATTATTAGGGTTGCAGGGAATGTCAGTATTAGGGTTGCAGGGGGTGTTAGTATTAGGGTTGCAGGGGGTGTTAGTATTAGGGTTGCAGGTGGTGTTAGTATTAGGGTTGCAGGGGGTGTTAGTGTCAAAGTCAATGGTGGGCTACAGGGGGGGTTAGGATTAGGGTTTACAGGGAGGGTTAAGCTTTAGAATATCATTTTTAGAAACAATTGTTGATTATCTAAGGCCCCGTACACACGAATCGGCAGAATTCAGCTAGAAACTCGATCGGAGCTGTATTATGCCGAGAAACCCGACCGTGTGTACACTTTCGGCCGAGGAAACCGACGAGGATCTCGTCGGGCCAAATAGAGAACATGTTCTCTATTTCCTCGTTAGTCAACGGGGAAACTTGGCTCGCCGAGATCCTCGGCGGCTTCACAATGAACTCGACGAGCAAAACGATGTGTTTTGCCCGTCGAGTTCCTCGGACGTGTGTACGGGGCCTCAGAGTTAAAAGGAGTGATTTGACAATCGGTTGTAACCAGAGCGGACATAGATGGATTTTTTTTTTGATGAATCCAATAGGAAGAAACACGTTTCTAATCTTTGAATTGGCTCCCTGCAAATAAAAACCATAACTAGTCTTATATGCATGCACTTGTCAAAATTAATCCAGAAGTATAACGTTCTTTAGTAAGAAAGGTAATTTGTTCCTCTAAATTGGAGACATTGACATGGCAATCAAAGAAAGGTCATTCGAAATTAGCCGAGCCCATGAAGTCACCATGGAATGGTTGGATGACCTTTCCCATCCAAATGAAATTCTACAGGTAAAAGGCTAGCATTAGGGCAAGGCTAGTGGGAGGATTAGGGTTACAAGTAGAGTAAGTGCGAGGGGCAGAATTTTGGCTATGGGAAGGGTTAGTGTGAAGGTTAAAATTAGGGTTAAGGAAAAGGTTATAGTATAAAGAGAACCCTAGGGTAGGGCTTTGCTCTTGTGCTGAAAACTGCCACCGCTAGCGTTAAAAACGAATGCATTGCACATTTCATGCTTATTACTGGAGTTTGAATTTTGCCTGAAGTTTGAATTTAAAGATAAGTATAAATAACTCTCCATCTTAAAAAAGCAAATCAGTGTTTTGTTCACACAGTGTGGCGGGGTATCTGGAAAGTGTCACTCTGTACACAATAAACACTCTGTTATTGTAGGACGGAGGAAAATTGGGTCTTTTGGAGGGATTGCTCAACCACAGTTTGTATTATTCAGGATGGTATTATGTGTCCCTACCTTGGGGCAAGGAAACTGAAGCTGTAATTATCTCTCCCGCTTGCCTCTGCATAATGTCAGAGTAAGAAAGTCGACAGAGGTTTTCAATTAAACTCATTAGCTCTCAGCCCCATCACAGACAGAGAGACGTGATAGAGCATGGCTGGTTTAACCTGTCAGCCATATCCAAAGCTATTTCAGATAAGGCTAAGATGCAGTTCTGTATTTGATTGGCTGGTAGAACCCAATGAAAAATCTGTTGTTATTCTTAGGGGGTCAGCTATGATGTGGAAACCCCTTCCATTAAGCGAATATGACCAGTATAGCCTTAATGTGCTAATGTAAACACAGGTTGCACTCTACCACAGCAGCCCTGTTCCTATATATCGGCACCACTAGAAATGAGGTAATCGAATATATGTATGGATATGAGTTCTGAAAAGACTGATCAGTTGTGGTTTCACCAAACTTTTTAAGAGTTAGCAAAACTTTCCAAAGTGCTGAAATTTTGAATCTCTGAGCCAAAAGTCCCACTAACCGCAAAATGAATCTGAACTAGGTTACAAAAAAAGGGCCAGATTCAGGTAGACTTACGACAGGCGTATCAGTAGATACGCCGTCGTAAGTCCGAATCCGCGCCGTCGCAACTTTAAGGGTATGCTCAAACTGAGATACGCTTAAATGTTGCCAAGATACGGCCGGCGTAAGTCTCCTATGCCGTCGTGTCTTAACTGCATATTTATGCTGACCGCTAGGGGCGTGTACGCTAATTTACGCCTAGAATATGTAAATCAGCTAGATATGCCTATTCACGAACGTTCGCTCGGCTGTCGCTGCTGTGAGTTGTTATATTCTGACTACAATACAAGTTCTTTCTTTTTACAACTGGACTGTGTGTAAATTGCTGCTGCCGCACCATGCTGCACCTTCCCTTATGCTTCTTACAATAACTGCACTGCACACTGCACTGTGCATGCCCCAAATAAGGACCTCATGTACACTGGGGGGTAGATTCATAAAAACTTACAACGGCGTATCAGTAGATACGCCGTCGTAAGTCCGAATCCACGCTGTCTTATATTTAAGCGTATTCTCAAACAGAGATACGCTTAAATATTGCTAAGATACGATCGGCTTAAGTCTCCTACGCCGTCGGATCTTAACTGCATATTTACGCTGGCAGCTAGGGGCGTGTACGCTGATTTACCCCTAGAATATGTAAATCAGCTAGATACGCCTATTCACGAACGTATGCCCGGCCGTCGCAGTAAAGATACGTCGTTTACGTAAGGGGTTTTCAGGCGTAAAGATAAACCACCAAAAAGATGGCGCAGCCAATGTTAAGTATGGACGTCGGAACCGCGTTGAATTTTTGAAATTTTACATCGTTTGCGGAACTTGTCCGTGAATGGGGCTGGCCTGAATTTATGTTCACGTCGAAAGCATTGACGATTTGCCGACGTCATTTGGAGCATGCGCACTGGGATACGTCCACGGACGGCGTATGCGCCGTTCGATCGAAACGTCATTTACGTGGGGTCACACTTAATATACATAAAACACGCCCACAGCTTCAACATTTGAATTAGGCGGGCTTACGCCGACCCTCATACGCTACGCGTATTACGGCCGCAAAATCTTTGAGAATACCATACTCGCCTCTCAAAGTTACGGCGGCGTAGCGTATAGGAGATACGCTACGCCCGCCTAAAGGTATGTGAATCTAGCCCAAAGTGTGTAGAATGGTTTGAAAGTTCCTAGCAGCCCTGCCAGAGAAGATGATGATCCAGAGTCCTTGCCCTTTCCAGTGATTAAGAAAGTATTGAAACTATTAGGTTAAAGGGGTTGTAAAAGGTTTGTGTTTTTCACCTTAATGCATCCTACGGGAAAACCCATACCACGAACATACCAACAGCTTGAGCGCCACCTCTATCCCTCCACATACAATAATAGGATGTCATACAGACAAAATACGGCTTCTGATGGCGACCGAGGAGTCAAATCCCTTACCCGTCCATCCTCCTTCCTTACCCCCTTCCTCCCCTTTTACTACCCGCCCCAACCCTCACATCCATACAATACCTTAGCCTAATTCTCTAGAGTCATGCCACGTACACACGATCATTTTTCGGCATGAAAAAAACTTTGTTTTTAAAAAATTTCATTCAAAATGATCGTGTGTGATCTTCACATCATTTTTTGGGTTCTGAAAAACAAAAAAACAAAAAATTCCGAACATGCTGCATTTTTTAACGATGTTTTAAACAATGTCGTTTTTCGGGTTGTAAAAAATGATCGTGTATGGGCTAAAACGACGTTAAAAACCTACGCATGCTAAGAAGCAAGTTATGAGACGGGAGCGCTTGTTCTGGTAAAACTACCATTCGTAATGGAGTAAGCACATTCATCACGCTGTAACAGACAGAAAAGCGCAAATCGTCTTTACTAAAATGAATTCAGATAAAGCAGCCCAAAGGGTGGCGTCATCCGCATGGAACTTCCCCTTTATAGTGCGGTCGTACGTGTTGTATGTCTCCGTGCTTTGCTAGAGCATTTTTAAAAAACGACCGTGTGTGGGAAACGTCGTTTTAATGATGAAGTTGGAAAAACATCGTTTTTTCTACATACCGAAAAACGCCATTTTTTTTCATGACGAAA
Source organism: Rana temporaria (assembly GCF_905171775.1). Classification (NCBI taxonomy): domain Eukaryota; kingdom Metazoa; phylum Chordata; class Amphibia; order Anura; family Ranidae; genus Rana; species Rana temporaria. Next base: position 429,814,781 of record NC_053492.1, read on the forward strand.
AATGATCGCGTGTAAGCGGCATAAGTCCTAATATCTAACACCACCACGCTGTTTCTCATGAAACACTTCCTCAACGCAAATGAACAGCACTTAAATCTAAACCCCACACAACCACATAATATACTAACCAAACATAAGAACCTATCTCCATTCTTATCGACACCATAAGTGGAAAGGGGACCCCAAATACATAAAGCATCACCCATTAGGAACCCAATGGTAGAGGAGCTTTTTTCTTCCTCTCTTTATTAAGACGGAGAATATACACATTGCTTTTGTTATACATGCTAAGTTCTATACTACTGTTCTACTCCAAAAACTGTTTTATATACACGTATTGTTTACATGTTGACATTGCAACCTGATTTTATTTTCCTCAATAAAAACTTAAAAAAAAAAAAGAAGAAAAGCGGTTTACCTTAAACTGCGTAGAGGGTTCTTTACTGTAAAGCCTCGTACACACGCTCGGTTTTCTTGGCAAGAACCAGCAAGAAAACTCCTGGTAGAGCTTTCTTGCTGAGTAAACCGTGCGTGTGTATGAGACTTTTAGGCTCCATTCACACCTAGGCGTTTTTACGCCCGACGCTATTGCAGCCTGAAATACGCTGGAGGGGTGATTTAACATTGTCGGCTATGGAGATGGTTCACATCTCCACGCCAAATGCCGAAACGCCGTACGCTTGAAGCTCAAAACAAGTCCCGGACCCTTTTTTTCAGGCGGCTTTGGCGTTCGGCATAGCCGACAATGTTTAATCACCCCTCCGGCGTATTTTAGGCTAAAAAATGACGCGTTTTGTCGCGGCAAATTGCAGGACAAAGCGCCACAATTTGACGCGGCAAATCGCGGTACAATACGCCGCGTTCAGGTGTGAATGCAGCCTTGGGTTTCTCGTCAAGAAAACTGACCAGAATCATGACGAGAAAAATAGAGAACCTGCTCTGTTTTCCTGCCGAGAAACCCAAGCATGTGTATACTTACCTGTCGCCGTGGAAACCCGCGCATGCTCGAAATTACTTTGACGAATGCTCGGTAGCTTCCTAGGCATAGGTAGGGTGCAGCAAGACGGTGGCGACGGCATCGAATGTGACGCAATGACGTCACCACGTTCTTGCCTTTCAAAAAATACGCGGTTCTTTTGAAAGGAGTGTGTGTACACTCGGGCGGCAAGAGATTCTTGCCAAGAATCTCGTCAGAAAAAACATGTTTTTTTCCCGACGAGATTCTGGCCCGTGTGTACAGGGCTTAAAATGGATGTACACTTTTTTTTTTTTTGATGTCACAATGTAGAGTATAAGATTTCCTATCATCTGTGCCCAGTCTTGCCACACAGAGTTAATCCAGCTCTGAGCATTCCTCTTTTATTGTTCAGTGAAAATTAACAGACTTCCAGATAAAAGTCTAAATAAAAAGTCCTTTCCTCTCTCCTTGCTTTGAGTGACAGGTTATTTACATATCTAGCTTGGACATGTTTATCATATGTTATGTTATGTTTATCATATGTTATGTTATGTTTATCATAATATGAGGTGATCCACAAAAAAAGTGAGAAATCCACCCCTCCCCCACATAACACATCCTGGTAGTATACAATGAACTGTGGATCACCTCATATTATGATAAACATAACATAACATATGATAAACATGTCCAAGCTAGATATGTAAATAACCTGTCACTCAAAGCAAGGAGAGAGGAAAGGACTTTTTATTTAGACAGGGTTTTATCTGGAAGTCTGTTAATTTTCACTGAACAATAAAAGAGGATTGCTCGGAGCTGGGTTAACTCTGTGTGGCAAGACTGTGCACAGATGATAGGAAATCTTATACTCTACGGGCCAGATCCACAAAGCAGTTATGCTGGCGTATCTATTGATACGCTGCGTAACTGCTAGGTTGCTCCGGCGTATCTTTGTTTTGTATCCACAAAACAAGATACGCCTGAAGCTGGGCTAGATCCGACTGCCGTACGTCTTAGTATGCCGTCGGATCTAAGGTGCATATTTACGCTGGCCGCTAGGTGGCGTTTCCATCGATTTCCGCGTCGAGTATGCAAATTAGCTAGATACAGCGATCCACGAACGTACGTCCAGCCGGCACATTTTTTTACGTTGTTTCCGTAAGGCTTTCGGCGTATAGTTACCCCTGCTATATGAGGCGTATCCTATGTTAAGTATGGACGTCGTTCCCGCGTCGAATTTTAAAAATTTTACGTTGTTTGCGTAAGTCGTTCGTGAATAGGGCTTTGCGTAGAATGACGTTCACGTCGTAAGCATTGGCTTGTTGTGGGTTAATTTCGAGCATGCGCACTGGGATACCCCCAGTGCACCCGATGTGGATTCGTCGGATCTAAGGTGCATATTTACGCTGGCCGCTAGGTGGCGTTTCCGTCGACTTCCGCGTTGAGCATGCAAATTAGCTAGATACAGCGATCCACGAACGTATGTCCGGCCGGCGCATTTTTTTACGTTGTTTTCGTAAGGCTTTTTTCGGCGTATAGTTACCCCTGCTATATGAGACGTAACCAATGTTAATTATGGACGTCGTTCCCGCGTCAAATTTTTAAAATTTTACATTGTTTGCGTAAGTCGTTCTTGAATAGGGCTTTGCGTAGAATGACGTTCGTCCTAAGCATTGGCTTGTTGCGGGTTAATTTCGAGCATGCGCACTGGGATACCCCCACGGACGGTGCATGCGCCGTTCACAAAAAACGTCATTTACGTCGGGTCAAGACGTATTACCATAAGACACACCCTCATCTCATCCATTTGAATTGCGCGCCCTTACGCCGACACAGTTACACTACGCCGTCGTAACTTACGGCGCAAATTCTTTGAGAATACGGGAAATGAGATACACTACGCCGGCCGGAAAGAAGCGCCGCGCTTTGTGGATTTGGCCCTACATTGTGACATCAAAAAATAAATTAAAAAATTTGGGGATTTACATCCACTTTAAGAGCGGTAAGCATGTGGAATTCCCTTCCACAGGTGGTGGTTTCCGCGGGGAGCCTCGATAATTTAAAAAAAACTATTAGATAAGCATCTGAACGACCACAACATACAGGGATATACAATGTAATACTGACATAAAATCACACACATAGGTTGGACTTGATGGACTTTTTTCAACCTCACCTTCTATGTAACTATGTAGTGACAGACCACATCATATAAGTCATTTTGGATTTTGCTCAAAGATACATTTTAACTGTGGGGCCTTTCAACAACACAGGCAGAACCTGCTCTGGCTCTTCCAACTGATACAACGCTCCACTAAACAAAGTCCAGATGTTCCTGCTGAAAGTCGATGCGGTGGCTATAACAAAAGTGGTCAGGAAATTCAGGGTACCTCAGCTGGGGAGCTATTATCGCATGGCCTCTAACTGAAACATATTACTAACAGAGCCAAAAGAAATTACAACTTTGGTACAGCTTACATGCTCATCATTAGAAACATTTCATTCCATACAATTGCCAGATAATTTGTGTAACCCGATTTTTCTTTTTTCCAAGGGAATCGTCAATTAACTCATTACTGATAATGTTGATTTTTGTTCACTGATTAGAACAGCAATCTTTTAGCGGATTATGGGTATTCCATGGTTTAACTTTTAACCAGTTGATGTATTCAGGCACCATGGGATGAGACTGAACACGTTTTTGTTGTCTGGGTAATGCTCTGCAATGTTTTTTTTTTTTTTTGCTCTGCCATGTTTTTATGAGGCTTGGCTCACACTATTGCGACTTAGCGAGCCACGTTTGCGTGGGCACGGCAACCCATTCATTTGAATGGGCTACTGTGCCTGCATTTCATGCAGGAAGGCCTGGTTCGCAGTATTGCGGCTCTGCAAGACGCATTTGCATAGGCACAGCAGTCCATTCATTTGAGTGCAGGAAAAAGGTTCCTGCACCATTTTTAAAATGCAGCAGCAAGAAAATTGCACAGAGCCTCTGCAGTTCCTGCACTTGCAAATGCGCTGTTTTAAATACGTGGGGATGGCATTAAAAATGGATGGCAGCCACAAACGGTTTTAAAGCGGAGGTTCACCCTAAAAAACAACTATGTACCATCCCATACAGCATACTAGCGTCAGCTACAGTATGCCTTTTTTTTTTTTTTTTTTGCGCTGTGCTTACCGTTTAATCCTTTAGTTTTGCTTCAGACTCCCGCGGGGAGTAGGCGTTCCTATGAAGAGTGGAACATGATTGACGTCCGGCTATGGCGCGTCACGCGTTTTGAAAATAGCCGGAATAGGACTCGGCTCTTCACGGCGCTATACGGCGCCTGCGCACAGACTAGGAGCTGACTGCGCAGGCGCCGTATATATCCGAGTCCTATTTCGGCTATTTTCGGAATGTGTGACGCGCCATAGCCGGACGTCAATCATGTTCCCCTCTTCATAGGAACGCCTATTGACCCGTCGGAGTCTGAAACGAAAGTGGACGATTAAGGAGCAGCGTGTTTTGACTGTGGGTAGTGGCGGGTGCGGGAACAGGTGCCAAAAACACCAGCAACAGTGTGAACCTAGTTTATGAAAAAATATACAAAAAAATAGACATTTTATTTGGTTTAAAATACTTAGCAAATTAAAAGATGTTCACTATTAAAAAGACCAAATATAGAAAGTGTGAGCTAAGCCTAATATACTGTATAAGCTGGCTGTATACATGCTAGAAATGTTTTTACAAACTGAGAGACAAAAATTCAAATTTTCTTAAAGAGGAACTGCAGTGTGCTCACATAATTTGTAATAAAAAAAAAAACTTTGGAAAGCTACCCTCCAACCACTTTGCATATTATTTTATATAGACTGTGATTCTGTACTTGCCAAATATGCTGCAGAAATCTCCCTTGACTGAGTCTGGCTGCAGCCATTTTAACTGTGGGCAGCTGAAGCTGCTGCCTGTTCACTTCCTGGATTTACACCGACACACAGAGGAACACCTCCAGCTCTGCAGATCTCATTGGCCTTCTTATGACTCATCCCCCCTCCCTTCCTGGCAAACTCTCACAAGAGTGAGAGAGAGAGAGCTGTGCATGATGTCATTAGCCTAGGCTTTTTACCAGACAAGAAACAGGAAGTGAGATGAAAAAATGACTTAAGATCCGATATAAAATTTTGAGAAAGCCATTTATTAACAAGGTGGTCAATGAGTGGTTAGCAATACTTCATACATTTTTAAATAAATTTGGGGGTATGTACTATTAATTACCCAAATTGTAGACTCTACCTGCACACAATTCGTTATCTAATTATAACAGAGGATTCAAAATACCCAGGCCATAACCCGGGCCTGTCCCAAGAGACTGAGCATTCACACTAAACCTCAATTAAAACTGCACATAGCAATTAAAGGAAACAATTTGCCCTATAAAAAAAATAAAAAAAAAATAACCATGGAGCTGAATAATAGGCAACAAAAGGTAACAGATCTTACAGTAGAGCTGCACAATTCTGGCTAAAACGAGAATCACAATTTTTTTTTTTGCTTAGAACAAAGATCAAGATTCTCGCAGAGTAACATCATCTTTCACATTATTAAAAAAAAAAAAAAAAAAAATCGGGCTAACTTTATCGTCTAGGTTTTTTTGAATTCATTGAAGTGTATTTATCCCCAAAAAATTGTGTTTGAAAGACCGCTGCACAAATACAGTGGGACATATAATATTGCAACAACCGCCATTTTATTCACTAGGGTCTCTGCTAAAAATATATTTTATATATATATATATAAATATATATATATATATAAATAAATAAAATGTTTGGAGGTTGTACGTAATTTTCTAGCAGAAAATACTGATTTTAACTTGTAAGCAACAAGTGTCAAAAAAAGTTTAGTCTTTAAGAGGTTAAACTGACCTCTTTTAAGCCCCATAAACAATATTAGATTTTCTGCAGTTTTTTGTCTACAGATTTACCAAAACCATGTAGTACAAGGGCCTGCCTGATTGCATACAAATAGAAAATCTTAAGATTTGACATCATATTATATGGTTTTGGTAAATCTGAAGACAAAAATCTGCAGAAAAGCGAATAGTGTTGATGATACGCCCTGTGAACCTCCGCTTGCTCAGCGGGGATCGTTCCGCTGATCCCCGCTTAGCCAGTGGATGATAGGGTGGTCCCCGCACACTGTGCATGGACCGCCCTGTCAGATCTCCGCTCTCCCCTATGGGGGAAATGGATGAACACGGACCGTCTGTTCCGTGTTCACCCGATCCGATGACGGATGGAAAAATAGGGTTTTCCTCCGTCTGTAGAATCGGAGGATTGCTGACACCCGCAATCTCATAGGGATCAATGTATGTCCATTTTTCATCCGTAAACAGATGGATGAAAAAGCGGACATACGGTCCGCACGTGTGAAAGAGCCCTTAAAGACTGAAGTTAATTCCTTTGATCTAAAAGAACTAAAAGATACAATGTTTATAGTTATTTTCCAGTGTTGACAATGTTGATAAACATTTGCCGACTTTTTTTTACAGCTGAGTGAGTAGAGAACGGTTCTGCACTTGTTACATGAATGAGTTGTGTAAATGCTGAATCGAGATTGCAATTTTTTAACAATTAATCATGCAGCTCTATCTTACAGATTATTTAGTCCTCTTCATAGCCCTGCTGGAGCCTTCTGGGGTAAAGGAATGTAGTAATGCAACACAACTGCCCCCATCCCACACCAAAGCCAATTACAAGACAAGCCTGAAGCCTCGTACACACGACCAAGGATTTTGACGGGCGAAACACATCGTTTTCCTCGTCGAGTTCCTTGTTAGGCTGTCGAGGAACTCGACAAGGCAAGTTTCTCCATTCTCGTCGAGGAAATAGAGAACTTGCTCTCTTTTTGGCTCGTCGAGTTTCTCGACAGTTTCCTCAACGAAAATGTACACACGACCGGTTTCCTCGGCAAAAAAATATCTCCCAGCAAGTCGTGTGTACGAGGCTTTACCCTTTGCAAACTTGAGTTTTCAGAATAAGCATTTTATTGCAGATGTCAAATCAGACAAGCCTTCACCAATTTAATATTGCTAATGTAAACCTAAAAAAAAAAAGGCACTAGGACTCACGGGTTATGTTAAGCCCTGTACACACAATCGGATATCTGGTGGAATCCAATCCGATGGATTTTTTCATCAGACATCCGATTAAGCTGACTTTCATCAGTCTTGCCTACACACCATCGGTTAAAAATCAGATTGTGTCCAAACGCTGTGACGTAAAACACTTACGACATGCGGAGAAAAATGAAGTTCAATGCTTCAGAGCATGCGTCGACTTAATTCTGATCATGCTTGGATTTTTGACCGATGGACTTCCCCACAACCCCCCCATCGTTTTTTTCTATCGTTATTTTATCCATAGGAAAAATTTTAAACAGGTTCTATTTTTTTTACCGATTGGGCCCACACACGATCGGTTCGTCCGATGAAAACGGTCCATCGGTCCGTTTTCATCAGACAAACCGATCGTGTGTACAGGGCTTAACTCTGTCTTAAAGTGGAAGTAAACCCTTCAATTTCATAGTTACAAAAACAGTTAACATTCCCGGCATGCCGGAAATGCTAGCTGTCACATTTGTTTGTGCTCTCAACCAAACTGCCAAACCATCCAATGGCTGGTTTCATAACAGGTCACATGTACAGCAGCATGGCAGTTGCAGATTAAACAGAGGTCAAGATGGCCGCTTCCTTGGTTGAAAACGATAGGAGGGTTTACTTCCACTTTAAGAAAGAATGAATCTAGCAAGAACAGGAAGTAGGCCATAACAAGTGGACTGTGGGTGTGGTCTGTGCTGCTCTAGGGTGTTGTTTTAGCTCTTCATGGGCATGGTCAAACTAAATTCTATGAATTCAGAATGCACACTGAATATTCTCCAAGCAAACGACACCGTTCAGCCATTATTATTAAATCTCTTTATATATTCCTCCTTCCTCTGATTATAAGTTATGAAAGTGTCAATCTTAGGTAGCTGTAAAAACATTTCTTTTTAGCTCTGGATTTTTCCCAAACACTTTGGCTTTGTTTTTCTTTTTACCCTGCTATACTAGGAAATACAACATCTGGTATCCACAGAGTCAACCGTTTTCCTGACCTCAATTTAAATTAGCAGCACTATAATTATTACTACATGTATCGGCTTAAAATATATTTAATTTTAATCCATTTAGATCCATCTGGAAAAATTGTAATCCTATTCAGGTGTTTGACTTATGGCGTCCATTTATGCAGTGCACACTTGTGAACCTATGAGGACAGAAATACGTGGGATACATGGGGGATGCCCTTGCTGATTGTTTCCTAAAGGTGCAAGCTCTTGTATTGTCATCCTGATCCTGACTTCACTACCTAGAGAGATGGTGACCTGAAACAAGCATACAGCCAAATAAAGTCTAAAATATTTTAAAGCTCAAATCAATGCTAAACAAATATTGTGCGAATACAAGGTCCTTGTTTATTCCCGCATGCAGTAATTATTGGTGTCCTTTGGCTATTTCCTACAGATCTGTGCAGGAATTTCAGTTTACAACAACTCTTAAACGCCTTCCTGCCTGCCCCAGCTTTCATGTTACTGGGCTATTACAGTCAGCGGGCGTGAAGGACTGCCTAATAATGTGACCACTGTGATTGGCTGTCACAGTGATAACAAGATCAGGAGCCAGTTCCCAATCTTTGGTACAGAGAAAGAGCTGTCCTTGACAGCTCAGCCTCAGTGCTGGGAGAATAGGTGTGCATTAGAGCGTGCACCCCAAAGCTCAAACACACATGTCTCTCTCTGCAGCCTTAGCTGGACTGGACAGTAAATGAATGGGGAGTGCTCTGTGCTTCAGTTATGAATGAACACAGTGGCCTAGATTCGGGTAGAATTAGGCGGGCGTAGCGTATCTCAGATACACTACACCGCCGTAAGTTTGAGCAGCAAGTCCTGTATTCACATATAACTTGCGCTGAGTTAAGATACGACGGCGTAGGAGACTTACGCCGGTCGTATCTTAGCAACATTTAAGCGTATCTCAGTTTGAGCATACGCTTAAAGTTGCGACGGCGGGGATTCGGACTTACAACGGCATATCTCCGACAGACAGGCTTTTAGCGGACAAGTTTCTAAGCATGCTAAGAAACTTTTGTCCGCTGGAAACCTGTCCGCTAGGCCGGAAAACTGTCAGGTAGGCCCTACACACAGCGGACATGTTCGGTTGTGTGTACAAGGCCTTACAGGCCAGGTTTGCAAGATAACTGAAATTCATCACAGGGGATATCATTTGCTTCTCGGTGATTGCAGTATTCTAGTCTGCATCTCCCCATGGTAATACATAAAATCTGGCCTGTTAGTGGGCCCTGAGGACAGGGTTGATGACCACTGCTTTAAAACACTTTAAGCTTTAATTAAAAACCTGGAAACTGATTGGCTACCATGCACAGCTGCACACGATTTTGCACTCTACAGTTTTAGTAAATCAACCCAACTGAGATAAAAAAATAAAAAAACATTTGAGCAATAATGAGTGCTTTTGACACAGCCTAGGGTAGCCCTAAAAAGCCTAAACCTCATCCAAGATTGATACTGGACAACTAAGTGGAGTTTTAACCATTTCACACTCAATTCATTAACACTATTCCACTTATTAATGGAAATGATGAGTGGCCATATCACACACAGATTTAAAAAAAAAATAAGAAAACGCTTTCAACACAGCCTACACAGCCAAAACCTCATCCAAGAGTTATATTGGACGAGAAGATTCTATTCTTTCCTGTCCCAAAATTAGAGTAAATAAGAAAATGACAGGGTGTGTTTTTCTTAAAAAAAAAAAAAAAAAATTGTTTTTTTTTCCTCTTTTTCATCCGGGAACATTGAGGAGGATGACGAAGTTCTACAACAATGAGCTGTACGTAGCTTTACATGTGACAGCACCACTTTAATCCCATACATGCCTATGACCACAAAAGAAATAAACAGAATCAAAATGAAAAAGTGCCTGTGCTGAAAGAGAAAATAACAGACCACATTACAGATAATGTGTTACATTAAAAGTTCACCCAGAGTGCAGATAAAAATGATTGCAAGCCTGATAGTTCACCCCTACCAAGCTGCAGCCACCTGGGCTGATGCAAAGCCCAACAGATAAATTATTCCAATGTTTATTGTAATTTTTAGCTGATGACAACTAGATCACAGAGCTCCAACCATAGCTCACCCTAGGAGTTCAAAGCGGATTGAGTATAACGATAATGCAGCAATTTGTTCAGAAGGCAAAGGTCACAGGTTCTTGGTCTGTCTGCAAGCTGTGGCTTGATGGGAGATGCTCAAGTCTCTGTGGGGGGGCACAAAGGTTCTATAGGAAGCATAAGTTAGGGTGCTATGGTGAAAGTTTATACAGTAATGCCGCGTACACGTGATCAGGCTTTTGCCCGGCCAAATCACGAGGGAATTCCATCGGAAATAAATAGAACATGTTCTATATCTAAACTCCAATGGAATTCATCTGAATTTCCGATCGTGTGTACGGAGCATTAAACCTTGGTTTGCAAGCATAATTCATTCCAGAAACATGCTTGTAATCCAAAGCACTAATATTTCAAAGCATTTTTTTTTTTACAGGGTATAAAAGAGAAGAGAGGAACCTCTAATGCCGCGTACACACAATCGGTTAAACCGATGAGAATGGTCTGATGGACCGTTTTCATCAGTCAAAACCGATCGTGTGTGGGCGCCATCGGTTAAAAAAAAGCCAACTTGTTTTAAATTTAACCGATGGATTCCTAACCGATGGGAAAAAAACGATCGTTAGTAGGCACAACCATTGGTTAAAATCCACGCATGCTCAGAATCATCCATCGGTCCGTTCGCATAGGATGGACTGATTGTGTGTACGCGGCATAAGTGTAGCAATAAGTTGCTATATGTTGTATCTTCATTAAATGTAACCATATTGCTACACTTAGAGGCTCCTCTCTTCTTACTCAGTTGTGACATGACGCTACTCTTATATCAAGACATCGCTTGTATATCAAGGCAAATTTATTAAAACATTTTGCATATCTTGCAAAATGCTCTCAAACCTAGTTACTCTCAAACCAAGGTTTTACTGTATAGTAAACAGAAGTAAAGGTGCTGCAGAGAAAGCTTATATAGAAAGTATACCGTATTTATCGGCGTATAGCGCGCACCCCAAACCTAGAAGGGAATTTTAGGCCTTGTATACACGGCCAGACATGTCCGATGAAAACGGTCCGCGGACCGTTTTCATCGGACATGTCTGCTGGGATCATTTGGTCTGATGTGTGTACACACCATCAGACCAAATTCCCAGCGGACAGAATACGCGGTGACGTGGCGGCGAAGATGACGCGGCGACGTGCGCGAACCCGGAAGTTCAATGCTTCCACGCATGCGTCGAATCACTTTGACGCCATGCGCGGGTTCTCGGGCCAGCGGACATGTCCGATGAGTCGTACTGACCATCGGACATGTCCGACAGACAGGCTTCCAGCGGACAAGTTTCTTAGCATGCTAAGAAACTTTTGTCCGCTGGAAACCTGTCCGCTCGGCCAGTAATCCGGTCCGGTAGGCCCTACACACGGTCGGACATGTCCGCGGAAACTGGTCCGTGGACCAGTTTTAGCAGACATGTTCGGTCGTGTGTACGAGGCCTCAAGGAAAAAATTAGAAATACTTACAGTATGAATGCCCCTCGTCGGTGTCTTGCCCGGCGTCCATCGGCGGCCTTGTCCGATCCGGGGTCCGTCTGCGGCCTTGGTGGTGTCCTCCCTGCTTCTCCCGCGCTGTCTCTGAGCGCCGCAGCCAACATATACCGAGCGCAGTACACTCAGCTAGGCTCGGCCACGCTCGGCTCCTCTTGCATAAAGGCTAGGAGGCGGGACAGGGCGTGACCGCGAGCGGAGCCGAACGTGGCCGAGCTTAGCCTAATGTACCCCAGTGTACTGCACTCGGTACATGTCGGCGGCGGCGCTCAGACAGCGCGGATCGGCGTATAACGTGCACCCACGATTTCCCCCTGATTTTAAGGGGAAAAAAGTGTGCGTTATACGCCGATAAATACGATAGTTCAAGGTACTGCAGAAAAAACATTTATAATAAATATAAATGAAGGTGCTGAAGAGAAATAGGGGAATGTATAAGTAAAGGTGCTGTGGAGAAAGGTTCTATAGGAAGTATACGTTATGGTGCTATGGAGAAAGGTTATATAGTAAATATAAGTGAAGGTGCTGCAGAGAAAGGTTCTTTAGACCAGTGGTTCTCAACCCTGTCCTCAAGTACCCCCAACAGGCCATGTTTTGTGAATTTTTCTTAGATAAAATAGCTGTCCAAAATACCAAGCTATTTACTGCATAGCCGCTGTCAACACTGGGGTCACATTAGCGGAATGAGGGAGAGAGACAAGAAACAATGGAATACTAGTCAGTTCCAGTCTACAAAGGTGTAGATACTCCTTTTGTATGTTCTATACAGCAAGTATAAGGCCCTATTCACACTGTTGGGCTGCAGTAACAAACGCATTACTGCAACACACGTTACATGCGTTGACACTCCAACCCACCTTCTCAATGCACTTGCTTTGCAGCGCAGCACAACGCATGGCAATGTACTAACACACTACCATTCTGACCCCATTCTATGCCATTCATGACACCCTAATGCATTTTCTCAGCACACGTGCGTGTTGCAGTGTAGAAAATTCCACGTCTACCTTTTTTGGTGCAGTTTGGTACGTTAGGCAGCCCATTTAAATGAATTGGTTTCCTTAATGCAAGGCACATTTACTTGCGGCATAACATGTGTTAATGTGCAAGTGCTAACGCAGCGTGACAGAGTATCCAGTATTTTGTGAAAGTGATGTAGAGAAAAGTTCTATAGGAAGTAGAAGTAAAGGTGGAAATATAAAGAAAGGTGCTGCGAAGAATAGATCTATAAGGGCGCTTCACACTTGGGCGGCACGACTTCGGGGGCGACTCGGCAAGGCGTCCTGAAGACGACTTCAGGGGTGACTTGCAAAATGACTTCTTTATAGAAGTCAATGCAAGTCGCCCCCAAAGTCATACAAGAACGTTTTTCTAAGTCGGAGCGACTTGCGTCGCTCCTATTAGAACGGTTCTCTTGAATAGAATGGGACGCGACTTGTCAGGCGGCTGAGTCGCCTGACGAGTCGCCCCAGTGTGAACTGGCTCTAAGAGTCATAAATGAAGGTGCTGTGGAGAATAGTTCTATATGAAGTATAAATGAAGGCACTATGGGAAATGGTTCTATAGGATGTATAAATGAAGGCACTATGTAAAATAGTTCTATAGGAGGTATAAATGAAAGCACAATGAAGAATGGTTCTTTAGGAGGTATACAACAAGGCACATGGGGAATGGTTCTATAGGAGATATAAATGAAGGCACTATGGGAAATGGTTCTATATGAAGTATAATTGAAGTCACTATGAGAAATGGTTCTATAGGAAGTATAAATGAAGTCACTATGGGAAATGGTTCTATTGGAGATATTAATGAAGGCACTATGGGAAATGGTTCTATATGAAGTATAATTGAAGTCACTATGAGAAATGGTTCTATAGGAAGTATAAATTAAGTCACTATGGGAAATGGTTCTATAGGAGATATAAATGAAAGCACTATGGGAAATGGTTCTATATGAAGTATAAATGAAAGCACTATGGGAAATGGTTTTATAGGAAGTATAAATGAAGGCACTATGGGAAATGGTTCTATAGGAAGTATGATAAATATATAGTAGTAAATATAGTAAGCTGCTCCCCTCAAAGAGTGAATGCTCCTAGTGATATGGGTAAAAGATAGGGGGCGCTAATAATTAGTAAAAATAACAATGAAAATCATAGGACTGCACTCCTGAAGTCACTAATCCTTATCAAACGCACAGTGTAATGCGGAGTCCCTCAGGGATCCCCCTTGTCACCTGTATTATTCAATATCTATCTCCGCCCTCTTTTTGAAATCATCAGTAACCAGAAGTTACTCTACCACTCCTACGCGGATGACACGCAACTATATTTTCGCATCTGCAACAATAAGGATCATTATCTCGGACTAGAAAAATGCCTCACTTTGATAGAAAATTGGATGACGAAAAGTTACCTTAAACTCAACGGCTCAAAACAGAACTTCTCCTGTTTCACGCTAACCGAAAGAGATTTCCCGCACCAACATGGACATTGCCGCCCATTCTGGGACAAACCATCACCCCGAACACCAATGTCAAAAGTCTCAGAGTCATTTTTGACACCCACGTGACAATGGATGCACAAATAGGGTCAGTAGTTAGCGTATCCCACCATCTGCTGCGCCTACTACGTAGACTCGTTCCCTTTATCCCGAAAGAAGACATAGCAGTCGTGGTGGGAACAATTATCAACTCCAGACTCTACTATGCAAATGCCCTTTACCTCGGATTCCCAAAATACCAAATCACTCGTCTGCAAGTCGTTCAAAATACGGCCGCGCGACTCGTGACTGGGAAAAAACATGGGAATCAATTTCGCCATCACTGAGATCCCTTTCATTGGTTGCCAGTAAAAGACAGAATTACTTTTTAGGTACTCTGTCCGACGCATAAGTGTGTTCAAGAAAATGCCCCCCAATATCTATGCGAAAAATTAAAAAGTCACAACCCCAATCGTGTTCTCCGATCCACCGACCAAAATCTACTCCAGATACCCAAGATACAAGTCCAAAGGAGAACGAAGATTTGCAGTCCAAGGACCTAGACTATGGAACGCTCAGCATCCGAATAGAGGTGAATCACCTGGCCTTCAGAAAAAAACTCAAAACCCATCTTTTCTGAAGGCAAAAGACCAGTAGGGAACGGATACTAAGTGCCCAGAGGCGATTCAGTTCGCATGTGCTGCGCTATATACGTTTCTCACTCACTCACTCAAATAAACAAATGTGCACAAAACATTATGAAACAACACATGATTAAAAAATATTGTGAAATATCAATTTGTGCAAATAATATTCAGTCCCAATCTTAAGCACAAAAAAATATTATGATAATAAATCAAAGTCCATAAAACACCAAACGTCCATTCCGTGCTTGCTGTGATATACTGATAGAGGAGTGATCCTTCACTAAACTTGAATAAACACCCAAAGTGACTGGATAAGCAATCTGCTTACCAGAGCACATTGACTCCTTTACACAAAAAGAAAGTCAATAAGAGCTTATGCAGGATAATGCCTGCTCACATAGGCTAAAATGGAGATATTAGGCGACTTCCTCCTTAAAGGTCTTGGCCGGATATGAAATTACAATGGAAACATCCATCGCGTAATTTTGTTTTTAAAAAAATGAGCAAAGATAAAACTTAGCCAAATGGCTACTCACATTTAAAAGTACCGTATTTATCGGCGTATACCGCGCACTATTTTGCCCTGAAAATCAGGGCAAAATCGTGGGTGCGTGATATACGCCGATACCCGCTTTCCCGCCATGAGTTTGAATACTGCGCCCGCATATAGCGAGCGCAGTACACTCGTGAATCTTCGGGCAGTCTCGGCGCCTCTCGTACTGACGTCCTGAGCGTACAGGACGTCAGTGCGAGAGGCGCCCAAGCCTGCCCGAAGATTCACGAGTGTACTGCGCTCGCTATATGCGGGCGCAGTATTCAAAGTCGTGGCGGGAAACGAGCGGGAGGACGCCGCCGAAGGACACCGGACCCGCCGAAGATGGACACCGGACCCGCCGAAGATGGACACCCGACCCGCCGAAGATGGACGCCGGACCCGCCGAAGAGGACACCCGACGAGGCCGCAGAAGGACGCCGGACCCGACGAGGCCGCAGATGGACGCCGCGCAAGACATCAAAACTGTAAGTACAAAAAAACAAAAAATATTTTTTTCCCACAGGATTGGGGGCCACTTTGGGGGTGCGCGGTATACGCCAGAGCGCGTTATACCGTGATAAATACGGTACCTATCCCGGCACTGGGGCTGCTGGCTCTAATCGGTAGTCTGGGGATCTGCCGTGCTCCCACTGCCTCCCACCGCACTCTGTCCGTGGCGTGCATTCCACCTCACAGGAACCAACAAACAGCAGGGCCGGAAATGACGTACGTAGCGTGACCAGGTACCGCCTCGACGTACGTTTCGTAATAGCGTCCTCAGGAAGCTTCCTGAGGACACTATGAAGACACTATGAAGAATGGTTCTATAGGAAGTATAAATGAAGGCACTATGGGAAATGGTTCTATAGGAAGTATAAATGAAGACACTATGAAGAATGGTTCTATAGAAAGTATAAATGAAAGCACTATGGGAAATGGTTTTATAGGAAGTATAAATGAAAGCACTATGGGAAATGGTTCTATAGGAACTATAAATGAAAGCACTATGGGAAATGGTTCTATAGGAAGTATAAATGAAGGCACTATGGGAAATGGTTCTATAGGAAGTATAAATGAAGACACTGTGGAAAATAGTTCTATTTGAGGTAAAAACAAAGCCACTATGGGAAATGGTTCTATAGGAAGTATAAATTAAGGCACTATGGGGAATGGTTCTATAGGAAGTATAAATGAAGGCACTATGGGAAATGGTTCTATAGGAAGTATAAATGAAGGCACTATGGGAAATGGTTCTATAGGAAGTATAAATGAAGACACTGTGGAAAATAGTTCTATTTGAGGTAAAAACAAAGCCACTATGGGAAATGGTTCTATAGGAAGTATAAATTAAGGCACTATGGGGAATGGTTCTATAGGAAGTATAAATGAAGGCACTATGGGAAATGGTTCTATAGGAAGTATAAATGAAGGCACTATGGGAAATGGTTCTATAGGAAGTATAAATGAAGGCACTATGGGAAATGGTTCTATAGGAAGTATAAATGAAGGCACTATGGGAAATGGTTCTATAGGAAGTATAAATTAAGGCACTATGGGGAATGGTTTTATAGGAAGTACAAATGAAGACACTATGGGAAATGGTTCTATAGGAGGTAAAAACAAAGCCACTATGGGAAATGGTGCTATAGGAAGTATAAATGAAAGCACTATGGGAAATGGTTCTATAGGAAGTATAAATGAAAGCACTATGGGAAATGGTTCTATAGGAAGTATAAATGAAAGCACTATGGGATTAAAGCACTATGGGAAATGGTTCTATAGGAAGTATAAATGAATGCACTATGGGAAATGGTTCTATAGGAAGTATAAATGAAAGCACTATGGGAAATGGTTCTATAGGAAGTATAAATGAATGCACTATGGGAAATGGTTCTATAGGAAGTATAAATGAAGGCACTATGGGAAATGGTTCTATAGGAAGTATAAATGAAAGCACTATGGGAAATGGTTCTATAGAAAGTATAAATGAAGGCACTATGGGAAATGGTTCTATAGGAGGTAAAAACAAAGCCACTATGGGGAATGGTTCTATAGGAGGTATAAATGAAAGCACTATGGAGAATGGTTCTATAGATACTGTAACCACCTTTTTACCATCCCCCAACTGCTACCAGTAGATGGGGGTGTACACATGCTGTGGCCATGATGCTGTGCTTCGGGTCTGTGGCAAGAATTAAACCCACTGTCATGTTTAGAGGTTGGTACGACCAATCCAACAGAATCCATACTGCAACGGTCCTGCAACCGGGCCTCTAGGGGTAAAAACACGTGCTGAGGGGGTGACATATACCCTATCAAAACGTAATCTGGAAAATGATCCAAAGTGGATCGCTCTCCAAAGGGCTTAAGGCAGAGGTGTCAGACTCAATTTCACTGTGGGCCGAATTCGGCCGTTCTGTGCTGTTCTCGCTAGCTGTTATCAGGGAAAATGCAAGGCCAAAACCTTGCACTGTACGTAAGGCGGCAAGCTTGCAATGGAATCTGAAGAGCCTTAAGCCTCGTACACATGACCGGTTTTCCCGGCAGGAAAACTGCCAGGAGAGCATTTGGCCGGGAATCCCAACGGGAAAATAGAGAACCCTGCTCTCTATTTTCTCATCGGGATTCCCGGCAGAGTGTTTCCTGCCGAGAAAACTGGTCGCCTGTATGCTTACCTGTCCATGGTAAACCCGCACATGCTCGATACGACTTTGATGCATTCACGGTAGCATACAACGATAGTGTGGGGTGTAGCAAGATGGCGGAGACGGCATTGAATGTGACGAGCACTGGCTCATCGTAGTCGATGACTTCACCATGTTCTTGCCATTCAAAAGAACAGCAGTTCTTTTGAATGGCCGTCTGTATGCACGGCTTGGCAAGAAAAGCTTGCCAGGAATCCCCTCAGGAAAACCGACGTTTTTTTACTGAAGGGATTTCCGGCCGTGTGTACAGGGCTTTAGGTGGCATTGTTGGATTGGTTGCTTGGATGGAGGAAACCTGCCAGAGCCAAAAATAAGGTAAGTATTACACCCTTTCTCTGCATCCCTAGGCTAAATGGGCATCAACCCTTGCAGGGCACTGCAAGTGTAGGTTCTGCTCAGCTTTAATTACTACAGTATAGCGTCATTTCAATGTCACATAAGGTGCCATAATTCCCTCTTTAGACAAATAACAAGCTCTGCGCTCTGCACTGTGCCACCTGCAACTCCCAAGCCAATCAGCAGCCATTTCCACTGCAAACATTGCACATCCCTGAAATTTCTTTGCATTCCCCTGGCTGTCACCAGCGCTGGAAATAAACCTTTCAAACATATTTATAGAGCACTTCCATGTGTCTAACTACTTCCAATGAACTTCTTTGAAGAGCGAGTTAAAAACAGGATGTCATCTCTCCCCCGGCAGCCTCACACCCACTCGTTCAGTCCTGCAACACTCCTATTATTCCACTGGCAGCACTGGGAAAGGTGTAGGAGGAAGACAGCCCTGAGTGCTGGAGATAACCCTAATCCCCTGTGTGGGAAAACAAACAATCACTGTCTACCTTTTGTACTGGAAGATAGATATGGAACTTTTTTCCCCTCCACATTTAAGAATCAGGGGCCCCCTTGTTTGCTACCTGCATTAGAGAAGGGCTCCAGAAAACATTCTTCACCTACTCCACAGTATTCACGTACTATGAAATACCGAACACAGTTTACATCAAAATCAGATGGGGTGGTGGAGGCGGATAACATTTGCCATAATTTCCAAGTATGCATATACTTGCACGTTATACCATACTTACCCCTGAGTGTGCTTCCTCTAGTGATGTGAGGTGCAAGTTCCCTGCATCCACTGCATACACGCCGGTGCCACGTTTCTTTCCTCATCATTTGGGTCGTATTCTTTTTTTGCCAATTGGGTAGACACTGAAAAATGTAACACTTGTTCCATCAAGCTGGAGTTACAATATCTTGGCACTCGGCTGTTGGCAGGTGCAGTCTGTTTTTTTCACTGCAGGTGGTGCTCAACCGCAGTGTCGGTGCATAGGGAGAGCAAGTCAAGAGGAACCTGGTTTCTACATGGTTTTCTGGGTCGCTGGGGCAGCCCATGTGACTTTGGTGGCCATCTTTGGTCAGGCAGAGTCTATATAAGACAAACAAATACAAAGAGATTTGCAAGCTCAAACTTACCAACCAGCCAGCGACCAACCAAATTGACCAATAACAGCATATTGTTAAGAACAGGGGTTTAGTCTGCACACATTTGCAAACACATGCGTAAGCTACAGGCCCCATCAAGGGCCTGAAAAACTCTTGACATACGTCGCACTTCCAGGGCTCCTTGCTGCAAAGACCAGTCATAGGTGGGGGCAGTACCCACTTGTTTGTAGAGTCTATTTAAGACCCTGGCTCCTGGGTTTGATGTGCTTTTAGCATTTGGGTAGTATAGTGACAGGTCACCCATCAGGGACAGTAATAGCAGCAGAGAGAGTTTTCAGACGAGAAGGGAAAGGCTAGGGATCTGCCACTTCTCCTGGAAACCTCCCCACTTGGTGTTGGACTGACTAGGCCAGATTACGCTTCACAAGACATGTCCGACCGTGTGTAGGGCCTACCGGACAGTTTTCCGGCCTAGCGGACAGGTTTCCAACAGACAAAAGTTTCTTAGCATGCTAAGAAACTTGTCCGCTGGATTGCCTGTCCGTCGAACATGTCCGATGGTCAGTACGACTCATCGGACATGTCCGCTGGCCCGAAATCCCGTGCATGCGTCGAAGTGATTTGACGCATGCGTGGAAGCATTGAACTTCCGGGTTCGCGCACGTCGCCGCATCATCGTCGCCGCCACGTCACCGCGTATTCTGTCCGCGGAACGTTTTCATCGGACATGTCTGGTCGTGTGTACGAGGCCTGAGTGTTACTGATTGGGCTGCCTTCCGCCAGGCTTGTTGTGAGTTGTTATATTCTGACTACAATACAAGTTCTTTCTTTTTACAACTGGACTGTGTGTAAATTGCTGCTGCCGCACCACGCTGCACCTTCCCACATGGTTCTTACAATACCTGAACTGCACACTGCACTGTGCATGCCCCAAAGCCAATGTGCAAATTAGCACCTCATGCACACTGGGGGCCAGATCCACAGTGAGAGTTCGCCGGCGTATCAACTGATACGCCGGCGTACTTTCAAATTTCCCGCGTCGTATCTTTAGTTTGAATCCTCAAACCAAGATACGACGGCATCTGGGTTTGATCCGACCGGCGTACGGCTTCGTACGCCTTCGGATCGTAGATGCAATACTTCGGCGTCCGCTGGGTGGAGTTTGCGTCGTTTTCCGCGTCCGGTATGCAAATTAGCTATTTCCAACGATCCACGAACGTACGCGCGGCCGTCGCATTCTCTTACGTCGTCTCTAGTTGGCTTTTTCCGGTGTATAGTTAAAGCTGCTTTTTTGCGGCTTATAGTTAGATTTGCTATGTTAAGTATGGCCGTCGTTCCCGCGTCGAATTTTGAATTTTTAATTTTTTTTGTGTAAGTCGTCCGTGAATCGGGATGGACGTAAGTGACGTCTAAGTTTAAAAAATGACATCCTTGCGACGTCATTTCGCGCAATGCACGGCGGGAAATTTAGAAACGGAGCATGCGCAGTTCATTCAGCGCGGGGACGCCCTTTATTTAAATGAATCACGCCCCCTAATCGCCGATTTGAATTCCGCCGCCAGAGATACACTACGCCGCCGTAACTTACGGCGTGAATTCGTTGTGGATTTGAAACAAAGCCAAGTAAGTTACGGCGGCGTAGCGTATCTTAGATACGCTGCACCGGTATCGATCTATGTGGATCTGGCCCTTTATGTTTTGCTAACTCCTAGACTCCTTACCCCATGGCAGAAAAAAAACCTTGATGTAAAATCATTTAACGTGTTTAGGCACATTTAGGTGCGTCAAGCATTTGGATGTTAATTAATTTCATTGGTCAGAATAAGAATTTATTCTGGCCATTCAAATGAATTAACACTCAAGTGCTTAATGTGTCTATTGCTTAGGTGCATTTAGAGACGTTTAGGAAGGTCTACTTTCACTTTAAAGCCAATCTGTCATTATGTTCATTCAGGACTAATTGACCGGTACTGCTGATAGGGCACCTCCAAGCCGACCCATGCACTCACAATTTTCCCATGCTCTTTCCAGTTGCTCTTTTAAGGCCTGTGTTGCTTTCGTTAATTTTAAGCAGGTAAAGTGGGTTTTGCACTACCATACAAGTCTAATGGAATGTAAAACTTCCTTGAAGCAGGCCACTTGAAGGCCAAATGTACCTGTCAATGAATTCTGAATGATCTCAGAAGGATCTCAAACTGATGTCATCAACACAAGCCCAAAATCGGTAAACACTTGCCCTTAGTCCTTCAAACCCCTCAGAAATGAGCATACATTCAGGTATGGGGAGCACATCAGCTTCTCTTCTTCTTCCCAGCATGCAATGCTCGGCCAACCGCCAAACCAAACACTTGCATGTGAATAAGGGCAGAAGACCCCCACTTAGACAGCCAAAGTCTAAAGATGGCCATAGATGGATTGAATCTCGGCCAGTTCCTCTGGGACTGTCTGAGATTATATCCATCTATTGGCAGGCTGGTTGTACACAAGTAGATTGATGGATCGACTTGGGTACAGCCAACCTATCAGATTCTTTTTATGCGATTACTGCTGACGACTTTATCTGCAGGCAGAACATAAGAGCGCTGTGGGAGCGATTCCTCCATCAGCACTGACTGTGTTGATGGGGGAATCAAGCAATTTTCTTTCCTTCCTAGCAGCATTTTGGCAGAAACGTTACTTGACAATTGGGAACTTGTGTGACGCATTTAGCCAAGTTTTGTCCAGCACTTGGGCAGTATTTAATTTCATTGGCCAAAATAATAATTAATTAACACTCAATAGCTAAACACGCTTAGGCATGTTTACAGGCGTATATACTCGTTGGGCCGGATTCAGAAACGAAATACGACGGCATATCTCCTGATATGCCGTCGTATCTCTGAGTCCGGCCGGTCGTATCTATGCGACTGATTCAGAGAATCAGTCGCATAGATATCCCTAAGATCCGACTGGTGTAATTGTCTTACACCGTCGTATCTTAGGCTGCATATTCTCGCTGGCCGCTAGGTGGTGCTTCCGTATAGTTACGCGAGGAATATGCAAATTAGTATTTACGCGATTCAGAAATGAACGACCACCCGGGGGCTTTTTTTACGTAGTTTGCGTTTGGATTTTTCCGGCGTAAAGTTACCCCTGCTATATGAGGGGTAAGTGCGGCGTATCCTATGTTAAGTATGGCCGTCGTTCCCGCGTCAAATTTTGAAAATTTTACGTCATTTGCGTAAGTCGTTCGCGAATAGGGCTTTGCGTAAGTTACGTTCACGTCGATACCAATGAGGCTTTGCGGCGGATTTTCGAGCATGCGCACTGGGATTGTTTCACGAACGGCGCACGCGCCGTTAAAAAAAAACGTAAAATACACGGGGTCAAGGCAAATTTAAATAAAACACGCCCCCAACATCCCCATTTGAATTAGGTGGGCTTACGCCGGCCCACATACGTTACGCCGCCGTAACTTAGGGCGCAAGTTCTTTCTGAATACGGAACTTGCGCCCAAAGTTACAGCGGCGTAACGTATCTAAGATACGTTACGCCGGCCGGACAGATACACCATTGTATCTGAATCCGGCCCGTTGTATTTTCTGACAAAACTCAGATGCTTCTGCACACGGTGACTGAATTTTTTTCCGGCCCCTAAACCCCTCTAAACGGGCTTAAAGGCAGGGAAAAATATGCCAAATGCCCATAGGAGCAGCAGAAAAAACGCTCAGTGTGCATGAGACCTTAAAGTAGAGCTCCACCCAAATGGGGAACTTCAGCTTTAAGATCCCCTTTCCCGGCTCCTGTTTTTGAAATGGAGCTTTTGGTGAGGAGGGGGGGGAGCGGTACCCGGTGTTTCTCAGGTTTACTGTTCTCACTGGCGAGCTCGGGAAATGATCCGGTGGTTCTAGCTTCTAGTGACAAAGGTGAGGAGAGACCAGATCATTTCTCCTCACTTCTATGATCTGGGAGGACCAGAATGATGCCATGTCTGCTAAAGAAAAAAAAAATATAATGTTTGGGCGTTCATATAGGTAGATTCAGATACAATGACCTAACTTTGCGGCGGCGTAGCTTAAGGAATTTAAGCTACGCGGCCGTAAGTTAGCGAGGCAAGTACATGATTCTCAATGTACTTGCCTGCTAATATACGGTGGCGTAGCTTAAAGCGGGCGGGCGTAAGGGCGCCTAATTCAAATGGGTTGGGGGGGCGTGTTTAATGGTAATGAGGCTTGACCTCACGTTTTTGACGTTTTTTAAACACTGCGCATGCGCCGGGCGTCTACATTTCCCAGTGTGCATTGCGGTTACGTACGCGGCACAGGCCTATTGATTTCGACGTGGACGTAAACGACGTAAATCCCGATTCGCGGACGACTTACGCAAACGACGTTAAAAATTCGAACCTTGCGGCAGTAACGGCGGCCATACTTTAACATTGTTATTCCACCTAATAGGTGGAATAACTTTAGGCCTCCTAAGGCCTTAGGGAAACGGCGTAAATCGACTGCGGCGGGCGGGCGTACGTTCGTGAATCGGCGTACAAACTAATTTACATATTCTATGCCGACCGCAATGGAAGCGCCATCTAGCGGCCATCCAAAATATTGCATTCTAAGATAGGACGGCGCAAGCCGTCCTATCTTAGATATGTTTAAGCGTATCTCTGTTTGAGCATACGCTTAAACATACATCGGCGTAGATTCTGAGTTAGGTCGGCTTATCTACTGATAAGCCGGCCTAACTCTACCTGAATCTACCTATTAGTAATTTTCTAGCAAAAAAAATACAGATTTTTTACTTGTAAACAAAAAGTGTCAGAAAAGGCCTGGTCCATAAAAAAGAAAAGTTGGAGCTGCCACTGCCATCCAGTTTGTATAGGTACCCTTGTTCTGACATTAGTAAAATTAATTCCGATTGGCTGTAGTTTGCAGTTTTTGCTCTTCACACTGATGACTGTAGATGACAGTTGGTGTTTATTTACAGGTTTATTTTTATTTATTTTTTCTGAAGCTGCACTGACGTTATTTTATGTGGCCAAATTAGACACAAATAGTCCTAAGTGGAGCTTTTTTTTTTTTTCATTAAATTGAAAATGCTAAGTTTCTGGAGTGTTAATAGAAAAACTACACAAAATAAAGTACCTGTGTTCTTTTAGAGAGTACTGGTCTATTTAAGGGACATTCTGGTTTGGCTTCGGTTCCTGAACAACTTGACAGCAGCGATCGGCCAAAGTCATCAGAGCCCGGACAGAAATGCATTTGTTGCTGGTTTGTGGAATAGGGAGGGGGAGGGGCTTGTCAAGAAGAAAAGGGGAGGAGCAGAGCAAGACCTACATGCAGCGACAAAAAACCCGTGTTTGGTAGAACTTTTTATTGGCTGTTAGTTACCACTGAATTTACATGCATAAAATAACACTGGCCCTTCCGTAGACCACTTTCCAAAAGACTGTGTGTTCCCTCACCTGAGACTGCAGCCAATGAACAGTTAAAGGGGAACTCCTGGCTAGTCGCAACATTCAGTAGTAAAAGTGAAGCTTTGTCACCTCTGATATTTGCTCCTGGACGCACCATACAGAAAAAAAAAAAGTAAGCTTTTCATCAATGTTCGGGCCTGTGGCAAGAAATGCAGCCTATCTCAGAAATTGCTGAGGGGATTCTGGACAATAAGGTAGCCATTACACACAATGAATACCATCCTGTAATGGATTGTCAAAGATGAAAAACTTTCCCTCGGCTGCTGGAAGCATTTTTATCACTTTAATCTGAAGTCTGTTGCTTATAATGTTAAGAAAACAGCAAGGACACATACCCCATGCTGTATATTATATAATCTGCACCACAGCACTCCAATTACAGCAGATTATATGTATCTGTATCTGAGCCAAGAATGGGAATTATATTATATACAGGACCACAAAACAGAGGACTTATAGGAGGAGGTTTAGTAAAACAGAATCTGGTGCAGCTGTGCACAGTAACCAATCAGCTTCTTCTATATACGTTTTGACAATAAGCCCCCTTTCACATTGGCGCGATTTGACAGGTCATATTGCATGTCAAATCAGACCCTATTGCCGGCAATAAGAGCGCCCCAATTGGTGCGAACGCCGACTTTGCACCTATTTCCAAAAGTAGTTTCTGCACTACTTTTGGCGACTTCGGAGGCGATTTCAATAGACATCTGTGCATGAACCCGCAAAGATGTCTTTTAAGTCACCCCCAAAGTCGGACTGAAATGCGGCTTTGAAATCGTGCAAGTTCAGATGAGCGAGGGCTAAAACCTAGACACTGATTAGTTACTATTAGTGTGATGTCCGGGTGATCTTTACTCAAGAGTGGTATCTCTGGCCTTGTTGTCCTGAATAGGGAATATTCTAATAGTCACATAAAAAATTAAGAAAAGAGGGCGCACCAGCCTAGTGCATTATTCCAAGTATTTTTGATATAAAACAAAATTAAAAACTACTCACAAACATGTGAAAATATATTGCTTGTACAGGCCACCTAGTCGTGGCAATCAGTCCTGAAACCGAGTACCGACAGTCTTCAGAAAGTTTAGAAAGAAATACCTTCTTCCTTATGGCGTAATTAGTAGCGTGGCACGTTGGATGTTTGTTTAATGCATCTACAAATGTTGTCCATCTATGAATTTAATTTATCTTCAAATGTAGGCTATCCACTAATGTAGTCTATCTATAAATATAGTCCATCTATGAATTTAGTAATTTTTTGAATGTAGGCTATCTACAAGTGTAGGTTATCTATGAATGTAGTCCATCAACCAATGTAGGCTATCTATAAATGGAGTTTATCTACCAATATGGTCCATCTACGAATGTGGTCCATCTATGAATTTAGTCCATCTTCAAATGTAGGCTATCCACTAATGTAATCTATCTATGAATATAGTCCATTTACCAATGTAGGCTATGTATAAATGGAATTTATCTACCAATATGGTCCTTCTACGAATGTGGTCCATCTATGAATTTAGTCCATCTTCGAATGTAGGCTGTCTTTGAATGTAGACTACCCAGCAATGTAGGCCATCTTTTAATGTAGGCCATCTTTTAATGTAGTGCATCTATTATTGTAGTCCATCCATGACTGTAGCTTATCTACGACTACCTACAAATGTAGTCCATCTATGAATGTTGTCTATCTAAGAATATAGCCATGAATATGTATGGTCAGCTTAAGAAACAAGAGTTTCAGCATTTCTGTCCTTTGTGAGAGTTATAAAGGGGCCAGAGGACTGGTAATTATTGTTTGCTATGATGCAGTCTGAGGCTGCGTACACACGATCAGTCCATCCGATGAGAATGGTCCGACGGACCGTTTTCATCGGTTCACCGCTGAAGCAGACTGATGGTCTGATGTGTGTACACACCATCGTTTTCAAAACCGATCGAGTCAGAACGCGGTGACGTAAAACACACGACGTGCTGAAAAAAACGAAGTTCAATGCTTCCAAGCATGCGTCGACTTGATTCTGAGCATGCGCGGGTTTTGAACCGATGCTTTTGCCTACTAACCATCGGTTTTGATCTATCGGTCAGCCGTCCAACGGTTCGATTTTAAAGCAAGTTCTCTTTTTTTGGACCGAAGGACAACAGACCGATGGGGCGTACACACGGGCGGTTTGGACCGATGAAACTGAACTTCAGTCTGTTTTCATCGGTTTGGACCGATCGTGTGTACGCGGCCTGAGAGACGTAATTCATCAAATTTAAAATGTACGCTGCAACGATTGTTCTTCATTCATCATAGTGTAGAGAAAGGGGCAGGGGAGCAGGAGTGCCTGGTGCATACTTATTTCAACCAGATGTTCTCTGGTCTGTGGCTCTGACAACTGAAATGTGTCAATTAAAAAAAATATATATTTAGTTTTAGCCAAGTGTTTTTAAAATTTTCGGTTTCGGCACCAAAATTTGATTTGATGCACCTCTAATAGCAATGGTAGAGGGATGGATGGATGAATGAAGAGTGGATGAATGCAGCTCAATCTGGGCAGGATCAGGGGATGACACTAGGGGGCGATCAAGGGGGTTAACTGTTCCCTAGGTGTGTTCTAACACACCTAGGGAAGTAGGGGTGTTGGGACTGACTGGGGGAGGAAACCAATTGGTTTTCCTACTTAGTATGAAGTGAAATACAGTATGTAAAAGCTTTAATCTGTTGATGTGAATTCAAAATAATTAAAATTATTGATTAATTCAAACTGTCAAAAAAAAATATTGATTAATACATAGTATTCCTCTGATGGAAATTCGTTTTCAGGCACTTTCTGTTATAGGGTGACAACATTCAGTCCCTGACTCTTATCTGCTTCTGCATTGTTGGCTTCTGATGAAGACTACAAGTGGCCATATGAACCCACATTATGCAGGCATTGTCCATTGGTGTCACCATCAGGAAAACCCAACCTGAGATCAGCAGCACCTAGATGCAACAAAGGGTAAAAAAAAAAAAAGTGCATGATGCTCTATTTTTTTCCAGCACACAGGGCCCAATGCCTAAATTCTAATTTCTCTAGGGAGGCGGAGTTGAGACCACATAGAGGGAAAACACAGGTTCAGAATACTCATACTTAATACTCCTCAATGCAGCAGCACACAGCAGCAATAAAGACACCAATAAAGCCAAAACCTGTCCAAATAGTAAAGAAAACATTTACAGTCTATTAAAAAAGTTTTTTCCTTGGGAATTGGAGTTCTCCTTTAATCCACAGGCAGAAAGTAAGCATCCCTTGGTTCGGCCCTCGGCCTTTCCCCTGTGCTCTGCGCTGGCAGCTTCATAAGTGCCGAATATCATAGAGGGAATTTGCATAGAAAGTGAAGTTTGCTGAGGAGTGACCTGAATACAAATATACACATGTTATGTAACCAGCTGCTTTCCTGAATCCGCCGAACTCAAAAGCCATTTTAGGATTGTGCTGTGTGTATTTTGGAAGATGGCGTTCTCTTGAATATTTTAATCCATCTGTCTTCATTGCTCATATTTTGATACATTTTATACTCCCTGGCATCCGAGCTCGCCTGGCCTCGCTTTTCTAGGCCACGTGTATGTTTATAATATGCTTCTCGCCCTCTTTTTTGCTGCAGCTGCACAATCAGCAACAAGCAGAAGAAACCCGGCCCGGAATGGCCACGCTATGCAGGAAACATTGCACCTGCACTAAATTTGGAAAAGCCCATCAGTTTTACATGTAAAAAGGCAAGTCTCTAAGAATAAACATATTAAAAGTTCCCTCAGCTTTAGCAGAATTATACGATCCATTACACGTTCATAAAACGTACTTGTTTATTCTTTTTTATTATGTGGTATTTTTGGTCACATGACGGCCAATCAACTACAAGTTCTTCTCTCTCTTCAGACAATGTGTAGGCAGGTTGCCTACTGTGTTTAGCTGGCCAGCTCGGCTTCCCAGGTCAGGGGGAAGGGGGTTAATGTTTTTGCTGCCTTCCCAGGTCATGTTCACAGGCTTTCTGTTGCCCGGCCTCCCTTCCCATGACAAATAAAAGGGAAGAGGTTCAGGCCCCTAAAAAGCGTGAGCGGGTAAAAGAACAGGAACAAATGAAGAAGCATGCTAGAACCTGTGGTCCATCTCAAGAAGGCCAACACTTCGGGACTCCGTAATCATGGACACCTCCAACTATGGGCTACACCCTTAAGGACTTTACCTGCATAGGTACGCTGAAGCAGACATAAACAGTGTTAGCTAGGAAAGGACGTTTTACCCTGTTGCATAAGTTGTTTCAACTGCTTTGAGCCTGATCGGAATTTATTCAAAGGGGTGTATGTTGGGTTTTGGCATATTCCTAAAAAGTCTGGGTCTGCAATAGCATTATTGGGTATGTGGGACAACACCACAAAAGATTAACTTGCAAGGTACACAAGAGGAGGTAGTTGCCATGGGTAACTGAAAGGAAGAACAGCTACAGTAACCACTTGTTTGGCGTGGAACCTGGTTAGGTGACAAGTTCTCCAGTAACGGGGGAGTTGGTGCCCTGACTCCCTCCCTAGCTGCCCGTCTCCTCCAATACCTGGGAGCATACTAGCATTATGGAGATTCGAGGCCTGATCACTAGGTATGGGAAGGGAAGTGTTAATGAGCATGCATGGAGTTATGTGCTTGAAGAGACTCCATTCTGTTACTGGGAGTGACGTAACAGAAGTACGCTGGACCAGTGAAGAAGGCAAAAGCTCTGCACGTCCCTCCTAATGCAACATACAAGGCCAACATACAACATACAGGGCCATTTACAACATCGCCCCCATCTTCTTCACCAACCTTATCTGCAGATATCGCCCGAATCGTCCCCTCCGCTCCTAACAGGACCTCCTGCTCTCTAGCTCCCTTGTTACCACCTCTCATGCTCGCTTTCAGGACTTCTCCAGAGCCTCTCCCATCCTCTGCAACTCCCTGCTCCGGTATGTCCGATCAGCCCCTAACCTGTCCATCTTTAGGAGATCCCTGAAAATTCATTTATTCAGGGAAGCCTATCTCACAATTAACAGACAACTGTCAACCTTAACAGAAAGTGCCTGTACAAAGACCTTCATGGCAGGATCACCAGGTATTCTTTTAAAGAAAGCTGCAAATTTAAAAAGATAGAAAACAACTTTTAAAATTAAATTTTAAAGCTTATACAAGTTTTTAGTCATTGAGTTTAAATCTTCTTTATTAATATTGTTAAGACCTACTAAAAACTGTTATTTCAGAGTTGGTAGACTGATTCTTTAAACCTTCCCAGATACTTCATCCTTCCTTTTTTTTTCATTACTGCTGGAGGCAGAGGAGGTTCTGCTAAGTTCACAGTGTAGGCGATCGGTACAGGCAAGAAAAGGATTTGGAAAGCAAAGGAGGAAATGAAAACTAAAATGAATTCATGAATAAATGCATAAAGTCAGAATGTGATTTTACTGGACTGAAACTAAGAATAAAAGAAGCCAGTGCGACTTGCATGATTCTGGGACGGAGGGAGAAAGACAGCATGAGAGTTCACTATGAAAATTAAAACAGCTACCAATACTAGCACATTCTGTATCAGTGTTAAGTCTGCCAGCCTGTCTACGTGGATGCATTCTCTACCTCCTGCTCGCTCAGTAACTGTGTGGGCATGTGATAGGCTATGTTATATTGCCCAATCCTTGATAGCTCCTTAAGTGGTAGTAAACTCTCTTTTTTTATTTTTACCTACAGGTAGTAAGCTTATAATAAAGCGTACCTGTAGATAAAATGAAATTCTCCAAAATGTGCATCATTTCGGAGATATTCTAGCTAACATCAACCGGTGACGTCACCAGAGAATGCGCTCTGAAGGAACGGCATTCAAAGCTGTGTGCCATGGCCGAGACTCCCGCGAGCACAGAGTGATGTCATGGTGGCTCAGCCATTCAAGAAGCTGCAGCCCGTGAACCCAGAAGGAAGACTGGGTGAAGGTGGAAGCCCTGTCAGTGGTGACAGCGGGCAGCTGGAAGGCTTTGTTTCAAGGTAAGCCTTTCATAATGCGCTAGCATGTGGTGTGTACTAACACATTACGATATTACCTTTGCAAGAGGAAACCTATTTTTCTAAGATTTTACCACTGCTTTAAGCTGTCCATTGACATGAAACTGTGGTGGAATATCCTGTCACGATCTCTCCACTAAATAGAATTTTTTTTTAGGCACTTGCATTATGCCGTTTACAGACGGTCAGAATTTTCAACAACAAATGTTTGATGTGAGCTTGTTGTTGGAAAATCCGACCGTGTGTAGGCTCCATCGGCCATTTGCTGTTGGAATTTCCGACACAAATGTTTGAGAGCTGGTTCTCAAATTTTTCCAACAACAGAAGTTCTTGTCGGAAATTACGATCATCTGTAGCCAATTCCGACATACAAAAATCCTACGCATGCTCTGAATCAATTTGACGCATGCTCGGAATCATTGAACTTCATTTTTTCATGGTGTACGTCACCGCGTTGTTGACGTTCGGAATTTCCGACATTTGTGTGACCGTGTGTATGCAACACAAGTTTCAGCCAACATTCCGTCGAGAAAAAAAATCCACGGTTTTGTTGTCGGAATGTTCGATCATGTGTACGCGGCATTAGAGTGATTTTTCTTGCCTTTTAAAGGTTGCCTGGCTATTAAAGGTGATCTACGACGATTAGCCATGACTATATGACCACACACCTAATATAAAGTAGCCACCAAAACAGCCCAATTTTATGCCAAAACAGCCCTGACCCATCGAGGCATGCACACCACTTGACCCTGAAGGTATGCTGTTGGATCTGTGCTGTATTGTCCCCCTTTATATTGTAAAGCGCTGTGCAATCTGTTGTCGCTATATAAATCCTGTATAATAATAAGTCCACTGTCGCTGACCATTCAAGTTGCCTCTTCAGAGAGCAACATGAATGCTGTGATTGACAACCATGCTTCACCTTCTCTATTGGACAAGATGTAAGGTGGTGGCTTCCAAAGAAGAATAACTGGTTCTCGATAGACAGACTTGACAATTATTTCTAACCGCTGAACCTGCCCATGCAAAAATAGTCCATACGATAAAACAGTGCGGGTGGATGAAACCCCCGTTGTGGCTATTCCATTCTGACAACCAGTGCCACTGGTTGTCAAAATCCTCGACTAGTGCCTGCATCTGATGCAGATGCTGTTCACCCAACAATATTCTGCCCACCTCCTTAAATTTTTCAATTAAAGGATGTCAACAGGTACAAATATAGAGCGAACTTCAGCTGGTTCTTTAGGGACAGGCTGAAATTTGCTCCATGTATGACCAGCTTTACACCAATGAGTTGTTTGTTACATAAATAGTTTATAAATGGCAACAGATTCTGTAATTTTTTGCAAAGGAAAGGATTACCGTATATACTCAAGTATGAGCAGAGTTTTTCAGCACATTTTTTTGTGCTGAAAATGCCCCCCTCGGCTTACCATCGAGTCACCTTTTTGTGCCTGATCTCCCGGACTTTGGGGACCCGGTCCTAGGCGGCTGTAGGTTCCCTGGACCCCATACTTGGCACACATGTAGCCCGACTCTTCCTCTATAAGTGTGCAAAGTTTGTTGTCCGGAAGACCTACGGCCAGGGAGCACAGATTTTTCAAACCCGGGCACCCCTTCCATAGACTCCCATGTTAAACGGTCATTTCTCCGGTGACTTTGGGGACCCGGTTCCGGCCACTTGGCACACATGTAGCCCAATTTCTTCTTTACAATTGTGCAAAGTTTGTTGTCTGGGAAACCTACTGCTGGGGAGCAGTGATTTTTCAAACCCGGGAACCCCTTCCATAGACTCCAATGTTAAACGTCAGTCTAGTCATGCACACAGGGAGGCTTGGGCACAGTGAGGCATTGGCACAGTGAGGCATGGGCACAGTGAGGCATTGACACAGTGAGGCATTGACACAGTGAGGCATGCACATGGACACAGTGAGGTAAAGTGAGACACAGTGAGGCATGCAGATGGACACCCTAGGGTTATGCTCGAGTCAATACGTTTTCCCAGTTTTTTGTGGTAAAATTAGGTGCCTCGGCAGAGATTCGCTGATTGCCGCCATTACTAGTAAAAAAAATATGTCCCCGGATTTCATTTAAAAAATCTGGTCACCTTAGATTAGGCCACCCGTCAGAATTTGTAATGGAAGTGATGTTTGGTCGCTGCCATCTTGCTACACCCCGCACTCGTCCACAGTAAGTCACAGGTCCCAGATGATTGCCCGGCCACACCCGGGCACCCAGTCACGATGCTGGCGCCGTAGAGAGGAGGGGGAGACAAGCGGGGCTTCGTACGCCCGCATCGCTGGAACCTGGGACAGGTGAGTGTCCGATTAATAATATCATTTTTTAGGCACTTGCATTTTCTGACCTTTTAAATGTTGCCTGTTAAAATAGCTATTAAAGGTGATCTACAACGTAGCCCACTAATGAGATCATCACTCTGCTCTCTCCTCCTCACAGTGAGTTCCAAGTGTTAAATGGACAGCACTATACAGTACAATGCCATAGACTAGAGCTTAATTTTCTCAAAACTTCTTCACTCTCTCTTCCAGTTTAAATGTTGCTCTGCTGACACGAAGAAAGAATTTGGTATTTATGGTAGCTCTGTATATAAATAATTTTTAATGAATCAGTAACTACATTGAATGCAGCATGAAGTCCAAATTTAACATAAAATTGAGAGTGACTTTATGAGACATGGCAGAGATGTTTGTTTAAAAATTGAATGTAATAAAAATGTTCAGAAGGCTTTTTGCATATTAATTATGATGGAATTTCCATGGTGGATTTCTGTAGAATGTCGCTGGTAATTTTTAATCCAAACAGGTTTTTTTTATAACCCAACCCGAGGCAATGAAGAACTTTAATATTTCTGAAATGTAATGCTGACATCACTGCTTAGTCAGCCATATACAGTGCACATTTACCAAACTTAATTAGAAGTTGGTTTCTGTAAATACATTTTTAACAACACAATATGGGTTCTATGTAGACAGCCATTCAAAACTGGGGGCATTATTCCCATTGACTGCCCCTGTAATGGAGACATTATTCCCATTGACCGCCGCTGTTATTGAGACATTATTACCACTGACCGCCGATGTAATGGAGACATTATTCCCAATTTGCTCCAACAGGAGAGAAAGGTAGTAAAGAACCCAGTATGAAGCATGGTCCAATTTGCTGCAACAGGAGACAAAGGTGGAAAAGAACCCAGTATGAAGCATGGTCCAATTTGCTGCAACAGGAGAGAAAGGCGGAAAAGAACCCAGTATGAAGCATGGTCCAATTTGCGCCAACAGGAGAGAAAGGCGGAAAAGAACCCAGTATGAAGCATGGTCCAATTTGCGCCAACAGGAGAGAAAGGCGGAAAAGAACCCAGTATTAAGCATGGTCCAATTTGCTGCAACAGGAGGGAAAGGTGGGAAAGAACCCAGTATGAAGCATGGTCCAATTTGCTGCAACGGGAGAGGAAGGCGGGAATGAACCCAGTATGAAGCATGGTCCAATTTGCTCCAACAGGAGAGAAAGGTGGAAAGGAACCCAGTATGAAGCATGGTCCAATTTGCTGCAACAGGAGAGAAAGGCGGAAAAAAACCCAGTATGAAGCATGGTCCAATTTTCTCCAACAGGAGAGAAAGGCAGTAAAGAACCCAGTATGAAGCATGGTCCAATTTGCTCCAACGGGAGAGAAAGGTGGAAAAGAACCCAGTATGAAGCATGGTCCAATTTGCTGCAACAGGAGAGAAAGGCAGAAAAGAACCCAGTATGAAGCATGGTCCAATTTGCGCCAACAGGAGAGAAAGGTGGAAAAGAACCCAGTATGAAGCAGGGTCCAATTTGCTGCAACAGGAGAGAAAGGCGGAAAATAACCCAGTATGAAGCATGGTCCAATTTGCTCCAACAGGAGAGAAAGACGGAAAAGAACCCAGTATGAAGCATGGTCCAATTTGCTCCAACAGGAGAGAAAGGTGGAAAATAACCCAGTATGAAGCATGGTCCAATTTGCTCCAACAGGAGAGAAAGGCGGAAAAGAACCCAGTATGAAGCATGGCCCAATTTGCGCCAACAGGAGAGAAAGGCAGAAAAGAACCCAGTATGAAGCATGATCCAATTTGCTGCAACAGGAGAGAAAGGCGGAAAAGAACCCAGTATGAAGCATGGTCCAATTTGCTCCAACAGGAGAGAAAGCCGGAAAAGAACCCAGTATGAAGCATGGTCCAATTTGCTCCAACAGGAGAGAAAGGCGGAAAAGAACCCAGTATGAAGCATGGTCCAATTTGCGCCAACAGGAGAGAAAGGCGGAAAAGAACCCAGTATGAAGCATGGTCCAATTTGCGCCAACAGGAGAGAAAGGCGGAAAAGAACCCAGTATTAAGCATGGTCCAATTTGCTGCAACAGGAGGGAAAGGTGGGAAAGAACCCAGTATGAAGCATGGTCCAATTTGCTGCAACGGGAGAGGAAGGCGGGAATGAACCCAGTATGAAGCATGGTCCAATTTGCTCCAACAGGAGAGAAAGGTGGAAAGGAACCCAGTATGAAGCATGGTCCAATTTGCTGCAACAGGAGAGAAAGGCGGAAAAAAACCCAGTATGAAGCATGGTCCAATTTTCTCCAACAGGAGAGAAAGGCAGTAAAGAACCCAGTATGAAGCATGGTCCAATTTGCTCCAACGGGAGAGAAAGGTGGAAAAGAACCCAGTATGAAGCATGGTCCAATTTGCTGCAACAGGAGAGAAAGGCAGAAAAGAACCCAGTATGAAGCATGGTCCAATTTGCGCCAACAGGAGAGAAAGGTGGAAAAGAACCCAGTATGAAGCAGGGTCCAATTTGCTGCAACAGGAGAGAAAGGCGGAAAATAACCCAGTATGAAGCATGGTCCAATTTGCTCCAACAGGAGAGAAAGACGGAAAAGAACCCAGTATGAAGCATGGTCCAATTTGCTCCAACAGGAGAGAAAGGTGGAAAATAACCCAGTATGAAGCATGGTCCAATTTGCTCCAACAGGAGAGAAAGGCGGAAAAGAACCCAGTATGAAGCATGGCCCAATTTGCGCCAACAGGAGAGAAAGGCAGAAAAGAACCCAGTATGAAGCATGATCCAATTTGCTGCAACAGGAGAGAAAGGCGGAAAATAACCCAGTATGAAGCATGGTCCAATTTGCTCCAACAGGAGAGAAAGACGGAAAAGAACCCAGTATGAAGCATGGTCCAATTTGCTGCAACAGGAGAGAAAGGCGGAAAATAACCCAGTATGAAGCATGGTCCAATTTGCTCCAACAGGAGAGAAAGACGGAAAAGAACCCAGTATGAAGCATGGTCCAATTTGCTCCAACAGGAGAGAAAGGTGGAAAAGAACCCAGTATGAAGCATGGTCCAATTTGCTGCAACAGGAGAGGAAGGCGGAAAATAACCCAGTATGAAGCATGGTCCAATTTGCTGCAACAGGAGAGGAAGGCGGAAAATAACCCAGTATGAAGCATGGTCCAATTTGCTGCAACAGGAGAGAAAGATGGAAAAGAACCCAGTATGAAGCATGGTCCAATTTGCTCCAACGGGAGAGGAAGGTGGAAAAGAACCCAGTATGAAGCATGGTCCAATTTGCTGCAACAGGAGAGAAAGGTGGAAAAGAACCCAGTATGAAGCATGGTCCAATTTGCTCCAACAGGAGAGAAAGGTGGAAAAGAACCCAGTATGAAGCATGGTCCAATTTGCGCCAACGGGAGAGAAAGGTGGAAAAAAAACCAGTATGAAGCATGGTCCAATTTGCTCCAACGGCAGAGAAAGGTGGAAAAGAACCCAGTATGAAGCATGGTCCAATTTGCTGCAACAGGAGAGAAAGGTGGAAAAGAACCCAGTATGAAGCATGGTCCAATTTGCTGCAACAGGAGACAAAGGCGGAAAATAACCCAGTATGAAGCATGATCCAATTTTCTCCAACAGGAGAGAAAGGTGGAAAATAACCCAGTATGAAGCATGGTCCAATTTGCTCCAACGGGAGAGGAAGGCGGGAATGAACCCAGTATGAAGCATGGTCCAATTTGCTCCAACGGGAGAGGAAGGCGGGAATGAACCCAGTATGAAGCATGGTCCAATTTGCGCCAACAGGAGAGAAAGGCAGAAAAGAACCCAGTATGAAGCATGATCCAATTTGCGCCAACAGGAGAGAAAGGCGGAAAAGAACCCAGTATGAAGCATGATCCAATTTTCTCCAACAGGAGAGAAAGGCGGAAAAGAACCCAGTATGAAGCATGGTCCAATTTGCGCCAACAGGAGAGAAAGGCGGAAAAGAAGCAAGTATGAAGCATGGTCCAATTTGCACCAACAGGGGAAAAAATCCTTCCTGATCCCCCAAGGCAATTGAAGATTTCTTGAATCAAACATCTCGGGTGTAATATTAATAGCCAGTTATATTCTGTGCATTCAGAAACACATCCAGCTTTTAAAAAACAAACAAAAAAAAACATCAACTGAGCTGGCTAGAACCAATTCCTGTGGGAGTTTATTGAACATTTTCTCAGCTCTTACTATGAAGAAGTTGATGCAAAACTCCCCCAGGAGACCACACTCAACAATATTCCACAAAATGTAATGTTTCTGCCAGGGATCCTATATACTGTATACTATTTTCTCATCATACGGAGGATTATTCTCAGCTAAAAGCAGACATTAAGGTTGTGACGTTATTCACCGTCTCCTTTCTCAGAAAACTGACTCAGCGTTTTCTGTTTCCCTACGGATGACGGGCTTAGTCATCAAACCAGATATCATCCTGGAGCACCCACTGCAACATGTCAGCTTCGTGCTCCGTTGAGCTTGTGCAGTCTATTTAGTGTTAGCTGAACGCTAGCCAAGTACATCTACTACAAAAATCCTTCACTCCAGCTATATAGTCATTGAAAAGTCATTCCATGTTTTTGAAAAAAGTCTTGTAGTATAACTGGCTACAATCTCTATATATGTTATCTTCCCACAATCCTTTACACAGTTTAAATCTGACTAAAGCCTGGTACATGCTATCAGCTTTTCTTCTCATTCAACCCAGCAGGCTGAACAAAACAAAAGCTGAGGAGCTTGGGAGAAGCTCGCTGTACTATTTGATATTAATACAGCGATCTCCCCGTTGAGCTACTGTGTTCTTATAGGGCAGTGATGGTCAACCTCGGCACCCCAGATGTTTTGGAACTACATTTCCCATGATGCTCATGCACTGTGCAGTGTAGCTGAGCATCATGGGATATGTAGTTCCAAAACATCTGGGACGCCAAGGTTCGCCATCACTGTTATAGGGGAACTGCCCACCCCCCAGAACATACCGGTCAGCGCTCGCAGGAATTGGCTGAGAGCGCTGATCAGATGTCTAACGGAGGATACACTAGTATTAGGACACCTGCCTTTACACGCACATGAACTTTAATGGCATCCCAGTCTCAGTCCGAAGGGTTCAATATTGAGTTGGCCCACCTTTTACAGCTATAACAGTGCCAGCTCTTCTGGGAAGGCTGTCCACAAGGTTTGAGGCCTCGTACACACGACAGAGATTCTCGGCAGAATTCGCCGAGAAACTCGGTCAAAACCCGGATTCTGACGAGAATCTCTGTCGTCTGTACAGTTTTGGCTCGATGGAGCCGCCGAGGAACTCGACGAGAAAATAGAGAACATGTTCTCTATTTTCTCGTTGTCCTCGTTCTTCTATGGGAGAAGCCGGCCCGCCGAGCTCCTCGGCGGCTTCATCCCAAAACTCGACGAGGAACTCGACGTGCCAAGCACGTCGAGTTCCTCTGTCGTGTGTACGGGGCCTAAGAGTGTGTCTATGGGAATGTTTGACCATTCTTCCAGAAGAGCATTTGTGAGGTCAGGCACTGATGTGGACAAGAAGGCCTGACTAGCAGTCTGCGCTCTAATTTATCCCAAAGGTGTTCTATCGGGTTGAGGTCAGTCAAGTTCCTCCACCCCAAACTCACTCATCCATGTTTATGGACATTGCTTTATGCACTGGTGCGCAGTCATGTTAGAACAGGAAGGGGCCATCCCCAAACTGTTCCCACAAAGTTGGAAGCATGATGATTTGGACCAGTGCACAAAGCAAGATACATAAAGACATGGATGAGCGAGTTTGGGGTGGAGGAACTTCACTGGCCTGCACAGAATCTGTGAACCGATGCGTGTGTCAATGTAAAGGTAATGGCTCCCCCAGATCGGTTCGCAGATCGCAGTGCGAACTGTGAAATTGTGCAGAAATCAGATCACATAGGCGTGAACACCCACGCGATCTTATTCCAATGCGGACCAAATTAAGGGTCCTGCGCCATTTTGGTGCGAATGCTTGTCTATGCAGGAATGCTGCGCTTTGCAAAGGCCACCACACCGATTATACTCCGCTGTTTCTGGACGATCGTATGGCTGAATTTGTTTCGCACAGACATGTGATCTGCACAGCAATGCGGTGCAAGTCACATGCAATGTCTGTGAACGCATAAGTGTGAACCCAGCCTAAGGTGTAGTAGTATAACGGTTAGTTAGGTTAGTAGTATAACATTTCTTTACTACCGTATTTATCAGCGTATAACACGCACAGGCGTAAAACACGCACCCTAACTTTAGGCTCCATGCACACTGAAGCTGATAAAAGCTATAAAAAAATGCCAGTAGCTTTGCAGGGAGCCTTTCAAAGTTTTTTAGCGTTTTTGTAATAGCTTTAATCAGCGTTTTTCAGTGTAGCTTTTTTTTTACTTTTTTTTTTCAATGGATTAAAAAACGCAAAAAAAAACGCTGGCACCGACCTTTTTGAGCGTTTTTAAGCGTTTTAACGTTTTTCAGCGTTTTGCGTTTTTCTGCGTTTTTTCAGTGTGCATGGTGCCTTAGAGGGAAGTTATCAGGAAAAAAACTTTCCACAGCCCCCTGCGTATAACACGCAGGCACAGTTTACCCCTCTAATTTCAGGGTAAAAAAGTGAGTGTTATACGCCAATAAATACAGTATGTTGAGTTTGCTTACTTTCTTATTACGTCATGACAGGGTCTCTTTAACCGCTTGGGATCTGCGCTATAGTCAAATGACGGCTACAGCGCGGATCCGAAAATCCAAGTGGACGTCAATTGACGTCCGCCCCTTTGCGCATTCCCCGCGCGCGCTCCAGAGCGCGCAGCGGGGAAACTCTGTGTTGGCCGTGTCCCTTGGACACAGCCAATTACAGATCGCCGCGAACGGCCAATCAGAGTGGCCGTTTGCGATGCGATCTGTGCAGCCAATGAGAGATGTAATGAGAGATGTAAACATATGAGATCATCTCTCATTGCCGTTTTACACAGAGACAGCGTCCTGTCTCTGGAGAGGAGACCGATCTGTGTCCCTTGTACATAGAGACACAGATCGGTCACCCCCCCCCCCAGTCACCCCCCTCCACCTACAGTTAGAACACAATGCAGGGAAAACATTTA
Source organism: Rana temporaria (assembly GCF_905171775.1). NCBI lineage: Eukaryota > Metazoa > Chordata > Amphibia > Anura > Ranidae > Rana > Rana temporaria. The sequence goes on from NC_053492.1 coordinate 429,855,225, forward strand.
ACCCCTTCCTCACCCCCTAGTGTTAACCACTTTAATGCCAGTCACATTTATACTGTAATTAGTGCATATTTATAGCACTGATCGCAGTATAGATGTGAATGGCGCCAAAAATGTGTCAAAAGTGTCCGATGTGTCCGTCATAACGTCGAACTCCCAATAAAAATCGCAGATCGCCGCCATTTCTAGTAAAAAAAAAAAAAATAATAAAAAATAATAATTCTGTCCCCTATTTTGGAGGCGCTATAACTTTTGCGCAAACCAGTCGCTTATTGCGATTTTTTTTTTTTACCAAAAATATGTAGAAGAATACGTATCGGCCTAAACTGAGAAAAAAAATGTTTTTTTTTTTTTTTTTTTTAATTGGGATATTTATTATAGCAACAAGTAAAAAATATTGTATTTTTTTCAAAATTGTCGCTCTTTTTTGTTTATAGCGCAAAAAATAAAAACCGCACAGGCAATCAAATACCACCAAAAGAAAGCTCTATTTGTGGGGGAAAAAGGATGTCAATTTTGTTTGGAAGGCCACGTCGCACGACCGCGCAATTGTTAGTTAAAGCGACGAAGTGCCGAAAGCTGAAATTTCACCTGGGCAGGAGGGGGGTATATGTGCCCAGTAAGCAAGTGGTTAAAGAAAACTACTGCTAAGTGCAATATCTCCTTCCCCCGCACAAAATCCTTTTCTCCCTTATCCCTCTCCTGTCCCGCCAACTTAATCCATAACGGCTACATTCTAAGGCATTAAAAACACAGCAGTTGTCTATGCAGGAATGCTGCGCTTTGCAAAGGCCACCGCACCGATTATACTCCGCTTTTTCTGGACAAGGCTAAATCTCGGAGCGATGTGTGCCAGTTGGAAGCTGCGAGACGCACAACAAAGATTCTCACCGAACATAACGAACGTGCTTGTTCTCCTTTTCATGCAGAAAATAGCTGCTTCGATTCAGCATGTGGGAATTATTTGGTGAGACATTATTTTAACCCAGGACATCAGCTTTTCTTGTTGTCTTTATTTTTTTCTAATTCATATTTTGTTCTCTCAAAGTCTCTGAAGTTTTTTCGGGGAGGGTTTGTGGAATTTTTAAAAATGAAAACGGCACCAAGCTTTTTCTGGCACTTTTTGTTTAAAAGTTTAAATCAGTATTTTTTGCCAGAAGATTATATATTTTTATTTAGCAGAGACCCCAGGGAATAAAATGGCAATAGTTGCCATTTTTTATGTCACACAGTGTTTGTCAGGTATCAGGTAAAGCTTAATATACATGGGATGTTTTGAGGACCTCTCCTGAATGCTGGAACTTGACAGCTAGCAACCGACCGTTTAAAACGTCCGAACGTCCGTTTCAATGGTCAGAAATGTATCCCCATTGAAAACGCCTATAAACGTGAGATACCGCGTTTAGACACGTTTGCACGCTGTTATGCCCTGTACACACAATCAGAATTTCCGATGGAAAAAGTCTGATGGGAGCTTTTCATTAGATATTCCGACCGTGTGTATGCCCCATCGGACTTTTCCTGTCGTAATTTCCTACGGACTTAGATAGAGAGCAGGCTCACTATTTTTCCATCGTAAAAAAATTCAGATCGGAACTTCCTATCGTGTGTACGCATGCTCGGAAGCATAGAACTTCATTTTCTCGGCTTGTCATAGTCCTTTACGTCACTGCGTTCTTGGCAGTCAAAAGTTTGCGAACTTTTGTGTGACCGTGTGTATGAAAGGCAGGCTTGAGCAGAATTCCATTGGAAAAAACATCCAATTTTTTTCCAACAGGAATTCCGCTCATGTGTCCAGGGCATTACAAACATTTCAAATGCCAATAAACTTCCGTCTTGAACGCAATCTTTTGCTTTAAAAAAAAGACACTAAACTAAACTGCCTCTAAACAACTATAAACTACTCAGTGTACATGTGCTGATAAGATAACATAGAGGAGAGTTCAGGAGCTGCTGAAAAAAATGCGAATGTGGCAAAACGCAGCTAAACGCGGCATGTAAATGCGGCAAAACTGACGTTTACTATCTGTCACGTTAAATCATTCAGGAGAAGTTGTAAAAACGTCCTGTGTACATGAAGCCTAAACGTATGTTTATCAGCTGTAGTGTACATGAGGCCTTAGTGTCCTAATATTAAAAGTCAGCAGCTACAGTATTTGTAGCAGCTGGATTTTTTCCGAAGGAGCCTGGAGCTTCACTTTAGCTACTTGCCAACCAGTCACCTGTACGGCGTCCGCTTTAAGGGCTGGAGCCGATGGGCGTGGCTGGCGGCCGCAATGTGCGCTGGCCACCTGCGATCGCTACTTAGAGAGCCAGAACTGGGATCTTTCAATGTAAACAGACAGATCCCCGTTCTGACAGGGAAGTAGAGAGAGATCTGCTGTTCTTAGTGATCAGGAACAGAGATTTCTCTCCTCCTCTAGTCAGTACACTCCTCCCACAGTTAAGCCCCATACACACTATCAGTTTTCTTGCAGGTTTTTCTCTTCAGGTTTACCAAAACCATCTAATATGAGGTCAAACCTTCAGAGTTTTAATTTGTTTGCAATCAGGCAGGCCCTCGCACTACATGATTTTGGTAAACCTGAAGAGAAAAACCTGCAAGAAAACTGATAGTGTGTATGGGGGCTTAGAAACACCTTCCTAGGACAAACTTAACACTTTAATCGCCCCCTAGTGTTAACCCCTTCCCTGCCAGTGTCATTTATACAGTAATCAGTGGCTATTTTTAGCACTGATCACTGTATAAATGTCACTGGTCCCAAAAAAGTGTCAAAAGTGTCCGATCTGTCCGCCACAATGTTGCAGTCCTGCTAAAAATCGCTGATCACCACCATTACTAGTGAAAAAAATATATAATAATAAAAATGCCATTAATCAATCCCCTATTTTGGAGACACTATACATTTTGCGCAAACCAATCAATATACACTTATTGCGATTTTTTTTTTTACTAAAAATATGTAGAAGAATACTTATGGGCCTAAACTGATGAAGATTTTTTTTTTTTATTATTATTATTATTATTATTATTATTATTATTATTTTTCTTGGATATTTATTATAGCAAAAGGTAAAAAAATTGTTGTTTTTTTTCCTAAATTGTTGCTCTTTTTTTGTTTATAGCGCAAAAAAAAATAAAAAATGATCAAATACCACCAAAAGAAAGCTCTATTTGTGGGTAAAAAAGGACATACATTTTGTTTGGGCACAGCGTGTGCAATTGTCAGTTAAATTGATGCCGTTGCGTATTACAAAAAATGGCCTGGTCGTTAAGGGGAAAAGTCTTCCAGTCCTTAAGTGGTTAATGAAAGGTAAGCTGCAATGCCTGCATATAGGAAGTGGCAGGGTTACTTCCGGAACGCCTGGAAACCTTTCTTCTACTGCCATGAGTTGTATTTCAGAGAGATGGTAGAGACTGATGCCTATCTAATTGAGGCCTATTGCCCCATACACACGAGCGGTTTTCCTGTTGGAAAAAGTCTGATGAGAGCTTTTGGTCAGGAATCCCGACAGTGTGTATTCTCCATCAGACTTTTTCCAACAGGAAAACTGCTGGAAAAAGAAAGAGAGCAGGATCTCTTTTTTCCTGTCAGGAAAAAAACTGATCGGAATTTCCGATCCTGTGTACTAATCCCAACGCGCAAAATTCCTACGCATGCTCGGAAACAAATCAACGCATGCTCAGAAGCATTGAACTTAATTTTCTCGTCTCGTCGTAGTCTTTTACGTCACTGCGTTCTTGGCAGTCAAAAGTTTACCGAACTTTTGTGTGACCGTGTGTATGCAAGGCAGGCTTGAGCGGAATCCCGTCTGAAAAAAACATCAGTTTTTTTTCCTGACGGAAAAACCGCTTGTGTGTACCGGGCATTAGGGTCCTTCCCATCGGGCATCATCAGTTCAGTTTTGCTAAGAAGAAACCCATTCAGGTTACATCAGTTTGCCCATCCATCCTTCAGTTCACATCCATTTTTAATGTCTGTTTTTTATTCATATTTGACAAAAGTATACACAACAAATCGTTTTTCTTGCCTACAAATGAACCTAAACGAAATGGGCGTAAACAGACGACATTGATTTTGTTTTTCTGCAAACGTAAACGGACTTGGATGTAAGCGGATGTAACTGGACGTATGTCTGTTTATATCTGCTTACTCATAGACATACATTGTGGTTCAGTATGGATCTGTCTGAAGAACTAAACAGACAGGTCCAGACTGAACGCTATAAACACAATGTTGGTGATATTCAGTGCTGGTTTTCAAAATAAACATTATTTACACTTTATTTTTTATTTTTTTGTGGGATGAGTAGCACGTTCCTCAGGTTTTTACTGCTGTATCCCTCTTGGGAAGGAGGACACTGTTCACCTGACATTCCACTACAAAATGGGAGCAAACATCCCGCCAAAATAGTCCAATCCTGAGGCAGTGCAGATGACAACACAGGCGGCTTTGACCGGTTGCTGTGGACAACGCTGCATTTCGCCTCAGTTCTCTACCAGTAGGCCTCAATGCTTCTGACAGTCTCCTACGTTCAGTGATTTGCGATGAGAAAAAAAATCCGGTCCAAAAAAATAAATGGTTGAGAGGCGAGGCGGTTTGAGCATCGCTTCCATCACAAACAGTTTGCTTGCATACTGAAGAAGTTCACGTGAGGTGATAAAAACGGTTCTCCAAAATTCTGGCACTGGACGATTTTTCCCTTCATCCACACTCGGTGCGGAGAAATTCACTTCACTTTTTGGAAGCGGGCCTCCTGGCACTATTCAGCCACAATTTTTTTTTTTTTTTACTGAATTACAGTTTCTAAAACAGACACTTTCTTCACAAGCCCAGTAATGACCAATTAGGAGGATTTAGAAATGGACAGTTTTCGCTTAAAGGAAAACTGACCTTCACAAATGTCCTAGCTTAACCACTTGACCTCCGAAAAATGTTACTCCCTTCATAACCAGAAGATTTTTTGTTATTCTGCACTGCGCTACTTTAATGCAACACTGTACACAAATTAAATTTGTAATATTATATAGGATTTACCGGTATATAGTGCTAACAGTTTGCGCACTGCTTTACAATGTTAGGACAGACAGTACAGTTACAATACAAATCAATACAGGAGGAATCAGAGGGCTCTGATCCTTAGAGCTTACAATCTAAATCATTTTTCTCACACAAATATAGCTTTCTTTTCGTGGTCTTTGATCACCACTGAGTTTTTGTTTTTTTATATATATATATATATATATAAACAAGCAAAATACCAAAATAAAAAAAATAAAAAAACATCTTTTACTTTCTGCTATAAAACATATCCAAGAAATTCTATAAATCATATTTCTTCATGAATTTAGGCCAACATTTATTCTGCTACATGTCAAAAAAAAAAAAAAAATCACAATAAGTGTATATTATTTGGCTTGCATGAAAGGTATAGCGTCTATAGCGTGGTCAGCAAGTGGTTAAAGCAGAGCTAAACCCTCCTATCCTTTACAACCATGGAAGCTACCATCTTAGTCTGTTTGATCTGCATTTACTATGGTGCTGCACATCAGCTATGACACCAGCCATTTGATGACTTGATGGTTTGGGTGAGAGCTGGCATAAGCAGGCTAGTAACATATTCAAGGCATGCTATGAATGTAACTGTTTCGAGAAAGTTACATTGAAATTTACTGTTTTCCAAAAAAGTTACATTCAAGGCAAGCCATGAATGATAGCCATGACAGTTATTAGTCTGATTACATAAAGGCTCCTTTCACACAGAGTGGAGTCTGCTCTGATCGGCAGGAAATCTGTAAGCAGATCATAGGCGTGCGCACAGGGTGTGCCAGGTGTGCCCAGGCACACCCTAATCACCCTGTGCAGAACAGATTCCCCCTACTGACCTGGCTCCCTCCTTCCCCCCACAGCACTGCCGAATTCCCTCCTCTCCCTCCGGTTGTTACTTTAGATGTTTTAGGATGAGTGGGGGAAGGGGCCAGTAAATATGCCATTTACTGGCCCCTTCACTTTCTAAATGAACATCGTGAGTGATCGGTAGAGTGTGTTTGAGCTTTGGAGTGCACACCCTAATGCCAAAGGCTGCGCACACCTATGAAGCAGATCCTCTGCTTAATCAGAGTTTTTAACATCTGTAGCAAAATCCAGTTTGTGCCCGGAGTACACAATTGGACCCCTGACAGTTCTATGGGTGGCTAGATGTAAACAAACTCTGTTGTCTGTTTACATCAGGCTTTCTCTGATCCATTACGTTTAGGTCCGGACACAGTTCATTTTGGGTATTTTTTTCTGAACCTGGAGGTAGACATGTGTAAATGGACACAAGTTTGTTTACAGTCGCCTGTCCATAAGGCTGCAAGAAGCTTCCGATCAGGTCCAACAATAGGTTGAAGAAAAGAAAATTGCTTGATTCCCCCATCAACACAATAAGAGTTGATGGGTAATCCCTCCTGCGTCGCTATTGTGTTCTGCCGGCGGGGAGAATGGGGAGCCTGTCCCACAGAATACGATGAGTGGGTGGTGATGGAGTAAAAGGAGTCCCCTGCCTGGCTGTGAAAGACAACCCCCCTTATGTAGCATATGTCAGGTGTCCCAGGCCCTCATGTCTCATGGGCACCAGGTGGTTGATGGACTTCTGGAGCTTCTATCTGGACTACTTGTAAAGCATAGGCCTATGTGATAGTACTACAGGCGGGAAGGGGTTAATGTGTATAGTGACCAAGGGGAAAGGTCTAGGACCAGCATCCATGCACATACAGGATGTATTTTGGGCTGAACACAGGCGTGATGCCCTGAGACCCTATATGTTAAGGCAGAGCCCGCTGCAATTGTTGGCCATGTGAAAACACTATTTTGAAGGTCCATAGTGTGCTGGAGATCTATACTTTTACTTGTGTTAATACAGTTCCCAGCTGGTAGTTGCTACAGCACCCCACCTCCATTAAGCTATCTCCGGGAACATGTGTGATAGGAATATTGGGCCAGATTCACAGAAGAGATACGACGGCGTATCTCCTGATACACCGGCGTATCGCTTGTCGTATCTATGCGGCTGATTCGTAGAATCAGTTCCACATAGATAGCCCTAAGATCCGACAGGTGTAATTGACTTACACCGTCGGATCTTAGGATGCAATACTTCGGCCGCCGCTGGGGGGATTTTGCGTCGTATTCCAGCGTCGGGTATGCAAATGAGGATTTACGGCGATCCACGAAGGTTTTCGCGTTCGTTACGTCGTCGCTAGTAATTTTTTCCCGTCGCAAAGTTACACCTGCTTTAACATGGCTTAACTTTAGTCGAGCCATGTTAAAGTATGGCCGTCGTTCCCGGGTCGAATTTCATATTTTTTTTGTTTTGCAGTAAGACGTCCGGGAATATGAATGGACGCTACGCACGTTGCCGTTCTAAAAAATGACGTCACATCGTGCAAAGCACGGCGGGAATTTCTAAACTGAGCATGCGCAGTATGTCCGGCGCGGGAGCGCGCCTAATTTAAATGGTACACGCCCCATTTGAATTGGGCGGGCTTGCGCCGGACGTGTTTACGATACACCGCCGCAAGTTTACAGGTAAGTGTTTTGTGGATCAGGCACTTACACTGAAAACTTGCGGCAGTGTAACATAAACGGGTTACGTTGCGCCGCCGCAATTGTACGAGAATCTGGCCCATTCTACTTGGAAAAAAGTTGAGCTTTTTTGGTGTGAGCATGCACATTTCGATGGACTGCAATCAAAGAGCATGAAAAACACATAAAAACGCATCAGAAAAGCATGAAAAATGCATGACGCAGACGCATAAGTAGACGCATAAGTGCATAGATCTCCCTAAGATCCGACAGGTGTAAGTGACTTACACCGTCGGATCTTAGGCTGCAATTCTAGGCCGGCCGCTAGGTGGCGATTCCATTGCGGTCGGCGTAGAATATGCAAATGACTAGTTACGCCGATTCACGAACGTACGCTTTGCCCGTCGCTGTAAATTTACGTTGTTTTTGTAGAGATACGCGTCGTAAAGATAAAGCTGCCCTCTAGGTGGTCTAGCCAATGTTAAGTATGGCCGTCGTTCCCGCGTCGAAATTTGAAATGACGTCCTTGCGACGTCATTTAGCGCAATGCACGTCGGGAAATTTTAGGGATGGAGGATGCACAGTACGTTCGGCGCGGTAACGCGCCTAATTTAAATGGTCCCCGCCCCATTTGAATTAGGCGGGCTTGCGCCGGGAGGATTTACGCTACGCCACCGCAACTTTACAGGCAAGTGCTTTGTGAATCAAGCACTTGCTCGTAAAACTTGCGGCGGTGTAACGTAAATGTAATACGTTACGCCGCAGCAGAGTGAGCCGATTCTACCTGAATCTGGCCCTACAATTCTAGTAAATAATCCCCTTTGCCTGAATCACAAGGCTGACCACAAAAAAAAAAAAAAACATTCTTTGCTAAAGCAGCTCCTATATTTGTTTTCCTGGAGTTTGCCTTTAAGTGGTTAGAACTATTCAATGCCGAATGCTTGTTGTATCTAAAATAGCACAGTAAACCAAAAGCCCGGAGGACAGAAAATGGCTAGAAATCGGATATTACTCTGTGAATTCATAAATACAGAGTCTTTGGCTTCTAGTGGAAAAATTACTGCGTGTTCAGCTGGATTTAAAATCCTGTAATCTTAAAAATGTAAAATTTCAATAAAAGTGATACTAAAACTGGCCCATGGAGGAATGTAGGGGATTTCTGACAGGGGGGTAAAGGCTGAATTTTCAGGACCCCCATCTTTGGAGTTCATTTTCCTTATATTGCACTCTCCTTGGGGTTATAAGAAGAATGTATTTTTAAGGGGGGTAGACGGCCTGCAGCAGAGTCCTGCCTGGCACAGCAGTAATGTCTCCACTGGGATCATAAATACTAATAAAAACTCTTTATGGAGTCTGATCCCTCTCTAGCTTTTAAAGTAGAACCAAAGTCGGGGGTAGTTGTGTGCAATCTAGGAGAATAGGCAGAGCATAAAAGATCCAACACTTCTCCACTGCATCTAAAAATAAAGACCCGTTCTGCAGGCAAAGCCTTGCAGCAATCACAACATGTATACAAAGGGGCATAAAGGGTAAGTTCACTTTTTCACACAAAAATAAATAAAAGGTAAACTAATTGCAAATATCCTGGTCACACCAAGCTGCACATAGCGGCTGCGGTTCCCTTTGCTGCTGATACACCGCAGATACATACACAGCCTCGGAGTGAGTATTCATCATAATGCAATGCCAAAGATGCATTGGTCAATGCTGCCGCCAGACCATGCTGGCAAATGAGAAGCGTATCTGCTGCTTCTTATCCCAGTAGAAGGAAGTGCTTTTCAATAGTCAGCAAGATCAGGTCACTCTGACCAATGAGTATTATGATGGAAAATTATCATAGGAGCTGCGGTGGCTCAACGCGATTGGCACTGCGCTGATAAGCCATTCACCTCTGCAGCTAGGGGTTCGGATCCCGGTCTCGGGTACATGTGAATTGAGTTTGGTGGTCTCAGCCCGGCTCCCGGTGGGTGTGCTATGCGAGGTAAGCCTGCGCTTAGTACGCCCACCCCCCTCCCACAAAAACCACCACACTTACACGCACTCGAAATTGGGTTAACATGCACGCACTTTGACCACGCGGTCTATAAAAAGAGAGGCGAAGGACTAATGGGGCTGGTAGAGTGGGCTAGATCCTCTCACTCCCTTATAGGGAGTCCCTCTGCCCCGTTGGGCTTCAAAGGGGCAGGTAGGGCGGGCTGTGTGGGAGGACCCCCTCACGCACCCGCCATTGCCACCTGGGGCATGGAGAAAGGTGGCAGACTGCCTCTGGGGGAGGCCTGCCTACTCCCAACTCCTGCAGTCCGGCTCCTCTCTCGAGTACACGCACAAAATACACACAAAAAAAAAAAAAAAAATGATGGATAATCATTCCCGGGACTATGTATTGCAGTGTACAGACCACTACACTGGATTCATGGGGCATCGCTACCATTATGTACAGCAAGATATTTGGAGATAGTTCACTTTCATTCCCGTCAGAAAAAGTTGGATGTTTTTTCCGACGGAATTCCGCTCAAGCCTGCCTTGCATACACACGGTCACACAAAAGTTCGGTGAACTTTTGACTGCCAAGAAAGCGGTGAGGTAAAAGACTACGACGAGCCGAGAAAATTAAGTTCTATGCTTCTGAGCATGCGTCGATTTGTTTCCAAGCATGCTTCGGCATTTTGCGAGTCGGAATTTGTACACACAATAGGAAATTCCGATCGGATTTTGTCTTGACGGGAAAATAGAGAACCTGCTCTCTATCTTTTTCCAGTAGTTTTTCCGTTGGAAAAAGTCTGATGGAGCATACACACGGTCGATTCCCGACCAAAAGCTCTCATCAGACTTTTTCCAACGGTAAAACCGATTATGTGTATGGGGCATATCAGTTTCCTACAGTCACACTAAACAGTACAAATAGACAGATTTCATCCGCTGGCTACTCTAGTATGACAACCAACTGCAGTGGCAATCAGAATACCTGACCATTGACTGCATCTGACTGAATGCAGGTACTGTTTGGCTGACAGTTGACTTCAATCAGAGAGCATTAAAAACATGTGAAGACGCACCAAAAAAGCACGAAAAATGCATGAAAATGTAGACGCATAAGTGTGGAGCTGGTCTTAAGAAATGGGAAAGGACCAAAGCCCCTTTGACATTAGTCATTTGTTCTATCACGGCCTTTCGCAACTTTTTCGACACAGAGAACCCTTGAAATAACTTTCCAATCTCAAGAAACCTCTGATAAAAATGACTATGGCCCGGATTCACATACATCGGCGCATATTTATGTGGGCGTAGCGTATCTAATATACGCTACACCAACGCAGCTCACAGATGCAAGCACTGGATTCACAAAGCACTCGCCCCCAAATCTACGCTGGGTTTCCTCTGCGTAAGCCAGCGTAGGTGGAAGTGGGCGTGAGCCATGCTAATGAGGCGTGACCCCATGTAAATGATGGACTGAGCGTCATAAAGATATGAATAACGTACGCCGTCCCGTGGACGAAACCCAGTGCGAATGCGCAGAATCACTGCCTACGACATGAACGTAACCTACGCCCAGCCCTATTCACGTACTACGTAAACGACGTAAAATACAGCGGCTTTGTTCCAAACCGCGTATATTATGCGCCGGGCGCAAGTAAGTTCGTGAATCGGGGCCTATATCTACAAATAATATCACATTATTATTGTGATGATCAGTGGGAATAATGCTCCTTACACTTGTGGACATTGGGAAGAATTATCTATCCCATTGTAGATAGCTAAAAAGACCAATGGTGTCAGTGGAAACTCATCTGGGAGGCAGAAACTGATCATTGCTCAAGGAATCCCAAGCAACCTCTGGAGGAACCATAGGCTTCTATGGAACCTTGATTGAGAAACCCTGCTCTATCAACTTTTGTTGAGCTGGATAGTGCAGACAGGAGCACCAATGAAAATTGTAATTATGTATGGCAGCCTTAAGTTTACGCTAGCCACCAGCTTTGTTGATAACCATAAGATGCCAACACCATATTCCCTTTGCATCCTTTTCCTCCCTTCTTATTCTCTATCTTACCACTCATGATGATCTGTGGGACTTTGTTTCAAGCCCCAATACTTTACATTCCTCCACTATCTCTCTTTTTTTTTTTTTTTCACAAGCCAAGATTTATTGAAAGCATAAAGAGATATACAATGAACAAGCAGTACATCAGCAAAAAAAAAAACATGGCGTCGATAAATCTGGTAACAAAGTTAACAAACACATTGAAAATTGTTGTAATAGAATAGTTCAACATAGTCGTGAAGAACAATTAAAGATGAATAAGAAGTGGTCGTGAGGGAACGTTGGGTAAAAAAATAAAAATAAAAAAGGGGGAAAAAAGGAGAGGTGGGGTGAGGGGGGAGGGAAGAGGGTTTGAAAAGGGAAGGACAGGGGAAACAGGGGTGATTAAAGGTTTAAGAACGTCCACTATCTCAATATCTATAACAACCATCAGGACGATGATCAATAGTCATATTAAACATCTTTATGTCCTTGCTAGAGACAAACACAAGATGCATCTTATCTCATCTGCCTTAAGCTGGCCATACACTAGTAAAACTCTGTAAGAACGTTCCTACAAAAATTCTCATCAGAACATTCTTATGCCCTGTACACATGATCGGACCTTTGTCCGACCAAATTCACATCGCAATTCCGACGGAATTCAATCGGAGTAAAATAGAACATGTTCTCTATGTAAACTCCGATGGAATTCATAGAAATTTACGATGGAATTACTCCGATGGGACATACACACGGTCGGAAGTTCCGATGTAAAAAGTCTGTCTGACTTTTTCCATTGGAAATTCCGATCGTGTGCATGGGGTTTTAGAACATTCTTTCTTGCCATCAGTCTGTAAACTATTTATGTTTTTGCCCTTAACCTCCCTGGCGGTATGATTCTTTCAGAAAAAAGATGCTGAAAGCGGTACCATTATTTGCAAGGAAATTTGGCGTTTTATACTGTAGGCCTGTAATTCTTAGGAATAACTCACTTAAATCTGACCAAACAAGATTCTAATAGGCATCCCGGGTATGACATTTTTTTTAAAACAGAATTATAAATTATAATATAATAAATAATTATAAATAATTATATCAAATAATAATATAATTCTAATAAAAATTATTCAATAATGTAATCAACTCAAAATCACTGAAATTTGCTCAGTTGCAGAATTGTCGCTGTCATTTTTCTTTTTTTTTTATGACGAATTTCCCCACAAATCGCTATAGCACAATTCTGCAAGTGATTATAATTTATTATCGCTGTTTTCTAGCTGATCTAAAACCATTTTTGACATAAAGGGACACTTTTGGTTGCTATGGACAATATACAGTTTGCAGGGAGAAAGAACCGGGCACAGGACAGACCACTAGGGACAAGGGGGGTGTGTATTTTTTACATACAGTACTGTAATCTATAAGATTACAGTATACTGTATGTAAGGTGTTTGTTTACTTTTTTGAATTTGGCGCCGAACTCCGCTCCCATGCGTCGTAACGTCGCAGGGAACGGAGATCGACGGCACAGGAGGACACTGTGTGAATCGAGCGAGGTCCCGCTCGCTCACACAGCGTGCGGTGGCATCGCTGGATCCAGGGAAAAGGTAAGCCAGCGCGCGCTGCAGGCTCTGCATAGCTACCCCGAGCGTGACTCGGGGTTACCGATTTTGGCAGAAAAAAATCAACCCCGAGTCACGCTCGGGGATACCGCCAGGAGGGTTAAAGTAGAACTATAGGCAAAACTTTTTCATTTTGGATAGAGCAAGGGAGGGTTATAACCCCTGTCAGATTTGTTTTTTTTTTTTTTTTGTATAATCAGTATTTATTGAAGGAATAAAGGGAACAGAAAATAAAGAGGGGGGGGGGGGAAGGGAGGTATATAAGGTATAGGACAGGCACGTCCAACGGGGTTGTTACATATCACAATCTGGCCTCGCAGGACCGTCAAACAGCCAAGGTTCACCTCGGACAAATTATAACTTATATGCATCTATCATCATCTTTATTAAACGCAATTGTAAGCCCGGGGACCACCACGGCGGCCGCCACCCAAGAGGGCGCCGGCAGCCGCGTCAGCCCCAGGGCGGCAAGGTAGCCAGGTGGACGGCCTTCTAAGAGGGCACGGAGGCAAACAACAACAGAACGGAGCCTCAGAGGAAAAAAGCTAAGGTATCCGCCGAACCCCCCGAACCCGGGGATGAGCCAGGCAGGGAGTTCAAATATGTGCCATTGCAAGAAGCTAGAAACAATAGGGGGACTAAGAGGCCGCAAGGCCCGGACCCGGATCCGCGCCCACACCCAGGGCGGAGGGGGGGGGCACTGAGGCCTCCAACTACCACCCACCGCCCCCGGGTGAGCCAGAGGGCCAGGGCCATGGGGCCAGCCAAGGCACTTAGGCGGGGCCGTGATATCAGTCACGGTCCAGTAGCGGTTTACGGTTAACCTCTCAGCGTGTCTAACATACACAGGCATAAAAGTCCCACTGGCAAATATCACAGAAATTAAGAAAAGAGATAAAACTGAAGGGTAAGAGAGAGGGAAAGAGGGAGAAGCCCCAGAAACTGAGTAGTAAATGAGAGGCGTAGAGAGAGCGAAGAGGGGGAGAGGATGAGAGGGGGTAGGGAAAAGAAGGAAAAAAGAAAAAAGGAAGGAAGGAAGGAAAAAAAAAAAAAAAAAAAAGGGGGGGGAAAGGGGAAGGGGGGATAAGAAAGGGGGGAAAGAGGAGCAGTGCGTACCTCAAAAGCTAGCGAAGGGCACATCCACTTCCACACCGGGCGCATCACTCCAGGCCAAAGTTCCATCATCGACCGGCCACGTCCTTATCTAACTAGCAAGGGGCTCATCCTCTCCACCAGCGAGAGCCTGCAGCCTGCGGGTCTTAAGGGAGGGCTCCGCAAGTTCCAGCAGGGCGACATCTAGGCTACTGGGAACTAAGTTAGGGTCCGAGACGTAATCCGTCCACGGCGCCCAAATGGCCGTAAGCTGTTCGCTACGGTCGCGGCAGGTCGCCACCCACCTCTCAGCCTCTCCGATGGCACTCACCACCCGCGTCCAGTCCTCACGACCAGGGACTTTGGACTGCTTCCAGTAAATTGGAAGCAGCCGCCTGGCTGCGTTAAGTAGATGTGGTATAACACTTTTCTTATACTGACTTAGAGGGACTGTCGGGACATGGAGAAGGAAGTGCACCGGAGAGAGGGGGATATCAATTCCCGTGATTATCAGTATCTGATCTTTAACGTCTGCCCAGAAGGGTACAATCAAGGGGCAGTCCCACCAAACATGGAAGAGCGTGCCCCTGTGCCCACACCCGCGCCAGCACAACCCGGATTCAGTAGGGTAAATGCATGCCATGTCTGCCGGCACCCGATACCAGCGAGACAAAATTTTAAAATTTGTCTCTTGGGTTTTAGAGTCTACCGAGGAGGTATGAGTGAGGCGGTAGAGATGGGTCAATTGTGTTTCCGTCAGGACCTGATCCAGATCCCTCTCCCATCTCCGTATATAAGCAGGTGTAGGCAGAGGGGCAGCAGACCCCAGCAGGCGGTACAGCTCCGATACCAAGTGGGGGGTAGGATCCTCACTAGCAAAAAGACTTTCAAACGGGGTAAGAGAGGAGGGGTCCCTGATCCTATGGCCCTGTTTCCCAAAAAAGTGGTGCAGCTGCCTATAGCGCCAAAAATTCATCCGTGGGCCGTGTCGTCCCGTAGGGAGGGCCTCATAAGCTAGGAGTTTACCATCTTTTATAAGTTTCCCGCAACTGGCGTTTCCATCATCCAACCATGGTTCAAAAAAGGCTATTTGTTCTCCCGGAGGGAACCAAAGAAAGCCACCCAATGGGGCCAGCGGCGACACAGGGGGAGACAATTGAAGCGCAACATTCATTCTGTCCCAGACCGCAAGTACATGCTTCGTCAATGGGGAAGTCGTCTCTGAAAGTCCCCTGTGTTCCCGCTGTAACCATGGTGCGTATGATAGGTTCCGTCCCGCAAGACATTTCTCCAGTGACACCCAGAGTTTCGAGTGAGTATGGAAACGCCAATTGAGTATCCTCTGAAGAGCCACCGCTCTGTAATATCGCCTAACGTCAGGGAATCCCAATCCCCCCTCTGCCTTAGAGCGTTTCAGCATCTTAAGAGCTATTCGGGGCTTACGTGCATTCCAAACGAACTCAGTTAGCATGCCAGAGAGGCGGTCGAAGAACGGCCTGGGCAATCGAATCGGAAGCATCTGAAAATAAAAAAGGATGCGGGGCAAAACGTTCATTTTCACCACGTTCACCCGGCCCAGCCAGGTGAAGGCAGTGCGAGTCCACTGGGAAAGGTCCGCCTTAATTGCGGCTAGCAGGGGGGGGAAGTTGGCATTGTATAGGGCGTCATATCTATCTGTGAGCTGTACGCCTAGATAGCGCAGAGATGTCTTGGCCCATGAAAATGGGAAGGCGTCCTTAAGTCTCCTCGCTAGATCCGGTGACAAGTTAACGGGGAGGATCTCAGATTTCCCATAATTTATTTTAAAGTTGGATAGGGTTCCGAAGTGTTTAAGTTCCTTCAACAGATTCGGCAACGAGATCAGGGGGTTCTCTAGGTGGAAAAGGACATCATCAGCATAAGCCGAAAGCTTATGCTCCACATTCCCGACCTGCAGACCCTTAATATCACCGCTTGCTCTAACAGTGCGGAGCAAAGGCTCTAGCACCAGAGCAAAAAGGAGGGGTGAGAGAGGACAGCCCTGCCTCGTGCCGTTCCTGATGGGGAAGCGGGAAGAAAGGGTACCGTTCACCTTCACTTGTGCACATGGATCAGAGTAAAGAGCTAAGACAGAAGCATACATGCGGGGTCCCAGGCCTAAATGGCTAAGCACCTCCTGCATGTATGACCAATCAACCCGGTCAAATGCCTTTTCGGCATCGGTTGATAAGATAAGGTAGGGCTGGGGGTCTGTGCGGGAGCGGGCCCAGTGTATAAGCTGAATCGCTCTCAGGGAGTTGTCTCTGGCTTCCCTACCTGGAATAAAGCCCGTCTGATCAAGGTGCACAAGTCCGGGCAACAGATGTTTGAGCCTATTAGCCAAAATTTTTGCTAGTATCTTCACGTCCAGGTTGAGGAGCGAAATAGGGCGGTAACTCTGTGGAGCGGCTGGGTCCTTGCCCTCTTTCGGAATTACCGTGATGTGAGCTAATAAAGCTTCCGGGGGAATTGTTTTGCCCTCTGCTATAGAGTTGAAGTAACTCAACAAGGGTGCCTCTAAATGGGAGAGAAATGTCGCATAGTAGGCCTTAGTGAACCCATCCGGGCCCGGGCTCTTCCCATTGGGTAGAGACTTAACTGTCAGTCTGAGCTCAGACAGGGTAATTGGTTGTTCTAAGATTGAAGACTGATCGTCCGTGAGTGAAGGGAGACCCGACGAGGTCAAGTAGTCTCGAATCGCCTGACGCTTGGTGTCCCACGCCGAGGGGGGGAGTCCAGAGTTCAAGTTGTATAAAGTGGCGTAGTAGTCCCGAAAGCCCGCGGCAATTTTAGAGGACAGCACCGTCGGCTCCCCCGAAGGGGAATACAGCTTGTGGACATGCATCTGCGCAGTCCGAGCTCGCAGCGCTCGCGCTAGCATGCGCCCGCATTTATTCCCATGTTCATAGAACTTATGGGACATGTAGCGGAATCGTTTGTGCGTCTGTCTGTCCAAAAGGCGCAGGAGCAATTCCCGCAGCTCAGTCAAGTTACTCAGTGCCTCTGGTCCCCCCGTCGCCTTATGGTGGAGTTCAGCCTTCTGGAGGGCGGTGTACACCCTGTGAAAGTCCGCCATGCGTTCCCGCTTCAACCGGGACCCCTGAGAGATCAATGCCCCTCTAACCACGGCCTTATGGGCCTCCCACAACGTGCCCTCACTCACATCTCCTGTAGAGTTTTCAGAGAAGTAATGGGACAAGGTACCCGAGACTTCGCCCACCACCCCCGTATCGTCTAATAAGTTATCATTGAGCCGCCATGTCCAGGAGCGTCGCGATCCCGAGGGAAGAGCAAGGACGACAGAAATCGGCGCGTGATCTGAGATGGTGATCGAGCCTATAGAGGCAGATTGCAGGAGTTCCAGTGTGTTCCGGTCCACATATAAGTGGTCTATGCGGGTATAAACGTCGTGTACCTTGGAATAGTAGCTAAAGTCACGGTCAGTGGGGTGTAGCAAGCGCCAACTGTCTGTCAGCAGGAGGGACTGAAGGGATTTGCGAAAATGCTTAAGGAACGCATGAGAATGCGTTGGTCTAGCGTGGGATGTGTCCAGCAAGGGGTCAGGGCTGACATTGAAGTCTCCCCCCAAGATCAGGAAGCCCTCTCTAAATTCCCCCAATCGTTCCAATGTAGAATCAAGGAAACCCAACTGATTTGTGTTAGGGGCGTAGATGGACGCTAACGTGTATATATGTCCCGCTAGGGAGCCCTTTAAGAACACATAGCGACCTAAAGGGTCAATCAGGGTATCAGTGGGTTGAAAAGGGCACGACCGGTGTATGGCAATAGCTGTACCCCTGGACTTAGGGGTCGGAGACGTGCTAAGAAACCACTGGCTAAAAAGATGTTTAGGGAGCTTGGGTAGCGACCGTGGCGTGAAGTGGGTCTCCTGTAGGAACACCACCTGTGCCTTCAGCCGCTTCAACTCCCCCCAAAGCTTGCTACGTTTGTGAGGAGAGCACAAGCCTCGAACATTATAGGAGCTTACCTGCAGGGTGGCCATAGGTAGAGTCGGAGAGAATGGAGTTGCTGATCATTGCGAGGCGCCCGGTGTGGAAGGCAGAGCAGTAAGACGCACCTAGGAAGAGGAGAGAGGGGGGCAAGACGAGGGAAGGGGGAGGGAGAAGAGGAAAAAAGGGGGGCATAGAAAAGAGATAGGAGGGAGATAAAAAAACAAGCATCAAAAAAACGTAAAGACATAGGAAACATGACAAGATGGCCTAGGCCAAACAGTCTAACGGAATCACTATGGACCCTGTCCGGGACCCCAGTCCTTACGGAGGGGGGGCTCGGACCCCAGTCCAAGATCCCAATGGGGATCAGTACCCAAAATGAGAGGGTGGCCTACTGGGGGAACGTGGCCAACATGGAAAGAGGGAGAGGAGGGGCATCCGCCATCGTCCACCGCGTCAGACTTGGGGTGGTGAGGGTGAGAGGGGCAGGGAGCCGTAAAATCACTAGTGAAGCAGGTACAAAGGGCACAAGCACCGCCAGGCCTGTGGTAGGCGGGCGTCAGCGTGCCAATGTCAGGATTCTTCCAGCATCTCCAGCCGGAGATGTAAAAATAAAAAAGAGAGAAGGGGAGGAAGAAGCTGCATAGTGAGCCTATGTCCAAAAGTTCTTCAGTCTCCAACCGGATCAGGGCCCTGTGAGGATTCAGAGATGCGCTGACCACGTCCTCTTCTGCGGTTCCTGCGCTTGGCTGTCTGCCAAGGACCTGAGGGTGGAAGGGAGATAGTGGGGAGAGCCGAAGAGGTCCTCCAGTCTGGGAAGTCCACCGGGTCCAGGTCGAGGGAAGATAAGAAGTGCGGTAGGTCATCTTTCGTGCGAAGGGTCACAGTTCTGCCTTCTTTAGTGGCCTGCAGATAAAAGGGGAAACCCCATCGGTATGACAGGCCTGCTTCTTGTAGGGCTACCAGGAGAGGCCGCAGCAACCGTCGCTGCATGAGAGTGCGTCTGGAAATGTCTTGGTAAAAGGACAAGTGCGCACCGTCAAAATCATAGTGGGATTTACCCCGCATTTTTTGCATGATACGGTCCTTAAGCGTATATTTATGGAGTTTGCATATGACATCGCGCGGGTTATTCACATCTTGGGACGGGGGCTTGAGAGCTCTGTGCGCGCGGTCAATTTCCACCACAGCAGTGGCAGGCAGGCCCAAGATATCCTTAAATATGTCCTCCAGGGTAGGAACAATGTCTCTGGCGCTTGTCGCTTCAGGCAGGCCCCGTATCCGGATATTCGCCCTGCGACTGCGATTCTCCATGTCATCTAAATGGCACAACAGGGCCTCTATCTGGTGACTTTGAGCGGAGCATGTTTCTTGTAGTTGGGAGATGACTGGGAGCACATCCTCCAGCTTTTGTTCCAGGGTTTCCACCCTGTTACCTAGGTGGGTAGTGTCAGCCTTGAGCTGGGCCACGTCTTCCTTCAGGGCCCTCTCGACCCGATCCGCAAAGCGCTCCAAATCTGCTTTGGTAGGGAGGGCCCAAATATGGCGTCTGATGTCCGCGTCTTCCAGAGGGTCAGGCCCCTCTGACAGGCCCAGTAGTGAGGAGGGCGAGCTCGGGGAAATCGGGGCCGTCGGGTCACTCACCAGCGACGGGGAAGGCACAGGTGAGCATGTCTGTAGCTGGGATCGAGACGTGGCAGCCTGTGAAGCCTGCGCTGCGTGCTGTGATTTCCCGGCCGGCGCCATCTTGGAGGTCTCGCGGCCGCTCCTATTTGGCTCCGTGAGGAAGGAATCCAGCTGTCCCTGCTTTGTGCGGTCTGCCCGGGGGGGCTGCGAGGATGCCCGGTTCTTGTGTGACATCCTAGGAGGTGTTCGGCGGAGATTTCACTCTCTTAGCTGTGATAATGTGCGGCGGTGGAACGGAGCAGCAGACACACACGTCCTCACTCCTCCATAGCCAGGACACGCCCCGTCAGATTTGTTTTTGCCATCTCTGTCCCATTTTGGAGATGTCCCTTCACTTCCTGTCCCACAGCCAAACAGGAAGTGAGAGAAAATGTCTGCAGTTAAGGTAATCTCTTGGGAACCCCTAGCTCACCAAAACTAGTGTCCCTATTGGAAGATACTTTTACTTTTCTGGGGACAACCCAAAGTTTGTGATTTTCTTTACTTTCAATGATAATGGTAAATAAGATAAACAGAGAGAGTGAATCTCCTGAACGGGAGTACAGACAGCAATAAAAACTGACAGGTGTTCTAATCCCTCTCCACTCTATCCAAAAAAAAAAAAAATTAAAGTTTTGCCTTTAGTTATACTTAAAAATTTTCACCCAGATCTGTTATCTGAATGGAATTCCAGACATAATAAACAAGCTTCCTTACAATATGTAGGATTGTTCCCGAATAAAAGACACATTTACAGTTCGAATTTCATGTGTTCGAGAACATTTTCCATCTTCAAATCTTTTCATCACCATGGTCAAAGATGAACAATTTAAATCCACTAATGATTAGAAAATCCAACAAGCGTTACAAGAACAAACATTTTCGCATACAATTCTACTACTGTATGGGCCAGCTTTACTCTTGGTTTTGATGTGTTCATAGTTTTTGGTATGCACTTTGGCCAACACAAGCTTTGGACAACATAGAATACATGTAAATTTACTTGACTGCTGAGGTGCAATGGGCCCAGGTACAAATTAAATGTAACATAAATGTATAGAAAACCTTCACCCTTGCCCCCTCGCCCCATTAAATAAACACACTTATAACCATTAGGTTGGAAAGGGCAAGGCCACAGCTTTATTTAAAAACCAACACAACATGTAAACACTTTTAAACCGGTGCCAGTCACAATTGTACTGTGAGCACGCAATTCCAAAGGGGGCCTGTCCTTACCATAAGTGCTTGGCAGGCCCCCTACTTCCAAATTCCATCAAGGGCATAGCCCATTTCAGCCACTTTTAAGCTGGCGAGGTCAAGAAACCACAGCAAGCTGTGACATACCATAGAAAAAAGGGGCGGGAGGGTGGGCAATTCTTCCAGCCATGTTCCTCAAAAAGACCCAGAATTCCCTGGGGCAATGCTGCACCTGGCCATGCCCCCATCAGTCAAGGCTCTCTTTCCCTAAGGGGGCTCAAGAGGCCTTCATTCCTACTTGCTACTAATGTATCAACATTTGACATTGTACCTCCGTTAAATTGTAATAAATATGATTGAAAATGTTGCAGCATTCCATGTTGCTCTTCCTGCCCCTGTGTCATCCTTTATTAATCAAAGAACCAGGAACACAGAGAACTTCCATCACCTTCCACCATTGAGAGCTGAGCCCATGTACAGGTGCCCACTCAGCCACCTTGTCCACCTCATCCTTTATTAATCGAAGAAACAGGAACACAGAGAACCTCCATGACCTTCCACCATTGAGAGCTGTGCCCATGTACAGGTGCCCACTCAGCCACCTTGTCCACCTCATCCTTTATTAATCGAAGAAACAGGAACACGGAGAACCTCCATGACCTTCCACCATTGAGCGCTGTGCCCATGTACAGGTGCCCTCTCAGACCACTCAGCCACCTTGTCTACCTCATCCTTTATTAACCACTTCCCAACGTCCGTACGACGCAGGGTGGCTCTAAATCTCTGAGTGGCCGTCTTTATACGGCCTCCGCTCCTCCTGGCCACGGGGGGGCACGTGTGCGCGCCGGCGGCGCACACACACGCCCGCCGCATCACTGAGATGCCGATGTGCGTGCCTGGCGGTCGCGATGTCCGCTAGGCACCCGCGATCGGCGGGTACAGAGACAAGGACATGGATCTGTGTGTGTAAACACACAGATCCATGTCCTGTCAGGGAGAGAGGAGACCGATCTGTGTCCCTTGTACATAGGGACACAGATCGGTCACCTCCCCCAGTCAGTCCCCCTCCACACACAGTTAGAACACTATGCAGGGTACACATTTAACCCCTCCCTCGCCCCCTAGTGTTACCTCTTCAATGCCAATCACATTTATACAGTAATTTAGTGCATATTTATAGCACTGATCGCAGTGTAAATGTGAATGGTGCCAAAAATGTGTCCGATGTGTCCGCCATAATGTCGCAATCCCAATAAAAATCGCAGATCCCCGCCATTACTAGAAAAAAAAAAATAATAAAAAATAATAATTCTGTCCCCTATTTTGTAGGTGCTATAACTTTTGCGCAAACCAGTCAGTTATTGCAATTTTTTTTTACCAAACATATGTAGAATACATATCGGCCTAGACTGAGAAAAAAAAAATTGGGCTATTTATTATAGCAACAAGTAAAAAAAATATATATATTTTTTTCAAAATTGGCGCTCTTTTTTTGTTTATAGCGCAAAAAATTAAAACCGCAGAGGTCATCAAATACCATCAAAAGAAAGCTCTATTTGTGGGACAAAAAGGACGTCAATTTTGTTTTGGAGCCACGTCGCACGACCGCGCAACTGTCAGTTAAAGCGATGCAGTGCCGGAAGCTGAAATTTCACCTGGGCAGGAAGGGGGTATATGTGCCCAGTAAGCAAGTGGTTAATCAAAGAACCAGGAACACGGAGAACCACCATCATCTTCCACCATTGAGAGCTGTGCCCATGTACAGGTGTTCCCTCAGACCATTTAGCCACCTTGTCTACCTCATCCTTTATTAATTGAAGAACCAGGAACACGGAGAACCTCCATCACCTTCCACCATTGAGAGCTGTGCCCATGTACAGGTGCCCTTTAAGCCTTATATATGAGTCACCGTATGCCAATTGTCGTTCTGACATCACAATTTGCAGTAAATAAGTATTTCCTTTCCTGTGATTCCTCCGCAAAACCAACTTCCGGGCACACAGGGCCATAATCATTTTATAAAAAAAAGATATAAGAAAAGGATAAACTTGTGTGGGAACTTCCGGCAGGAAACGCATAATTGCATCTTATCTGTGTTGTGTTCTGAGTAAATACAAACAGGAACAGCCGCTGTCAGGGACTAAAGTGGCAGGTGTTGTACACAATGTATAAAAAAAAGTATTTGTCTTACAAAGTTCACCAGGGGCAAAACTAAACTAAACGAAAAACACAATGGCCCCTTCTGTATTTTTTGCATTTTCAATTGTTTAGTGTGTCGCCAGCCGACCGCCTACTACTGTTGTAGTGTCAGATGTGATTCAGCTGGGTAGACGGCGCTCTGCACAGTCTAATAATTCATGCCATCAAACCGTTCAGCATGAAAAACGATCTAAAGCAACAAAAAATTGTGTGAAACAGAAAACTTCCCGCACACTCGATATCTCGCACTGAAACGTGAAATTTGATAGAGAGATGTGTTCAGTAGAGGATTTTTCCATAGCATAAAGCAGGGGTCTGCATTCTATGCATTAAGATAAAAAAACTTCTGTGTGCAGCAGTATCCCTCATCCCCATAGTACATACCTGAGCCCCATCTCAATCCAGCGATGTTGCGCGAGAGACTCGGCTGTCTGGGACTCTCCCTCCTGAATGGCTGAGACACACATTGGCCCTGCTGCTGCTGTCAATCAAGGTCAGTGAGCCAATGAGGAGAAAGAAGGGGTGGGGCCGAGCTGCGACTCATGTAGAAATGGTAGAGATGCCGAAGAGATGCACAGGGGTGCCTTCAAGGGCCCATTCACACTAGGCACTGCATGTGGCAAATTTGCGGTGCCGCACTGATTTGAAAAAGTACTTCCTGCACTACTCTTGGCGATTTCAGGTGCAACTAGACACCTGTGCATGAAACCACACAGATGTCTTCCAAGTCACACCCCAAGCGCAATGACATGCGACTTTGAATCCTACGATTTCAGATGCTGATCATGTGAACGGGGGCTTAAAGTATACCTAAAACCAGATAGGTGCAGGAACTCCCCCCTTCTAAGTTACCCTTCGTTTCTGCTCCTTACCATCCTCTGAGTATTGTCCCTTAGTTCTTGGTTCCACCTCCCAGTATCAACCCTTTTAGAGAATACAGACCCAAGTATCATCTTACGCTACTAAGTGATTTGCACTAAATTTGTTATGATAACAAGGAAGAAAATAAGATAGATGCCCTGCAGTAAGCAACAATAGACCCCCCCAGCAACAATAGACCTCACCCCAGCAACAATAGATCCCCCACACAACAAAAGACCACCCCAGCAACAATGGGCCCCCCGCAACAAAATACCACCCAATAGACCACCAGCAGCCAGCATCAATAGACCCTCCAGGAGCCAGCAACAATAGACCTCTCCCTCAACAGTAGATCATTCCCAGCAAAATAACACCCCAATCAGCAACAATAAACCTACCCATCAAAAATAGACTTCCATACAAAAATAGATTCCCCAGCAGCCAGCATCAATAGACCCCCCAGTAGACCCCAGCACTCCTTGTTATTACATTCGTTAATTGCTGGGGGTGCCAGAACTGCGTTCCCCAGCGTTCCCCCTGAAAAAAAGCCCTGCCTTAAACTCAAACTTTTTCTTTATAGACAGAGTAATGAGGGGTTCATTTCTCTGGCCTCTTTTTCCCGGCACGGGTCCTGTTGGAGAGATTTCCCTTTATTTCCTGTTGCGGTGACAAGCACATGAATTAGGTGAAAGCGCCGACACTTTTGGCGCTACAACCTGACGGAATTCTAATGGGTGTCAACGACTTTATGAATTCCCCCTGCGTCTTTCTTTTTTAGGGGGGTCTTATGTTAAATAGATTTTTTGGGTTGAAAATGGTGAATTTACAGAACTTGCATGTAGTATAGGGTGAGCAGACATCCCCGGATTCCAGGGACACTGTCCCCTGACCAAGTCTGTCCCCGGTTTTGGATTGGATTTGAACAGGGGCTGGGGCAATTTCAAAGACAGTGGCCCAGATTCAGGTAGATCCGAGCAATATTTGCGTGGGCAAAGAGCAAATATTTTTCTCTGCGCCCACGCAAATATTGCGTTTTGCCCGCGATTCACGGAGCAGTTGCTCCGTAAATTGCGCGGGCGATATGCTAAACAGCCGGGCGTAAGGCTGCCTAATGTGAATGATCCCGCCGGGGGCGGGAATCATTTAAATTAGGCGCGCTCCCGCGCCGAGCGAACAGCGCATGCTCCGTCGGGAAACTTTCCCGAAGTGCATTGCGGCAAATGACGTCGCAAGGACGTCATTTGCTTCTAAGTGAACGTGAATGGCATCCAGCGCCATTCACGGTTCACTTACGTAAACGACGTGAAATTTAAATTTCACGAGCGGGAAGCGCAGCTATACTTTAGCATTGGTTGCCCCTGCTATTAGCAGGAGCAGCCTTATGCTAAAGTGGCCGTACGGAAACTCCGTACCTTGCGTGCGCAGGGCCCGCGCAACTTTTGTGAATCGGTGGTAGTATGCAATTTGCATACTATACGCCGATCACAATGGCCGCGCCCCCTAGCGGCCAACGCAAGAATGCAGCCTGGGATGTGAAGGCATAAGGAGGCTTATGTCTGTCACATCCTAGGCTGCAGTCGGTGTAACGAGGTTCCTGAATCAGGAGCACTCGTTACACCGGAGCAAGTAAGCCCTTGCGCCGCGCAACCTATGGTTGCGCGGGCCCAAGTGCTTCTTGAATCTGGCCCAGTCAGTGCAGAATAAATAAAAAAAATTCTGAATTCTGAATATTTTTTTCCCATTATCTGTGCCCCTGTCTGATGATCATGTGCTGGTCGGAGCGGGGGGAATATTTCTTCAGTTTCGAGCGCATTCCCATTCAGTTTCGCTCACATGTTCTTCTGCCTTGGCTCAAGTCCCGGCCAGCCGCCTGCCTGTTTATCTCCTTCCCTTCCCTGGTGGAGTGATCTTCCTCCGCTCCCCATCCAGTAGTAGAAGGGGCCCGGAGAGTAAGACTTGACAGGCTGTGAGGCGGACGGCAGCGGTAACGGGCAGAGAGTCAATGATTACCGCCATTACTAGTAAAAAAAATATTTCCCCGGATTTAATTTTAAAAATCTGGTCACCTTAAAGGGGTTGTAAAGGAATTTTTTTTTCCCTAAATAGCTTCCTTTACCTTAGTGCAGTCCTCCTTCACTTACCTCATCCTTCCATTTTGCTTTTAAATGTCCTTATTTCTTCTGAGAAATCCTCACTTCCTGTTCTTCTCTCTGTAACTCCACACAGTAATGCGACACTTTCTCCCTGGTGTGGAGAAAGCCTCTTGAGGGGGGAGGGGGCGAGCAGGAGGGTCAGGACGCTCTCTACTTTGCAGATAGAGAAAGGAGCTGTGTGTTAGTGGGCATCCTGACTCTCCTGCTCGTCCCCTCCCCCCTCAAGAGGCTTTCTCCACACCAGGGAAAAAGCCTTGCATTACTGTGTGTAGTTACAGAGAGAAGAACAGGAAGTGAGGATTTCTCAGGAGAAATAAGGACATTTAAAAGCAAAATGGAAGGATGAGGTAAGTGAAGGAGGACTGCACTAAGGTAAAGGAAGCTATTTAGGGGGAAAAAAATTCCTTTACAACCCCTGTAGTGATAGCGTTCCTTTATGCCAAGAGTCTCCAAACTGCGGCCCTAGGGCCAGATGTGGCCCTTTACTAGGCTTTATCATAAGGTGACCAGATTTTTTAAATGAAATCCGGGGACATATTTTTTCTTTACTAGTAATGGCAACAATCAGCGACTCTCTGTCCGTCGCCGCCCGCCTCACAGCCTCTCAAGTCTTACTCTTTGGGCCCCGGCTACTACTGGATGGGGAGCGAAGGAAGATCACTCTGCCAGGGAAGGCAAGGAGATAAGCAGGTGGCTGGCCAGGATTTGAGCCAAGGCAGAAGAACATGCAAGCGAAGCTGAATGGGCATGTGCCCCAAAACTAAAGAAATATTCCCTCCGCTCCGACCAGCACATGATCATCAGAAAGGGGCACAGATAATGGGAAAAATACAACCCCCCTATGCTAGTAGGCAAGGCGGAGCGGGGGTGTGTAATTCTAATTTTTTTATTTTAATTCTGCACTGATTGGGCCAGATTCACGTAGCTCAGCGGATCTATAGATCCGCTCGATCTACGTGAATTAAGATCCGCTCCCGCAAGTTTAGGAGGCAAGTGGCTAATTCACAAACCACTTACCTTCAAACTTGCGACGGCGGATCCTAAATCCCCCAGCGGAATTCAAATTCCGCGGCTAGGGGAGTGTCATATTTAAATCAGGCTCGTTCCCGCGCCGATTTAAATGCGCATGCGTCGTCCGGGGAATTTCCCGGCGTGCATTGCTCCCACTGACGTCACTAGGACGTCAGTGGTTGCGACATGAGCGGTACTTGCGACGCGCGTGTTTGTGAATCGGCGTACGCAAACGACGTAGGAAAATTCAAATTCGACACGGGAACGCCGGCTATACTTAACATTGGCTGCGCCTGATAAAAGAAGGGGTAAGTATACGACGGATAACCGCTACGGAAACGACGTAAGAACACTGCGACGGGTCCGCGTACGTTCGTGAATTTGCGTATCTCGCTGATTTACATATTATTTATCGTAAATCAGCGGGAACGCCCCGGCGCCATTTTTAAATTGAAAAAAAGATCCGACAGTGTAACACATTGTAACACTGTCGGATCTAGCCCTATCTATGCGTATCTGATTCTATGAATCAGGCGCATAGATAGGACCAGTTTACGTCAGAGATACGATGGTGTATCTGTAGATACACCGTCGTATCTCTTTGTGAATCTGGCCCATTGTCTTTGAAATTGCCCCTGCCCCCTATTAAATCCAATCTGGGGACAAAACCAGGGACAGACTTGGTCCGGGGACAGTGTCCTCAATCAGGGGACTGTCCCCTGAAACTGGGGATGTCTGGTCACCCTACTTTATCAGGCCCTTGGGGCACTATTCCTCTCCCCCCCTATATGTCTAAATGCATTGACTTGCTGCCATGCGATTGGCTGATTAGCAGTTTGTGTTACCAAGCACGTGAACGGGTGTACCTAATAAAGTGTCCGGTGAGTGTATAACTGTATACTAAAGCGGAAACAGTCTGAGCCTCCAACAAGAGCGAGCCGGGGAACGCGCCTAGCTGACGTTCTAGTGATGGGTGTTTAAACATTCTTAATACCGATAATTATACACAAAGGATTCCGGGGTTTAATTCTCTGTTTACTTTCAAAACCAAGCTGGGTCAGGCTGTTGTTTGCTGTCTTTGGGTGATCCCTTGTTAAATTACGTTTTATTTTCTCCCAAAAAAAATGTTTTCAAAGGGGGGGGGAATCAGACACCCAGCCCCATCTCCGCCGCCGGCCTGTTGAGTGATGAAGGGACGCGGACAATTTCTATTATGACATGTGTGTTTGCAGAGGCCTCGGCGGGCGGATCGCACAAAGGCTTTCCAATAGCTAACTGCCACATTTACAAATGTTAAACAAACGCCGCTCTTTTGTGCGACGTGTTTCCTTTAGCTTTCTTAAACATTTATCGCCGGGATATAAACTTAGGTATTCCGTTTGCATACATTTAAGGGCTTAGGTAATTATTACTGTTGAACAAACTTGCGGAGGAAGAAAAAAGCCTTGTAGTGTTTTTTTCTTTTTTCTTATTCCTGGGGCTACTGCATGGCAGTACGCGTGCGAAAATGATTGAATCGTTTACTCTGCGTTCGACGTTTGTTTTATTATAAAAAAAATAAAAAAATATCACTGACATTAATGGGAATTTATATGAGGTCAAAACACTTATTACAATGAGCTGGAAGAACGAGTCTTATTTTATGTGCCGCCGACGTTTTCGCTTTTGAATTTGAGTTCATTAAAGGAGCTATGTCGCTTTTTTTCTTGTAACCTTTTATTATTGTATATTTACCTTGCAGATTAAATACATATAGGGAGCTACCAAAGGGTGTGCGTCCCTGTCAATGCTGTCCTGAGAGTTAAACAGCTCTGCCGCACAGACCAGCCTGTCTGGCCAGACGGGAGACCGTATTTTTCTTGGTGGCTTCTCTATACCAGGTAGACCACATCTGATGGGTGATGCTGTACAAAGCTTTCTAACTACCGTATTTATCGGCGTAACTGCGCACTTTTTTGCCCTGAAAATCAGGGCAAAATCGTGGGTGCGCGGTATACGCCGATACCCGCTTTCCCGCGCCGAGTTTGAATACTGCGCCGACATATACCGAGCGCAGTACACTCGTGTATAGTCGGGCAGTCTCGGCTCCTCTCGCGCTGACGTCCTGGACGTACAGGAAGTCAGCGCGAGAGTAGCCGAGCCTGCCCGACTATACTCAAGTGTACTGTGCTCTGTATATGTCGGCGCAGTATTCAAACTCGGCGCGGGAAACGAGCGGGGAGGACGCGAGGACGCCCCAGAAGGACGCCGAACCCGACGAAGAGAACAGCCGAAGCCGCAGACGGACGCCGGACCCGACGAGGCCGCCGATGGACGCCGCGCAAGACACCAAAACTGTAAGTACAAAAAAAAAATTTTTACACAGGAATTCGGGCAACTTTAGGGGTGCGCGCTATACGCGGGAGCGCGCTATACCCCAATAAATACGGTAGTTTGTGATACCAAGCGATGCTGAGCCTCCATGATTGAAACAACTGAAATCCAATAAAGAAAGGAGCAGGCCAGGGACAGTCAAGCTTAGAAAGAACAGGCTAGAGCAGGGGTCTCCAAACTTTTTAGGGTTTACTGTCCTTCAGACGTTAGGAGGGTCGGACTGTGGCCAGTGCAAGAAGAAAGGGTCCCGACATCAGTGGGAATAAATAATGCCCCATTATTGGTATCAATGGGAAGAATTCTGCCCCATCATTGGTATCAATGGGAATAATTCTGCCCCATCATTGGTGTCAGTAGGAGAAATTGTTCCCCATTTTTAAAGTCAGTGGGAGGAATTGTGCCCCACAAGTGGTGTCCTTAGAAAGAATTGTGCCTCGTTATTGGCGTCCTTGGGAGGAATAGTGTCCCATTATTAGTGTCATTAGGAGGAAGAGTGACACATTGTTGGTGTCAGTAGGAGGAATAGTGCCCCGTTTTTTGTATCAGTGGGAGGAATAGAACCCCATCATTGGTGTCAATGGAAGGAATAGTACTCCACCATTGGTGTCAATGGAAGGAATAGTACCCCACTATTGGTGTCAATGGAAAGAATAGTGCCCCATCATTGGTGTCAATGGAGGGAATAGTACCCCACCATCGGTGTCAATGGAAGGAATAGTGCCCCATTGATGGTGTCAATAGAAGGAATAGTGCTCCCTCGTTGGTGTCAATGGAAGGAATAGTGCCCCATTTATTGGTGTCAATAGAAAGAATAGTGCTCCATTGATGGTGTCAATAGAAGGAATATTGCCCCATTGGTGGTGTCAATAGAAAGGAATAGTGCTCCATCGTTGGTGTCAATGGAAGGAATAGTGCTCCATTGTTGGTGTCAATGGAAGGAATAGTGCTCCATCGTTGGTGTCAATGGAAGTAATAGTGCCCCATCGTTGATGTCAATAGAAGTAATAAAACCCCATCATTGGTGTCAATAAAAGGAATAGTGTGAAATATAGTTCAGACGTGTCCTAATATGCACGGCCATTCGCTGGGAAGACCAGTGTCCTGCTGTGTTTTCCTCCCGAAGCTCTCTGAGCTCCTTATGCAGCTGAGAACTGAGTCTTTTTTATAAAAAGGAGGAAAAGGGTATTTATAATATTTTTCATATGCATACATAAATGTTTTGCCTTTCATTGCTTTTTTTTTAAATGAATGTGTTGTATTACAAGGCGAGGGTTCACATATACTTCAAAATAGGGATGAAAAGTAGAACGTTGCTAAAGATGGAAACAAAGTCATTTCTCATTGTTGTCTGGCCTCCCCTGTCTGTGAGATACCCGGCAGAAGAATGATGTCCCCTCTAAGTCCAGACGAATGTTCTCCATGTTATCATAATGTGATGGATGCTGTTTACGGCTGAAATTTACCATTATCTCCGACAATCAATCAATAAGGCAGATCCCGTTTATGTTCATAACGCAAACATACAGACAAGCAATGGCACTGGCCCTTGGTGATCAATGAGCGCGGGTTTTGGCTCAGATTTATGAGAAAGTAAAACAAGAATGATCCTCAAGTGTTACTATATCGGAGAATCTGAGATTATTTCATTTTGGCTGACTCACTTCAAGCTAAAATTGTATTAATTACTTATATAGCGCCATCAATTTACACAGCACTTTACGTATATACTAGACATGCACCGAATTTTCAGCGGCCGAAACATATCAGGCCGAAAATTGTGTGTTTGGCATTTTGCCGACAGAGAAAAAGGTGCTGATAATGGTACAGAAAACGAGATTTTACCAAAATTTGACTGTACTTATGGTGTGTTTTTCATAAGTCATGTGACTCAAAAACGTAAGGATCCTTTCACACGGGCTTGTCCCTAATATGGGCTCTGCTTTGCTCAACCAGAATCGCTCCGTTGATCCCCACTGAGCAGGTGGATGACAGGTCCATCTCCGCTCACTGTGCCGAGACGGACCTGTCAGAGCCCCGCTCTCCTCTGAGGCCCCGTAAACACGACCAAGGAACTCGTCATAAATGAAACATAGTTTTCCTCGACGAGTTCCTTGTCAGGCTTGTGGAGAAACTCGACAAGCTTGCTTTGCTTACACACTGTCAAGACCAAATCTCGTCGTTCTCAAACGCGGTGACGTACAACACATACAACGGCAGGGGAAGTTCGATTCCACTGGCACAACCCTTGGGGCTGCTTTTACTCGTCGAGTTCCTTGACAGTTTCCTCAATTGAAAAACATACACACGACCGTTTTCCTCTGCAAAAAAGCTCTGCCACCAAGGGGGTAATCCACAAAAGGGATACGCCGGCGTATCTACTGATACGCCGTCGTATCCCTGTTTCTATCTATGGAACTGATCCACAGAATCAGTTTACCATAGATAGGCAGAAGATCCGACATGTGTAATTGAATTACACTGTCGGATCTTAAAGCGGTAGTTCACCCTCACCCACATGATTTTACCATCGAGACAGGCATTGTAGCGCGAGCTACAGTATGCCTGTCCCGATTTTTTTAACCCCGGACTCACCTTGTAATCGGACATCGTAGATTTCGGCTCCCGCGGGGAATGGGCGTGCCTATGAAGAGGGAGGATGATTGACGGCCGGCCCTGGCACGTCACTCTCCCCGAAGACAGCCGGAGTAGGTCTCGGCTCTTCACGGCGCCTGCGCACAGGCTATGCGCAGGCGCCGTGAAGAGCCAAGCCTATTTTGGCTATTTCCGTCGTTCCCGCGTCGAAATTTTAAACTCTATGTCGTTTGCGTAAGACGTTCGTGAATGGCGCTGGACGCCATTTACGTTAACGTCTAAGCAAATGACGTCAGAGCGACGTCAGTTAGCGCAATGCACGTCGGGTAAGTTACTCAACGGAGCATGCGCAGTACGTCCGGCGCGGGAGCGCGCCTAATTTAAATGGGACTCGCCCCATTAGATTCGGCACGCCTTGCGCCGGACGGATTTGAGTTACACCGCCGCAAATTTCCAGGTAAGTGTGTTGTGGATCGATACCTAACTTAGGAAATTTGCGGCAGTGTAACTTAAATCACTTAAGTTACGTTGCGCTGCGGGGCTGTGGATTTGGCCCCAAGTTTCTTGATGGATTCTGTCGAAGAAAACGGTCGTGTGTACGAGGCCTAAGGGGAGATCGGATGAAAAGGGACCGCCTGTCCGTTTTCATCCGATCCCATCCGATCCACCAGACAGATGGAAAATAGGGTCACCATCTGTCTGGATTTCACGGACAGGATCTGATAACGGCAGATACCGGCGGATGTCATCGGTGACATCTGCCGCTCCATAGAGATGCATGGAGCGTCCGATCAGGTCTGCCTGAAAAACTGACTGGTGAACCTAATCCGACAACACGTGTGAAAGGGGCCTAACAGGGGTGTGTTATTGATGCGTTCTTGCTGCGTTTTCAATGCATATCAATGGGAAGGTGCATTTTTGGAGTTTTTTTTTAACTGAACAAAAATGCCGCAAATAGGATTTTTAACACCACAATGGAAGCGCAACAGACCAGTAGGAGTCTGAAGCCACTTGGGTCGAATAAAAAGCAGTTGGTAAAATAAAAAAATAAAAATAAAAACAGCTCAAGTCGGAGCCGCCGTTTTAATAATCTGATGTTAGTACAGTGATCTCCCCTGCAGAGCTATTGTGTCCTGACAGGGGATGGCCCCCCTGCAAGAACACCATGGCTGAGAGCTCTGATCGGGAGCCAGGCGGCTGCTAGTTCAGCTGGCTTCTGTGGAACCAGCTGCCATACATGTGGGCTGAATGTCGCCCGTTTTTTATTGAACTGGCCGATGTCACCCGCCATTCGGCCAGTGTGTACTAGACTTGTGGATGAAACCATGGTGCATGCATACCTTCCAACTTTTTGAGATGGGAATGAGGGACACCTATCAGCAAAAGTATACAGGCATGGGACACACCCCTTGCCACGCCCCCTTAAAGGAGAATTGTACAAAAAAACAGGATTGGTTAAACTCACAAGTGCTTGTTTTACCACTACTAGTCCTTTATATTGGCTTTTGGAATTTACAAATGCAGCAATTTAAAAATCAGATGAAAGGTTTAGGGCTGGAAAACACTTTTTGATAGATAAAAAGTGCATTTTATATACAACTCTAAAGATCAGAACAAAATGAGGGACAAATAAGGAGGAATGAGGGACAGAGGGATTTTGCTCCAAATCAAGGACAGTCCCTCGAAATGACGAAATCAGGGACAGTTGGGAGCTATGGTGCATGGCAAGGGACACCAGGACTTCACCGTCGGTGATAAATGCCAAAGTGACTGATGGCGGGGTGCAGTGCTGACAATGAAGGGGGTGCCGGGGACACAGGCCACCAAAGAGCAGGTGCCTTACCCATTTTTTTATTTATTTTTTTATAACCTGACAGGTTCCCTTGAGGTCATCTGATAAAAAATTTTAGAAATTCCTCCATGGCCTACACAGCAGATAACAGTGCAGATCAATCAATCCTTGTTGAGCTTCAACAGAATGACGGAGCATGACCAGAAGAACGGGCAGAAGTGGCCGGTGATGAGGTCGGACATTCACACAACAGGTGAGCAAACAAACGTCCAATATCCTGAGGAGTCAATATTGTGACAAGATGTCAGCAGACCAGCAAAGAGACAGACACTGGAAGTAGGAAGAGAGCCAGACGGGAGAGTATATATGGGGGGAGGGGGGGAGTACGGAACGTTAGGCCTTCTTCACATGGCGTACCTAGGTGTATACATGTGTGAGGGCCGTGTTTTGCCCGCATGGGATGCACAGGTGTGCAGGCAGTCCCATTCATGTCAATTGGGACAAAGCCGGTGTTCCCAATTTAACAGTCATATGACAGGTCCCAGAAGATCGCCTATACACTCTAAGAGCGCAGCGCGATTCGCTCATGCTCAGTGCGTGCCCGGCCGTGAAGCCGAAAGCGGTCACGGCCGGGTGCCCAGAGTGTCAATGGAGGCTCCGGCGGAGAGGAAGGGGAGAAGAGCGACGCTCCGGGCGGCCGCATCGCCAGACCATATAACAGGTAAGTGTCTGTTTATTAAAAGTCAGCAGCTACACTTTTTGTAGCTGCTGACTTTTAATAAACATAAAAAGCCTGGAACTCTTTAAGCTTTAACCACTTCCATACCAGGCACTTACGCACCTTCCCGCCCAAGCCAATTTTCAGCTTTCAGCGCTGTCGCACTTTGAATGGCAATTGCGCGGTCATGCTACACTGTACCCAAACAAAATTGGCGTCCTTTTTTCCCCACAAATAGAGCTTTCTTTTGGTGGTATTTGATCACCTCTATGATTTTTTTTTTTTTTCTGTTAATTTTTTTGTAAATAAGTACGTTTTCTCTTTCAATTACGGGCACTGATATGGCGGCACTGATGGGCACTGATGAGATGGCACTGATGGACATCGATGAGGTAGTACTGATGGGCACCAATGAGGTGGCACTGATTG
This sequence comes from Rana temporaria, assembly GCF_905171775.1. Taxonomy (NCBI): domain Eukaryota; kingdom Metazoa; phylum Chordata; class Amphibia; order Anura; family Ranidae; genus Rana; species Rana temporaria. The sequence goes on from NC_053492.1 coordinate 429,890,489, forward strand.
GCGGCGCTGGTATGCGGCACTGATGGGCACTCATAGGCGGAACTGATGGGCACTCAAAGGCGGCACTGATGGGCACTCATAAGCGGCACTGGGCACTCATAGGCGGCACAGATGGGCACTCATGGGCAGCACTGATGGGTATTTATGGGTGGCACAGATGGGTACTGATAGGTGGGCACTGGGCATGGATGGGCACTGTGGGGTGGCACTGATGGACACTGTGGGGTGGCACTGATGGACACTGTGGGGCAGCACTGATGTATCCATGTTGCCAGTCAGTGCCCATTTGGGGACTGATTGGCATCTTTTTTTTTACTGCTCTTTTTTTTTTTTCACTGACTTTTTTTTTATTGCCCCCCTTTTTTTTGCCCTTCCCTGGTGGTCCAGTGTGGGCTTCCCTGGTGGTTCAGTGTAGCGATCCAAGGGGGGGCTGCGCTGATAAACAATCAGCGCGAACCCCCCCTGTCAGGAGAGCCGCCGATCGGCTCTCCTCTTCTCACGTCTGTCAGACACGAGTGAGGAAGAGCCATCAACGGCTTTTCCTGTTTACATCATGATCAGCCGTGATTGGACACGGCTGATCACGTGGTAAAGAGCCTCCGCCAAGGAACGTAGGAGGTGGGTAGGGAGCAGAAACGAAGGAAGGAGTTCCTGCACCTATTCTCTGAGAGAAAAAAGCCCTACATAGACTGTATGTAACTAGCATATGAATCACAAGTAGTATAAAGCCAGTGCTATTGTTAGATTTTGTGTTTCTTTGTGTATAAACCTTTTCCATTATAATGAAAAATAAGACCAGAAAATCAAGGATAAAAAAAGAGAGCGGTCGCTATAAAAGTCACTGTAAAAGACCCCTTAAGCAGGGAAGAGGTGGTAACCTTGGAAAATATCAGACGGCAGTGCAGTAGTAGGCCCATGAGAAAACCATTAATGGAACACTTGTTGGAAGAGCAGTGATACTTAATCCGCTGGCGATGGAACATGCTCACATAGTAATGCTTTTCATTTATCACTTCACACTGAGCAGAAGGCTTCTCATACACTGAAAGATCTAATAGTCCGCGGACTAAAGCACAACTCTGCTTCTACAAGACAGAGCAGGCAGCCAACAGCAGTATTGATATTTAATAAACTGATCTGAACAAAGCGAATTTGGCTCATTGAAAATATGATTTGAAACAAGTTCTGAAACAATAAATCACTTTTAGTTTATGAAATGAAAAGAACAACGGCAGAGCAATCAGCAGTCAAAGTCTAACTCCATGCAAATAAAAATGTATCCCATGCAGTGGGGCTTGCCTGCATTACATGACTTCATTACTCGTTTAACCACTTAAGACCCGGACCTATATGCAGGTAAAGGACCTGGCCATTTTTCCGATTCGGCATTGCGTCGCTTTAACTGAAAATTGCGCGGTCGTGCGACGTGGCTCCCAAACAAAATTGGCGTCCTTTTTTTCCCACAAATAGAGCTTTCTTTTGGCGGTATTTGATCACCTCTGCGGTTTTTATTTTTTGCGCTATAAACAAAAATAGAGCGCCAATTTTGAAAAAAAATCAATATTTTTTACTTTTTGCTATAATAAATATCCCCCAAAAAGATATAAAAAAAAAATTTTTCCCTCAGTTTAGGCCGATACGTATTCTTCTACCTATTTTTGGTAAAAAAAAATTGCAATGTGCGTTTATCGATTGGTTTGCGCAAAATTTATAGCGTTTACAAAATAGGAGATAGTTTTATTGCATTTTTATTTTTTTAATTTTTTTTTACTACTAATGGTGGCGATCAACATTTTTTTTCATGACTGCGACATTATGGCGGACACAACGGCCAATTTTGACACATTTTTGGGACCATTATCATTTTCACAGCAAAAAATTCTATAAAAATGCATTTACTGTGAAAATGACAGTGCAGTTTAGGAGTTAACCACTAGGGGGCGCTGAAGGGGTTATGTGTGACCTCATATGTTTTTCTAACTGTAGGGGGGCGGGGCTAGACGTGTGACGTCATTGATCGTGTTTCCCCATATTAGGGAACACACAATCAATGAAACTGCCACTGTGAAGAACGGGGGAAGCTGTGTTTATACACAGCTCTCCCCGTTCTTCAGCTCCGGGGGCCGATCGCGGGACTCCAGCGGCGATCGGGTCCGTGGGTCCCGCGGCCACGGTCACGGAGCTTCGGACCGGGTCGTGGGCGCGCGCGACCCACGGCTGGGCACTTAAAGAGGACGTACAGGTACGTGCTTGTGCCCAGCCGTGCCATTCTGCCGAAGTATATCTGCAGGAGGCGGTCCTTAAGTGGTTAAGTATTGGGGAACGATAAAAAAAAAATGTAGGCTCCATTGACACCTGTATGACTCCAAAGTTCAACTTTGATGCAACTTTGGATTGGCGCAACTTGGATACGACTTTGGCTTTGACCAGTGATAATGGACAACTGTTGCATTATATAACATTCAGGTATGACTTTCATGCACCTTTTGAGGGTTAACATTGAAGTCTGGGAGGGTGCATGTGATCAGCACTGTCCTGACAGAGGGTCAGGGGTCATGCAGCCTCATAGGACATTCAGAGGAGAGTGAAAACTCCTCTTACAAGCTTATACCAATGCTCGGCCAGTGACACTTCTATCTATGTCACTGACTTCTATCAGTCACAAGTTTCCCTTTAGTAAATCAACCCCAATGTGTAGCAATTTGTGCTGCATTTGATTGTGTCAATCAACTTCTGGGCCACATCCTGACTGATGGCATTCTTGCATAATCGATGCTTGGAGTTTGTCAGAATTTGTTGTTTGTTTGTTTTTTTGTTCACCCGCCTCTTGAGGATTGACCACAAGTTCTCAATGGGATTGTAAAGGTTTGTTTTTTATTTTCTAAATACTGTAGGTTCCTTTAAAGTGGAGTTTCCATCCCAAAAAAATGTTTTCATTATTGTGCTCATTAGACCTAAAAAAGTTAAAAAAATAAAAATAAATTTTTTTTTTTTACTCATCTGGAAATGCCTGTTGCTATGCGGTCCCACGCAATCTGCCTTTGAAACCACCTAGGATTCTGACATCATCTCCCTCTAATGCTCCTGGGAAATGTGTGTCATCATTTCCCAGGATGCAGTGCGCTGCCCAATTATCACTCCCCATCCAAGACTTCCAGGAAGTAAGTGCTTGTAGGCTTCACAATGCCCACAAGCAAAATGACAACGGTGTAGACATAGTTTTATAAACTATCTTTTTTGAATATCTATGCGGATCGGCGGCGGATTGTAAAATAGTAAGTGACCAGATTTATATTATAAAAACGCAGGATGAAAGGACATACATTTAAAAAATGCTAATTGTGGTTGGAACTCCACTTTAAGCTATTGCATTGTTGGTTCACTTACCTTTTCCTTCAATTTCCCTTCTAAATGTTTTTTTTTTCTTTGTCTGAATTTCTCACTTCCTGTTCCTCCTCAGTAAGCTTTCCACCATCATCCGAGCCGTTCTGGCTGTTGGTTAGGTTAGTCAGCATACTCATCCCCTCCCTTGGGACTACATCCCTGTGGGGAGACGCTGTGCTAACCCCCAGCCAGAACGGCTCAGATGATGGGGGCAAGCTTACTGAGGAGGAACAGGAAGTGAGAAATTCAGACAATGAAAAAAAAAACATTTAGAAGGAAAATCGAAGAAAAAGGTAAGTGAACCAACAATGCGCTAGCTTAAGACCCGGTTCGCACTGGGGCGACACGACAGGCGGCTCAGCTGCCTGACGTGTCGCGTCCCATTCAATGCAATGGAACCGTTCTAATAGGAGCGACGCAAGTCGCTCCGACTTAGAAAAAAGGTTCCTGTACGACTTCGGGGGCGGCTCGGGGCGACCTGCATTGACTTCTATACAGAAGTCGTTTTGCAAATCACCTCTGAAGTCGTCCTCAGGACGACTTGCAGAGTCGCCCCCGAAGTCATGCCGCTGCTGTGTGTACCGACTCTGAAGGAACATATTTAGAAAATAAAAAAACAACCTTTACAACCCCTTTAAGGTTTGGGGAGTTTCCTGGCCATGGACCCCAAATGTCCACGTTTTCTTCCAAAAGCCAATTAGTTATCACTTTTGCCTTGTGGCAAGGTGCTCCATCATGCATAGCCCCCAAATGTCTCTGATTTGGAACAAAGTCCCTCTTTCCTCCTCATTTGTCCCTCATTTTGGTCTGATCTATATAGTTGTATATAAAATGCACTTTTTTCTTTCAAATAGTGTTTCCCAGCACTAAACCTTTCATCCAAAGAAATATATTGTATGTATGCATGAGAAGATTATAACTCCACGGAAGCACTGTCCCTGCAGAATATGAAAATTCAAAAAGTACAAAGTGGGGTGGGACTTTAAATGTGCCTCGTTGGGGTTTAGAAAAAAGTAAATAAGCTCTAATACAGTTTTAAAACAACATAGAAGAGATTTTATTTACCACCCTTGGATGGGATTCTTTAAAACAATATGTCACAGTTTGATACAAAATACAGTTTATGGCCCCTTTCACACGGGGCGGATCAGTAATGATCCGCCCCGTGAACCTCCGCTTGCTCAGCGGGGATCACTCCGTTGATCCCCGGTGATCTCTGCTCTCCCCTATGGGGGGGGATCAAATGAACACGGACCGTCTGTCCGTGTTCACCCGATCCGATTCACCAGACGGATGGAAAAGTAGGCTTTTCCTCCGTCACACTTTGGCAGATCGGAGCGGGTCAGATGTCAGCGGGCATGTCACCGCTGTCACCGCTGACATCCGCGGCTCCATAGAGGAGCACGGAGCACCCTGAACGGGTGCTCCGTGCCTAAAAAACTGGCAGGCGGACCTGAACGGGTCTCCTGTGTGAAAGAGCCCTTACTGTTACTTTGGTGCAGGGTGTGTAGATCCTGGTCAGATGTATCATAGACCATATCACACATATGGCCATACCTATGATACATCTGACCAGGATCTACACACCCTGGCACATTTAAAGTCCCACCCCACTTTGTACTTTTTGAATTTTCAGTATAAAGAAATAGTAGTGGTAAAAAAAGCACTGTATAATTCTCCTTTACGGGGGTGTGACAAGAGGTGTGTCCTATGCATCATACTTTTTTTAATAGGTGTCCCTCATTACCATCACAAAATTTGGGAGATATGCATCATGCTGGAAAAGGCATTTATCACCAAGCTGTTCTTGGATGGTTGGGAGAAGTTGCTCTCGGAGGATGTTTTTGTCCCATTCCTTATTCATGGCTGTGTTCTTAGGCAAAACTGAGAGTGAGCCCCCCACTCCCTTGGAGAAGGAGAAGCAACCCCACACATGAATGGTCTCAGGAGGCTTTACTGTTGGCATGACACAGGACTGATGGTAGCGTTCACCTTTTCTTCTCCGGGCAAGGGTTTTTTCCTGATGTCCCAATTAATCGGAAAGGGAATTTATCAGAGATAATGACTTTACCCCAGTCCTCAGCAGTCCAATCCCTGTACCTCTTGCAGAATATCAGTCTGTCCCTGATGTTTTCCTGACGAGAAGTGGCTTCTTTACTTCCCTTCTTGAAACCAGGCCGTCCTCCAAAAGTCTTCTCACTGTGTGTGCCGATGTACTCACACCTGCCTGCTGCATTTTCTGAGCAATCTCTGCACTGGTGGCGCCCTGATCCCACATCTGAATCAACTGTAGGAGACGGTCCTGGTTCTTGCTGGATTTTCTTGGGCGCCCTGAAGCCTTCTTCACAAATGCAGTGGAAATATTATTTACCATGAAAAGTTCATTTTTATGGCAAAGAGTGACTTTGCAATGAATTGCAATTCATGTGATCCCTCGTCATAACATTGTGGAGTAAATGCAATAGACATGTGTGTTCCCGTTTGTAACGAATGGATTTTTGTACGAATTTGTTAGTTTTTGTACATTCGGATCAATTCGAACATACGAAAAGCTGAAAGAACCAAAATACGAAAATACGAAAATTACGGAATTAAGAATAAGCAAAATAACGAACAAGCGAAAATACGAACGTATGATTGGACAATCTTACTAAAATACGAAACACCGAAAAAGCGAAAGAAAGAAAATGACATCTATATGAACGATTTGCATTCCGTATTTTAAATCCTTTGTCTGTTCGTATTTTCGTATTTTCATTTGTGTGTTTTGTAAATCCGTTTATTTATTTTTTTTTATTTTTATTTCTTTCGAATGGACACTGGGCAGTGTAGTTAGTGAGTGATTACATAATATCTTAGCCAATCAGCTTATCTCTTTTGTGCTGAGTCACATTGTACAGTGTAAAGCCTCGTACACACGATCGGACTTCAAACAAACTTTTCCATGGATTTTTGTCTGAAGGGAGTTGGCCAGACTTTTGAAACCGGAAAAGTTTGTCTGAGGCCTCGTACACACGACAGAGAAACTCGACGTGCTTGGCACGTCGAGTTCCTCGTCTCGTTTTGGGATGAAGCCGCCGAAGAGCTCGGCGGGCCGCCTTCTCCTATAGAACAACGCGGCCAACGAGAAAATAGAGAACATGTTCTCTATTTTCTCGTCGAGCTCCTCGGCGGCTCCATCGAGCCAAAACTGTACAGACGACAGAGATTCTCGGCAGAATCCGGGTTTTGACCGAGTTTCTCGGCGAATTCTGCCGAGAATCTCTGTCGTGTGTACGAGGCCTGATAGAGCGTACACGCGGTCAGATTTTTTTGGAAAACGCTCATTTTTACGTTTGTTCGACCGTGTGTACGGGGCTTAAGAGAAAGTCTATCTTAATATCGATTAGCTAGGTCTAGACAGAATTACGAATCATTCAGTAGAAACGAAAATAAAACTGTTACGAAAATACGAACGGGTCCGAATAGGAAAACTTGAGTCTTACGAAATTACGAATCTTTACGAATCTACGTAACGAGACGAAACGGAACAAAAAAATACAAATTTTTTTGTTGTGCACATGTCTAATATGTAAATTGGCATCATAAAAATGGAGGGACCAGACAGTGGCGTCACTAGGGTTGGTGTCACCCAGTGCGGTAAAACATGGTGTCACCCCCTCTCTGTCTAGGCTGCCCAGCACCAAGCAGGCAGCGCACGGGCACGGGGCGCACCCCAAACCAGCCCCTGTAAATGACAGTATAGGGCAGTATAGTAGCAGGTTAGGGTAGTATAGAGGGGTATAGTGGCAGGCTGGTGTTGTGGGGTGGTATAGGACAGGTTAAGGTGGTATAGGGCATGTTGGGTTGATATAGGGTAGTTTGGGGTGGTATAGGGCAAGGTAGGGTTGCATAGGGCAGGTTGGGGTGGTATAGGGCAAGTTAGGGTGGTACAGGGCAGGTTGGGGTGGTATAGTGCAAGATAGGGTGGCATAGGGCAAGTTGGGATGGCATGGGAAAGGTTGGGGTGGTACAGGGCAAGTTAGAGTGGCATTGGGCAGGTTGGGGTGGTATAGGGCAAGTTATGGTGGCATAGGGCAGATTGGGGTGGTACAGGGCAAGTTAGGGTGGCACAGGGCAAGTTGGGGTGGCATGGGAAAGTTTGGGGTGGTACAGGGCAGGCTGTGGTGGCACAGGGCAGGCTGGGTGGTACAGGGCAGGCTGGGATGGTATAGGGCTGTTTGGGGTGGTACAGGGCAGACCGGGTGATACAGGGCAGGCTGGGGTGGCACAGAGCAGGCTGGGGTGGTACAGGGTAGGCTGGGATTGCACAAAAAAAGGATGGTGTCACCCCTCTAGCGGGTGTCACCCGGTGCGGACCGCACCCCCCTAGCAACGCCTCTGGCAGCAGACTTTGTGAAAATGAATATTTGTGCCATTCTCAAAACTTTTTGCCACGGCTGTACTTACATGTGAACCGGGCACTTATAGATCCGTTGTTCTCTCGGGCTCCTTGCATTCATCCAACTGTTGGATTGTAGCTGAACGCACCTGGTGTGAACGAGCCCTACAAGCCTGTACAACAACACAGCTAACGGACACGACTGACAAAGCTCTTCTATTCCGTGTCCTTCACAATATGAAACGCTCCCAGAAAGGTGGAGTCACGCTTTAAATGTATGCAATGTTAATTCAGTGAAAAATGCCGTTGTTGCTTATAACAGGCAGACGCCGTGCACAATTTAACACGGAGAAAGAACAAAAACAACACGCCCTGCCCGGGCTTTCAACACATAGCCGTCATTGAATGCAGTGTGGGTGGTAAGAGGCCGGCAGTAAATTGATTTATTTGGTTTAAAGCTTTAACCAGTCTGGCACTTCAGCAGAGTGTAGGCACTGTTTTACGGCCAGGTGTATGCACATCCAGGGGAACGTCACACAAAGGGCCTGTTATACCTGGCTTAATCTTACAAGTGGAAATCAATAAAAGGCCGCACTATGCTATCTGCCCTACGGAGTACGATTACATCTCTCTAGAGGGCCATTCAAAGAATGCTGGAAATCAGCACCCAGAGCAGCACAGGACACGCAGAGCTAGAAATCAAATATATACTTCTGTATCTTATTCATTAACCACTTGACCTCCGGAAAGTTTACCCCCCTTTCTGACCGGGCCATTTTTTTTCGATACAGCAATGCATTACTTTAACCACTTGTCCACCGGGCCTATTTTGGCATTTTTCTCCTTCATGTAAAAATCACATTTTTTTTGCTAGAAAATTAATCAGAACCCCCAATTATATATATTTTTTTAGCAGACACCCTAGGGAATAAAATGGCAGTCACTGCAACTTTTTTTCTCGCACAGTATTTGCGCAATCATTTTTCAAACGCCTATTTTTGGGGGAAAAAAACGGTTTCATGAATTAAAAAATAACAAAACAGTAAAGTTAGCCCAATTTTTTTGTATAATGTGAAAGATGAAGTCACGCCGAGTAAATAGATACCTAACATGTCACGCTTAAAAATTGCGCACACTCATGGAATGGCGCCAAACTTCGGTACTTAAAAATCTCCATAGGTGACGCTTTAACATTTTTTACAGGTTACTATTTTCAAGTTACAGAGGAGGTCTAGTGCTAGAATTGTTGCACACGCGACGATACCTCACATGTGGGGTTTGAACGGCGTTTACATATGTAGGCGGGACTTGCATGCGTGTCCGCTTCTGCGCGCAAGTTAACGGAGACAGGGACAGATAAACTGCTACAATTTCCTGTATGTAGAAGGATTTGTTTAATCTCCGTGTATCCCCTGAGACCAGTCACTTCACTGGGTATATGTGAGGGTTTACAATAGGATTGCCACCTTGTCTCCAAGCCATACCTGAACACTTTAGCGACGCAGGGCCAGTTTTTTTTTTTACGTAGTATACACTATAGGAATAGGATAGTAAAAGACCTGGGACACCTAAGACCCCTTTCACACTGGGGCAGTTTTCAGGCGCTAAAACTCTAAATATAACGCCTGCAAACCAACCTGAAACAGCCGCTACAGTCTCTTCAGTGTGAAAGCCCCGAGTGCTTTCACACTGGGGCAGTGCGCTAGCAGGGCGGTAAAAAAAGTCCTGCTAGCTGCATCTTTGGAGCGGTGAAAGAGCGGTGTGTATATCGCTCCTCCACCACTCCTGCCCATTGAAATCAGTGGGGCACCGCGGCTATACCGCCGGCAAAGCGCCTCTGCAGAGGCGCTTTGCGGTGGTTTTTAACCCTTTCTCGGCCGCTAGCTGGGGGTAAAGCCGTCCCACTAGCGGCCAAATATCGCTGCGAAATTGACGGTAAACCGCCGCTAAAAATAGCACCGCTTTACCACCACCTCCGCCCCAGTGTGAAAGGGGTCTTAAGGTGCCCCAAGAAAAGTAGTAACTATGCACGCTGCAGCGAACAGTGGGCGTGGCCAAACTGCTCTTGCTGACATCATCGCCCCACCACCCAGTGATGCCGAACCTGCCCCCAGACAGCCACCCACAGCTCCCAGGCGGCAACAGATTTGTGTGTGTGTCTATCTCAGTTACTTGGGGAGCCACATCCCTGTCTAAATAATGTGTCCGGGTTTCAGGCAGATTGAACCCCCGGACACAAGATTCCAAACCCTGACTGTCCAGGTGAATCCTGGACAGGTGGCAACCCTAGTTTACAACCACTTTAAGAATACATATGCTGCTTATATTTACATAATACAGAACTACCACTATTTTATTCTCTAGGGCTACAAAAGAGAAGGCGAAAATAAAGCGTTGTTAGTTAAAAAAAAAAAAAAAATTATCTTTTTTAGCTGGCTCCTAGATTCAAAGCAAATTTGTCAAGCCCTGATCTAAATGATCTAACTGTAGCAACATTTGCTTGAATCTGCAACAGTAGAACTATCTGAAAGGAGCGCCGGACTGCCAAGGGTTACTGTTGGTCATGCAGTAGCGTGATTGCAAAATCCCCCCATGTAGCAAGGCAAGGAGCCTTTAGATTCCACGTTTCAGGAAACGTCACCACCTTCCACTCTGCAATGTGCTGCTGCAGTTGTTCAAAAGCTTTAAAACGTTGCAAAGTGGCGTTTCACACGCCGGGATCTTGTAATTCTGGCTGTAAAGAATATCAGGTGAACTTTTCTGACTGGTCTCGAGTACTTCTTAAGAAAGGTGATGGGATTGTAAATCAGTAACACGTACTTAGATTATGAAAACACGGCCTACAAGGCAAATAAGGGGCTTTTTTCAGAAGGTCCAAACCAGAGACCACCCGGCTAGAGCCTGGAACCACCAAAACTTTATAGAACACTTAGAAAGGAGTGTACGGCAAATGAATGGAGCTGCTGTTTAGTTGCTTAGGAGTGTGAGGTCTGAATATAGATGACAACGAGGGACACTGCTCAACACAAGACCTATAAGGGGACTACACAACGTGCCATATCACCGAGAAACCAATGAACGTGGAGACGTTACTACTGGACAGGTGCATTGCCGAGGATGGCAGATATAGGGGGACGGTACTTTCCGGCACAAAGCCTAACCAAGGCAAATTCAATTATTACAGCATTGTGTTTGATTAATAAAATAATAGATTCTACTTTTTTTAACCACTTGCACATGATTACATATATAACGGCAATCCTGTACTGCCGCCTGCAGGGGGCATGTATGCGCCACCGGCGGGCCGCTTCTGCTGTGATAATTCCCAACAGAAGCCGATCTGGGGGTGCAGGCACTCGATGTCCGCTGGCATTCACCGATCATTAGTAAACAACACAGAACTGGGATCTGTCTATGTAAACCAAGCAGAGCTCCATTCTGATGGGGGAAGGGATGGATTATGTGTTCCTGCAAAGCAGGGAGAAAAAAAATCCATCTCTTCCCCTGGTAAAAGCAGCACACGTAGTAAACACAAACACTGGCTAGGCACGCATTTAACCCTTTGATCGCCCTGAATGTTCAACCCCTTCCCGGCCGGTGCCATTGCTACAGTGACAGTGCATATTTTTAGCACTGATCGCTGTATTATTGTCAAGGCCCCGTACACACGACCGAGTTTCTCGGCAGAATTCAGGCAGAAACTCGATCGGAGCCGTATTCTGCCGAGAAACCCGGTCGTGTGTACACTTTTGGCCGAGGAAACCGACGAGGATCTCGTCGGGCCAAATAGAGAACATGTTCTCTATTTCCTCATTAGTCAATGAGGAAACTTGGCTCGCCGAGATCCTCGGCGGCTTCACAAGGATCTCGACGAGCAAAACGATGTGTTTTGCTCGTCGAGTTTCTCGGACGTGTGTACGGGGCCTCACTGGTTCCCAGTGTCAGTTTTTACCTGTAGCGTTTTTTAGCTTTTTGTTTAGCAAAACTATACTCCCACAAAAGCTTATGCCTCAAAAACGCTGATAAATGCTGAACAGCCATGTTTCTCATCGCTTTTCAGCGTTCTTAAAGCGGGGGTTCACCCTAAAAACGTTTTTCTAACATGACATCCAGCTCACTGTCTACATTGACAGTATGCCGCTATTTTTTATTTTTTTTGCTGTACATACCTTTGTACAGCTGTTTTCTTCCCCGGCTTCCGGGTAGGGCCTCCTGCAGGAGTGGGCGTTCCTATCCAGCAGGTGATTGACGTGATGACAAAAACGACCTCCACCCGTCGCATAAGGAGCGTCACGGGTTTCCCGAAAGAAGCCGAATGTCGAGTCGGCGCTATACGGCGCCTGCGCACTGACGTTCGGCTTCTTTCGGCAACCCGTGACACTCCTTATGCGACGGGTGGAGGTCGTTTTTGTCATCACGTCAATCACCTGCTGGATAGGAACGCCCACTCCCGCGGGAGGCCCTACTCGGAAACCGAGGAAGAAAATAGCTGTACAAAGGTATGTACAGCAAAAAAAAAATAACGGCATACTGTCAATGTAAAGAGTGAGCTGGATGTCATGTTAGAAAATCGTTTTTAGGGTTAACCCCCGCTTTAAGCAATTATCAGTTAGAGTGTTTTTACAGCTAAAGGCTACATTTCCAATTACTTTGGCTCCCGCTGCTGTCAATCAAATCCAGTGACACGGGAGCTGAGGGATGGGGCCGAGTCCTGCTGTCTGTGTAAATGGACGCAGCAGCAGGACTCGGGAGCGTACCCGCATGAGTGCCCTCAGGGAATGCGGCTCTCCAATGGGGAACTCAAGGAGAGGAGGAGCCAGGAGAGCCCCCCCAGGGCCGCTGATAGGCCAGTACAGCTGGCCCAGCTGTACCGGGCCCGGCTGGCAGGGGGGCCCGGGCAGCCTCGACAGAACCAATTAATGTTATAAAAAAAAAAACTTCCACAGTCATCCGACCAGCTAATACACAAATAGGCCAACCCAACCCCCCCCCCCCCCCCCCCCCCGCTTATTGCGTTTTTTTTTTTTTTTTTGGCTCAGTACCTGCCTGCTTGATCCGTACGTAGTCGGCAGCAGGTAGGGACTATTTCCTGTATTTCGGGCGCGGAAGAGTATCACTTCTCTTCTCCCGCGCCCGCTCCTCTGCTCTGCTCAGTCTGCAGAATCAAGTCCCGGCCAGCTTGTCCTTCCCTGGCGCCGCGGAGTGATTCTTCTCCCTCCGCGGCGCCAGGGAAGAGAGTGAGAGAAGGCAAAGCAGCGGCCGTTGCAGAAAGGAAAAAAACATTTTTTGTGACACTCCAGGCAGCGAATCCAGGCAGGCAGACAGCACAGCAGCCAGCACTACTACTGCAGTCAAGGAGGAAGTGACTCTGTCCTGTCCATGAATCAGGATAACAGGTATGAATGTACTTGTTTGGGGGGGGGGGGGCGGGTCAAGATCTTCTGTCTGCAGGCTCACTCTAATTATTATTTCAGGCCTGGCTACCCCACTGTAGCTGAAAGTACAAGATCACATAGCAGAAACCCTAGAGAACAAGACAGTCTGATCACTGAGTAGTGGTAGCATTTAAAGCAGAGGTTCACTCAAAAAATTAATTTTTAACATTACATTCAGCTGAGTTGTCCTAATGACAATCGCCTGTTTTTGTTTTTTTTGTACATAACGTATTTCACCGCCGCTTCCGGGTAGCTCTTCTGCGGGACTGGGCGTTCCTATCTGATTGACAGGCTTCTGACCGTCGCATACTACGCGTCACGAGTTGCCGAAAGAAGCCAAACGTCGGTGCGCAGGCGCCGTATAGAGACGCACCGACGTTCGGCTTCTTTCGGCAACTCATGATGCGCTGTATGCGACCGTCGGAAGCCTGTCAATCAGATAGGAACGCCCAGTCCCGCAGAAGACATACCCAGAAGCGGCGGTAAAATACGGTATGTACAAAAAAAAAAAAAACAGCCGATTGTCATTAGGACAATTCGGCTGAATGTAATGTTAAAATTTTATTTTTGGGTGAACCCCCACTTTAAGGAAAATGTTTCACTGCAAATACATACCTCCCAACCGTCCCGGATTCCACGGGACCCTCCCGCAATTCCAAGTGTGTCCGGGGGTCCCGCGGACTAGACTAGAGTCCCAGAAAACAGGGCCCCAGGCGCGACCTTTAGGGGGAGACATTCCGTGCCTCCTCCTAATTTTCATTTTCTGTGTCCCCGATCTCACCCGCCATGTTTGGTGCCCTGTGATTGGGCATATGGGGGTCATGTGCAGCGTGGGGCTGGCCTGTCTGGGATCGTCTAGAAGTCCCACCTCCGCACATGACCGCTATACGCCCAATCACAGTGCGACGGGAAATACGGACAATGGTGGCGGGAGACAATCACAGTGTGAGCCGCCGGAGCTGCGGTCTTCACCTCCGCCTGTCTCTCTGCTCTGTGTCCCTCGGCGGCAGAGGGGCAGGGCGACTCGGTTCTAAGAGATGGGAGCATGGATGATGGAGGTGCAGTCTTACACCTTGGAGCGGGCTGCAGGTGGATGGCGCAGGCGGGGAGTCGGGACAGAGGTAAGGAGGACGGATTTAAACCGAGCTGTGGGGAGGGGGGGGTGTGTGAGTAGTGCAGGAAGTAGGACGCTTACTGTAGGAGTCAGGGGGGTCAGCGTCTGTGTCAGGTGGGGGTCAGCGTCTGTGTCAGGTGGGGGTCAGCGTCTGTGTCAGGTGGGGGTCAGCGTCTGTGTCAGGTGGGGGTCTGTGTCAGGTGGGGGTCAGCGTCTGTGTCAGGTGGGGGTCAGCGTCTGTGTGAGGTGGGACTCAGCGTCTGTGTCAGGTGGGACTCAGCGTCTGTGTCAGGTGGGACTCAGCGTCTGTGTCAGGTGGGGGTCTGTGTCAGGTGGGGGTCAGCGTCTGTGTCAGGTGGGGGTCAGCGTAATGTGAGTAGTGCAGAAAGTAGGAGTCAGGTGGATCAGTGTGTTTGTCAGGGGGTCAGATAGATCACATGTGTTCAAAACATGGAAAGAGTGCAGCGCTATGTGGTTAAAATCATGTGTGAAATAAATGTTATACCTTGAAATCCTCTGTAACTCAAAAGATGCAACCTGTAGAATTTTTTAGACCTTGCCTATGGAGATTTTAAAGGGTAAAAGTTTGTTGCCATTCCACAAGCGGGTGCAATTTTTAAGCGTGACATGTGGGGTCAAAATTTACTCGGCGTAACATTATCTTTCACAATATAACAAAAATTGGGCTAACTTTACTGTTGTCTTGGGTCTGTTCTAATCTGAAAACAGTATTTATTTTGGATAATAAAACTTATAACTGGCTGGAGAAAAATAAATATCACTTGTAGACAAATCTGCACGTTGTTTCAAGGCGGGGTCTGGGGAGGGGCCAAGGGCGGGGCCAGGGGTGTGGCTGAAGGAGGGATCAGGGGTGGAGCTGAAGGGGGCCCCGTCATGTATGCTGTACGGGGCCCCATGATTTCTATCAGCGGCCCTGCGCAGGGGTACCCCAGAAAATGAGGTTTGGGGCCACTCTGTGCAAAACAAAGCTTTACCACCACCATGTACAACCACTTTCACCTACATGTAAGCCTAGATTAAGGCTTACCTGTAGGTGCTGGAAATATCTCCTTAACCTACACAGTTTGGGAGATATTTACAATTCCCTGTACGACAATTTCTATGTATTCCGATGTATTCGGCGCATGCGCAGTTTAGAAAGGGCATGCCGTGTCGTTTTTAGATGGGGTCATGCCGTGACCTCCCACACGCATGCACGAGAGTGACGTCACACGACTCCGGCCAGCAGGGCTGGACTGGGACAAAAATTTGGCCCTGGACTTCATCCAGACCGGCCCACTTTAATTCAATAAAATGCTGCCCCCCCCCCCCCCCCCCGAAAAGTCACGCCCACCAAAAGGCCCCTACATCCATTATTGTATATCATGAGAGGGTGAGAGAGAGGGAGGGTTGAGGGAAAGGGGGGTGAGAGAGGGGGGTGACTGTAAGAAAAAGAGAGTGAGTGTAAAAGAGAGGGGGTGAGTGTAGGACCCCTTTTTACACTGAGGCGTTTTTTAGGCATTTTTGGGCTAAAAATAGCGCCTGTAAAGCGACTGAAAAACGCTTCCGCTGCAGTCCCAGTGTGAAAGCCTGAGTGCTTTCACACTGGGGCGCTGCCAGGGCATTAAAAAAAGTCCTCCAAGCAGCATCTCTCATTTAAAAAACGGCCCACTGAGCCATCGGCCCACCGGGAAACTCCCTGTAGTCCCTATGGCCAGTCCATCCCTGCCGGCCAGCTACAGAGCCGCGGCCCCGGAAGGAAGAAGGGTGCAGAATGGACGCTTCCAGCCAGCAAGGAAATCGGGGACATCGCAGGGTTCGGTTTCAGGTAAGTGACACATAATGGGCTACTATGCGATGCATAGTAGCCCATTATGCTTTACCTTTACAGGGAAACAAAGAGGAAGTAAAACCCATCAGGATTTACTTCCTCTTTAAAGAGGATGTCCCCTGAAAAAAAAATATTAAAAGCCAACAGCTACAAATACTGCAGCTGCTGACTTTTAATATTAGGATACTCACCTGTCCTGGAGTCCAGTGCCGTCCGCAGCAGAGGACGAGCGATCGCTCGTCACTCTGCTGCTCCCCCCGCCATCCTCGGTGAGGGAACCAGGAAGTGAAGTGCTCTGGCTTCACTGCCCAGTTCCCTACGGCGCATGCGTGAGTTGCGCTGCGCCTGCTGATTGGCTCCTGCTGTGTACTGGTTATCCGAGTGTTCCCAGCACACAACGGGGGGGGGGGGGGGGGTGACGTAATGCCCGCAGTCTGCCCGAGACTGTGTGGCCGGAAGTGGGTGCAAATACCTGTCTTTAGACAGGTATCTGCACCCCTCTGAAAGGTGTCAAATGTGACACCGGAGGGGGGGAGGGTTCCGATCAGCGGGAGTTCCACTTTAGGGTGGAGCTCCGCTTTAAGGCCTTTTGAACATGATACTTTGAGCATCTACTATCTCAGATGTAATTTCAGGCGTTTTTTTTTTTTTGGTATGTATTTGCACGCTTTTTCGAGTACACGCATTTTTGCGCATATTTGAGTGCATTTGCGCACAAATATATTCCCACGTTCTCATTTTGTATGAGATGCAAGTGAGCATTTGTACATATTTGTGCGCATGGGGTGTAAATTACTGACCAAAAATGCAAATATTTCTATTTTCTATTGGTGGCGCTTGTTTACATACCTGTGTGTATTGGCACATCAAAAATAATGGGTTGTATGTTAGCTCAGTAAAAAAAAAAAATCTGTACTGAGCTTTTTCAAGCTGCATTGTGCAAGAGGCCTAAATCTGTACTACAGAAATTAGGAAAAACTCGCACTTTCAGAATTTTCCAGCAGCCTCAGTTTTATTTTTGATTTGAGCCATTACACAGCAATAATAACATAAGTTAAAATAATAGAGAAAAAATAAAAAGTAGGGTTGGGCCTTTTCGAATGTTGACGTCTATTTTACAATACGCTGTGTTCCCTCTTTGCTATTTCCTCTTTCCTTAAGAAAAAAAAAGAGCTGTTTCAAATTAAACGCGTGCAGGCCCTGAACGTATCTTAATCTTTCAAATCTTCCTCCAACACTCTTGAAGACTGCGCTACTGTTTTGGAACAGAAAAGGTATGTCAGGAAGGACGGCTCTCAGGGGATTTCTATTGAATATGTTTATTAAATACAAAGTTGAAGACTGTAAAGGCTCTTATAAAGAAGCCTATAACGGAGCCCAGTGTGGGGATCGGGGTTAGGTACAAACACACAGCGCGCGCACAGGGAAATTGGCAGAGCTGCCCGCCTGCGGAAAGCACAATAAATTCCTATAGAGTAGAAGCTTGTATAGTACAAAACTGGGATCAAAACACACATTTAAAGCTGGACTCTGGGCATAAAAGCTTTTATTTAAATACACTATATTGCCAAAAGTATTGGGACGCCTGCCTTTACACGCACATGAACTTTAATGGCATTCCAGTCTCATAGCTCCCAACTGTCCCTGATTTGGAGGGAATGTCCCTGATTTGGAACAAAGTCCCTCTGTCCCTCATTCCTCCTCATTTGTCCCTCATTTCTCCTCATTTGTCCCTCATTTTGGTCTGATCTATATAGTGGTCAATGAAATCCATTATTTATCTTTCAAATAATGATTCCCAGTGCTAAACCTTTCATCCAATTTCTAAATGGCTGCATACGTAAATTACAAAAGCAAGTATAAAGGAATAGTAGTGGTAAACTAAAAGCACTTATGGGTTTAACCACTTGCTTACTGGGCACATAAACCCCCTTCGTTCCCAGGCGAAATTTCAGCTTCCGGCACTGCGTCGCTTTAACTGACATTTGCGCGGTTGTGCGATGTGGCTCCCAAACAAAATTGACGTCCTTTTTTCCCCACAAATAGAGCTTTATTTTGGTGGTATTTGATTACCTCTGCGGTTTTTATTTTGTGCGCTATAAACAAAAAAAGAGCGACAATTTAAAAAAAAATATATATTTTTTTTACTTGTTGCTATAATAAATATCCCATTTA
This sequence comes from Rana temporaria, assembly GCF_905171775.1. Taxonomy (NCBI): domain Eukaryota; kingdom Metazoa; phylum Chordata; class Amphibia; order Anura; family Ranidae; genus Rana; species Rana temporaria. Next base: position 429,908,809 of record NC_053492.1, read on the forward strand.
AAAAAAAAATATATATATATTTTTTTTTCAGTTAAGGCCGATACGTATTTGTCTACGTATTTTTGTAAAAAAAATTAAAAAATCGCAATAAGCGACTGGTTTGCGCAAAAGTTATAGCGCCTACAAAATAGGGGACAGAATTATGATTTTTTTTTTATTATTTTTTTTTACTAGTAATGGCGGCGATCTGCGATTTTTATTGGGACTGCGATATTGCGGCGGACATATCGGACACTTTTGACACAAATTTGGGACCATTCACATTTATACAGCGATCAGTGCTATAAAAATGCACTAATTACTGTATAAATGTGACTGGCAGGGAAGGGGTTAACACTAGGGGGTGAGGAAGGGGTTAAATGTATTCCCTGGGTGTGTTCTAACTGTGTGAGGGGAGGGGGGTGACTGGGGGAGGTGACCGATGCTGTGTCCCTATGTACAAGGGACACAGATCGGTCTCCTCTCCTCTGACAGCACGTGGAGCTCTGTGTTTACACACAGAGCTCCATGTACCTGCTGTGTTACCGACGATCGCGTGTACCCGGCGGACATCGCGCCCGCCAGGTACACGCATCGGCTTCCCAGCGATGCGCCGGGACAGTGTTTACCCGCTGCGCGCCACCCAGTGGCGCACGCGGGTAATGCTTTTAAAAAGATGTCCAAAGACGTCCTCCCGGCACTTGAGAGCCGCGCTGTTGACGTCTTTTGTCAATAGCGCGGATCTGAAGTGGTTAACTAATATTTTTTTTGTATAATTCTCCTTTAAGGGGATCATGGCAGAGGGGGTGCTCTATGCCTACATACATTTGCTAATAGGTGTCCCTCGTTTCCATCTCAAAAAGTTATGAGGTATGTAGTCTTAGGCCCCTTTCACACTACTGCGACTTCAACGTTGTGCGATTCTGCCGCGATTTTGAACCAGAACCTGAACTCGCATTAAAGTCGGACCAAAGTAGTGCAGGAACTACATTGAATTCGGCACGACTTGAAGTCGTACTAATATGAATGGTAGTCATTGGGAATCATGGGAAACGACTTGCTACTTTGCAGTCCCAAATCATGGGACAAGTTGTACAAGTGTGAAAGGGGCCTTAGTCCGTAGGGTTCAATATTGAGTTGGCCTACACTTTGCAGTTATAACAGCTTCAACTCTGAAGTTGGGAGGTATGTAGTCTTAGTCTGTAGGGTTCAATATTGAGTTGGCCCATCCTTTGCAGCTATAACAGCTTCAACTCTTCTGGGAAGGCCGTCCACAAGGTTTAGGAATGTCTAAGCTGACCAACAAGTACTGGGTGAGGGGATCTGCCGAAGAGAGACCCCACCAAGGCAGGAGAGGAAGGAACCTGATAGTGTATGCTAACACATGGAGAGCATAATAAATACCTATGCAAGAACAAAAATAAATGTACCAGTAGGAGTGCATTGGCTAGGCCTTGCAGCCTGGTAACAAAATTGCCCTGGTCTCAGCCAAAAAGCCTAGCCCATGAGGCTTAGTGCAGAAAAAAAGCAAAGGTGTCATGGCCTAGTCAGTTAAACACAGTGAGGTCCCAAACACATAGGCCCGGATTCACAAAGCCCCAACGTATCTCAAGATACACCGTCGTAAGTACAAATGTGCGCCGTCGTATCTCTGCGCCGACCCACAAACTAAGATACGCCTAAAAATAGGCTTCATCCGACCAACATAACTTGCCTACGCCGGCGTATCGTGAGCGCATATTTACGCTGGACGTATTTGGCGCTCCCATAGATTTTCTATTCACATATGCAAATGAGGGAGATACGCCGATTCACGAACGTACTTGCGCCCGGCGTAGGCTTCGTGCGGTGCGCGTAAGTTGTACGTCCGGCGTAAAGTTATTCCCCATATATGAGGCGCAACCCATGCAAAGGTATGGACCAGGGAACATAAGCCGTCGTATTTTACGTAGTTTACGCTGGACGTGAATATGGCTGGGCGTAGGTTACGTTCACGCCGTAGGCAGTGATTCGACATATCTTAGGCAGTTGTTTCGATGTGATTCTGAGCATGCGCACTGGGATGCGGCCACGGGACGGCGCATGCGCCGTTCGTTATATGTATCTGTCTGGCACTCGGCCCATCATTTGCACGGGGTCACGCCTCATTTGCATGTCTCACGCCTTTTTCCACCTACGCCGGCTTATGCCTTAGAAACCCAGCGCAGATTTGAGAGCAAGTGCTTTGTGAATTCGGTGCTTGCCTCTCTGCGCTGCGTCGGCATAGCGTACAAAAGATACGCTACGGCGGCATAAATATGCGCCGATGTCTGTGAATCCGGGCCATAGTGTTAATCTGGCACCCCTGGGGCACTGCTCCCAGGAGGCGCTTGACACAGAGTGCTCTCTGCCTTATAAGTCCCTGGCCAGACTAGGTAGGACTGCTCAAATCAGGAGGCACTGGGCCTCTTGGAATCCTCCCAGTCTTAACTCCCCAGCAATACTCCAGCTTCAATTCCTATAGGAAGATCATTAGGTCCCCCATCATACCAGCAGGGATACCATACTGCCAGCCACCCCAGCCAGAAGGCTAGAATGAAGGTGGAGCAACCCTACTGAATACTGGTACTGATAAGAATGAATATTACAATTGGGGGTTGATTTACCAAAGGCAAATTGACTGTGCAAATAAAAAATTTGCCTGCACATGACTGCATGAATGACTGGCAAAATTAGTGTGACTGCATTTGCAAAGTGCACAGTCTATTTGCCTTAAGTAATCCACCCCTATGTGGCCATATGTGGACACCCGACCATCACAGCTCTATGAGCTTGTTTGACATTTTATCTCAAAACCATGGGTATTATAATGGTGTTCCCCCTTTCCACCACCTTGGACTCTTAGGCCCCGTACACACGTCCGAGGAACTCGACGGGCAAAACTCATAATTTTGCTTGTCGAGTTCTGTGTGAAGCCGCCGAGGATCTCGGCGAGCCAACTTTCCTCATTGAACAACGAGGAAATAGAGAACATGTTCTCTATTTGGCTCGACGAGGAACTCGTCGGCTTCCTCGGCCGAAAGTGTACACACGCCAGGTTTCTCGGCAGAATTCAGCTCCGATCGAGTTTCTGGCTGAATTCTGCCGAGAAACTCGGTCGTGTGTACAGGGCCTTAGTATTTGTGTGGCTTGATCGATGAAGTTAGAAAAAACTTTATGTATAAGAATAATAATTTCTGATGCCCCGATCTTGCATCAGATTATCATGAGGAGGAGGGGAGGGAATGGAAATATACACTAATGCAAACATTTAAAGCACCATAAAGTTCCTCCAGGGCTTGCTAGAGGTTCCTTGAGCGGTGGCAAACTGATCTCCCATTTGATGGTACCTGTATAGTTCCAGGGCCAACGCCACTTGACTGAGTCAACTGCATGACATCAATGGTGTTTTTAGCTGTTAGTCACCAGGTGACATGGGTCCCGCCCCTTAGTTATTAAAGAGCAGGATCTGGGGGCCGCCTTGTTAAAGGGGGGCTTCCAGATTCCAATAAGCCCCCTGCCCACAGACCCCCACAGCCAGGGTTGTGGGGAAGAGGCTCTTGTCCTTGAATATTTTTTCCCATCATGGGTGTGAGTGGGGCCCCATGTCAAGTTTTGCCTAAGGCCTCACAAAGCCTAGAGCCGCCTCTGGTTACTTAGCCTAGATCGGAGTCTTGCTTTGGGGGTTTACGCTTCTCTAGTCCTGTGACCCGTCACTGACATTCTCTCCAGGACCGACTGGAAATATGCAAATCCATGAACCCTGCAGAGAGCGCTCCAAAACACATAAGAATCACACATAGCTGTCAGGCTCTTTTCAGCTTCAATTCTGCTTAGCGGAGTTTATTTGGATAGGAGTAACCACTGTGCGTATTCTGCTTATGTGTGAGATGAAACATGAACCACAGCGGAATAATGAACAGAATAATGCTGATTTATGTCAGTGCGGTCGCTGAGGTAATTGCTCTTTTCAGTGGATGACATCATCCCGCATGCAAAATTATATTCATAAATGTGGGCCTTAGATGTTTGCTGGAAGAAAAATCTGACTTAAGTGTTTAGTTGACTGGATATTATTATCATTTATCTATGAAGTGCGAACGTATCAGTGCTGTTCATCAAAGAATAAAGGTGTGTAAAGCATTTGGTTATACTAGATACAATCGGTAAGGGGCAAGATTTGGCTGGAGGTGATGGCAGTCAGTCCTAGTTGATACGATAGGTAAAGGAAGGTAGTGGTTGGAGGTGATGGCAGTTGGTTATAGTTGATGCAATAGGTTAGGGGGGAGGCATTGGTTTGAGGTAATTGCAGTTGGTTATAGTGAATACAATAGGTAAGGGAATGTAGTACTTGAAGGTTATGACAGTTGGGTATAGCAGATAAAATAGGTAATGGGGAGGTAGTGGTTGGAGGTCATGGCAGTCGGTTCTAGTTAAAGCAATAGGTTGGGGGAGGCAGTGGTAGCTGGTGATGGCAGTTGGGTATAGCAGATAAAATAGGTCATGGGGAGGTAGTGGTTGGAGGTCATGGCAGTCAGTTCTAGTTGAAGCAATAGGGTAGGGAGAGGCAGTGGTAGCTGGTGATGGCAATTGGGTATAGTGGATAACATAGGTAAAAGGAGGGGGGGGGGGTAGTGCTTAGAAGTCATGGCAGTCAGTTCTAGTTGATGCAATAGGTAGAGGGGAGGCGTTGGTTGGAGGTGATTGCAGCCAGTTATAGTGAATACAATAGGTAAGGGAAGGTAGTGGCTGCAGGTGATGATTGTTGGTTATAATAAAATAAAATGGGAAAGGTGAAGGTAGTAATTGGAGGTGATGGCTGTCAGTCCTTGATGCAATAGCTAAGGAGAGTTATAGGCTGAAGGTGATTGCATTTGGTTAGTAGATACAATAAGTAAGGGAAGGTAGTGGTTGGAGGTGATGACAGTTGATTATAGTGAATTCAATAAGTAAGGGGCAGGTCGTGGTTGGAGGTCATGGCAGCCAGTTCTAGTTGATGCAAAAGGTAAGGGGAGACATTGGTTGGAGGTGATTGCAAGTGGTTATAGTAAATAAAATAGGTAAAGGGAAGGCAGTAGTTGGAGGTGATAGCTGTCGGTCCTGGTTGATGCAATAGGTAAGGGGAGATATTGGCTGGAGGTGATTGCATTTGGTTATAGTAGATACAATAGGTAAGGAAAGGTAGTGGTTGGAGGTGATGACAGTTGATTATAGTGAAAACAATATTTACAGGAAGATAGTGGTTTTTAGGTCATGGCAACCAGTTATAGTTGATACAAAAGGTAAGGGGAGGCATTAGTTGGAGGTGATTGCAGCTGGTTATAGTGAATACATTAGGTAAGGGAAGGTAGTGGTTGGAGGTGATGACAGTTGATTATAATAAATAAAATAGGTAAGGGGAAGGTAGTAGTTGGAGGTGATAGCTTTCAGTCCTGGTTGATGCAATAGGTAAGGGGAGATATTGGCTGGAGGTGATTGCATTTGGTTATAGTAGATACAATAGGTAAGGGAAGGTAGTGGTTGGAGGTGATGACAGTTGATTATAGTGAAAACAATAGGTACAGAAAGATAGTGGTTGGAGGTCATGGCAGCCAGTTCTAGTTGATGCAAAAGGTAAGGGGAGACATTGGTTGGAGGTGATTGCAGCTGGTTATAGTAAATAAAATAGGTAAGGAGAAGGTAGTGGTTGGAGGTGATGACAGTTAGTTATAGTAAATAAAATAGGTAAAGGGAAGGCAGTGGAGGTGATAGCTGTCGGTCCTTGTTGATGCAATAGGTAAGGGGAGATATTGGCTGGAGGTGATTGCATTTGGTTATAGTCAGAGCTTTTTTTCTCCGAAAATAGGTGCAGGAACTCAACCACGACCCCGTTCAGATTTCACCAAAAGTAGAAGGGTCTTAAAGGAGCATTAAATACCAGGACTGCATTACATACAGAGTGTAGAGTTCAGGGGGAAACAAACAGAGTGCAGAGCTGTGACTTGTACACACAGAAACCAGACTTCTGTGTTTACAAGTGATTGTGGTGAGCAGGCACCAAAGGGTCTGAGCCAGAGGTGGTGGAACTCAGTTCCCCCAAGTTCGCCCTGAAAAAAAGCCCTGGTTATAGTAGATACAATAGGTAAGGGAAGGTAGTGGTTGGAGGTGATGACAGTTGATTATAGTGAATACAATAGGTACGGGAAGATAGTGGTTGGAAGTCATGGCAGCCAGTTCTAGTTGATGCAAAAGGTAAGGGGAGGGAGGTGGTGGCAGTTGGTTATAGTGAATACAATAGGTAACAGGAAGATAGTGGTTGGAGGGGATGGCAATGTGTTATATCTAATACTATAGGTAACAGGAATGTAGTGATTGGAGGTGATGGCAATTGTAGTAGATACAATAGAAAAGGTGAAGGTAGTAATTGGAGGTCATGGCTGTCAGGTATAATAGATACAATGGATAAGGGGGAAGCAGTGGTTGGAGGTGATGGAAGTTAGTTATAGTAAATACATTAGGTAGGGGCAGGCAATGAACGGACCAGGAAGGAAGGTCGAGTGAAGATGGAAGCCTTGTTAGCGGTGACACTTGAAGGCTTTGTTCTTAGGTAAGTATTTCATACCATTTTTTTTTTTTAAAGCTGAGGTTTACTACCGCTTTAAATGAATCCAAGGCTAATGGACACCAAACTTTAGCGGGTTTTATAATAACTTGCAGAATGTTTTTCCCATAATCATCATATATTGTTGAGTTTCCTCTCTAACGCACAAATGCTGAGTATTTTTACTTTCAAGTAAAGGAGATTCCAAGAACTTGAAAAAGAAATCAAGATGTTTCACTAGCACTCCGCTCTGCAATATAAACAAAACTATTAGAATCCTCTCGCTGCCTCTTTGCCCTTTAAATACATTTTCCAGAGATGTATCATATGTACCAAGCGTGTTCTGTAAACTGCAAACAGATGCCTCAGAGCCTGTCATTCCTTTCATCGGATGAGGATGATGCAAGAATGCCTGCCACAGGGAAGGATGAAGATTTTACTGCAGGAGCTTAAATATCCACTTCAACACGACATTTCATACAAATGTGGGTACCCCGCCTGCCTTCCAGATGGCGCGCTTGGCAGTTTTTGGGGTTCTTTGCATGGGCAGGCACAAGTTCACATTAAAAAAGAATATCTCTTACTAATAAATGGTTATAATTCCAAGAAAGTTTTAGTGAAACAGAAAATAGAATAAATTACTAATGGATGAAACCCTACTGGAAGCATAAATCCTAGGCAAAGCTCTCAACTTTTTCAGCAAAGTGATCTTTTTTTCCTGCCAGAATGCTGAAAAGCTCATAAACATTGTCAGATCCGTACACATTTATTTCTGCTACTCTTGAAAAACTGGATACAAGTTTCTTGGACACAATGGGGTTGATTTACAAAAGACAAATAGACGGCACTTTGCAAGTGCAGTTGCCCCAGAGCTTAGTAAATGAGCAGAAGCTCTGCTGACTTCTGTCATCCATGTCATTCTGTCATCATGTGCAAAGCAAAAATGCTCTTTATTTTATTTTTCTTGCACGTTTTCTGGGGAAAATGTGTGCAGCTGCACTTACAAAGTGCACAGTTTATTTGCCATTAGCAAATCAGCCACAGACTTTCTTTTAACAAGGCGGTCATTATTTTTACCTCCATCTTATTAATTCTAACTTTTCAATGACCACAGCAGGGCTCAAGTCCTGCGGGAACGCGTGGGAATGGAGTTCCTGCACTTTTTTCACAGCAGGAACTCAGTTCCCTTTGCAGGACTAGAGCAGCCGAGCCGCCCGAGCCAATCCTTCACTAAGCAGCGATCCCCAGCTTGAGTCACTGTCAGGGGCAGACGAACCTTAGTAATCCTTTATGTTACTGGCCGCTTCCTGTTTATGGATTCATCGGGTAGTGTGCGGGTATTCTGTCACTTCCTCGATGCCGCAATGTCTCCTGGGAGCTTTTGTCATTGTTCTCAGGAGACATTGCGGAGGTCTGTCGCGAGTTATCTCGGATATTAAAAAGAATTTGCTTCTTTCTAAATCCTGCAATAACTCGCGGCAGACCTCCGCAATGTCTCCTGGGAACAATGACAAAAGCTCCCAGGAGACATTGCGGCATCGAGGAAGTGACGGAATACCCGCACACTACCTGATGAATCCATATACAGGAAGCGGCCAGTAACATAAAGGATTACTAAGGTAAAGTGGATCGGGGGGAAAAAAACATGCGGTTTAGTAATCATGCATATGAGCCTATCATTTTTTTTTTTTTTTGGTGGGGAAGTGGATCTTTGGTGGAAGTTCCCACACTTTTTTCCCCAGGACTTGACCCCTGGACCACAGGCTCCGCCAACTCCCATTTGATAACCTGGCATTAAAATCGTACTGGACTCTTTGAAATCACACTGCAGGTACATATGTGAACCGGCTCCATACAAAAACCTTTTGCTTCACATGTCATGCGAATTGGATACAGTTTAAAACAGGGGCTGAAAATGGGTATCGGTACTTGGCACCGGTGAGTACTTGAGAAATAGTATCGGTATTTGTACACGTAGGGTGACCACATTTCCAAACTACCATTCAGGGACACCCCCATTTCCAATAATCAGCTTGTGCTGCAACGAATCACAGCACAGTGATTGGACACAAGAGGCGGGATTTATGATTTCTCCAATCACAAGCAGGGGGCAGGGACTGTGCTCCTCCAGGCATTCCCGGCCAGGACAAGTACTGTCAGTGAGTAAAGCTGTAATGTGGCAGCCTTTTTTTGGGGGCATTAGTTTGACTTGGGGGGTGGCTGTGTCAATTTCATTCCGGGACACTGTATTGTCCGGGAATGAAGGTGCCCGGGACAGACCTGCAAAATGTGGGACTGTCCCGGGCAATCCGGGACATGTGGTCACCCTATGTACACGGTCCTAAAAAATTGGCATCGGTGCACCCCTAGTATCTATGAAACTGACCCTTCTATTGCCAGATTCAGTAAGATGTAATTCGGTCGCTGGCTGGAATGCTGCTAAATTCGCCAGTGGTAGGATCGCTAAAGAAGCTGCCTGTCTGTCCCTATGGCATCACTCCCTCTGTAGCCAGATACAGCCTGAGGAAGTGATTAAAATGTATACATGTGCAATCCTAAAAAAACATTCATATAAACCATTTTATACATTGGCAAAAATTAATATATAAATACAGTGGAACCTCGGATTACGAGTAACGTGGTTTCGCAATACAAGCAATTATTTTAAAAAAATCCTTACTCGGTCTGCGAGTGCTGTCTCGCAAAACAAGCAGGATTCAAGCCTATGTGGTGTGCAGTACCACATTTGGCCTGAGGTTCGGGGGCGCCGGAGCCGAACTGAGAAATTCAGAGCTGTTCTGAAATACTCAGAAACACTTGGAAATACTCAGTTCCCGAGCCTTTCTATGGGTTTCCAGCTCCCCACCACCTCTGGCCACATGCAGTATTGCATGCAATAGAAGTTAATGTGAAACAAATTATTTTCGTTTCCATTGACTTCTATGCGGAACCTCGCTTTGATATGTGAGTGCTTTGGATTACAAGCATTCTCCTGGAACGAATTATGCTCATAATCCAAGGTTCCACTGTAGTTTGAAAAGATCATAAATTCAATAAACAAATGGTGTAAAAAATCAAGTCCTTGTGCAAAAAAAAACAAAAACAAATCATCAACAGTTCAAATAGTGATGGAAACACAAGTCCTTGTGAAATTCTAGAGAATCAATTTGCCATAAATTATACTCAGGAAAGAACAATATACACAGTGCCACATCTATAGAAGACCCCTTATGTCTCACTTTTGAGATAGAGAAAAAGATCGAGGACATAGATCCCCATTAGACTACCCTTTTATTTTACTGAAAGAGGTAGTGAGACAGTCAACAGAAAATGGCTTCAAACATGCTTGGGATAAACATAGATCTAGAGTAAGACAACAAAGTTAACAAAAAAAACACAAAACAATAAAAAACAAAAACAAATGGGACTCAATGGACTACTCGTTTTTTTCTGATGTCGCTATTTTATGTTAATCCTTTCTCTGCAGCCTCAGCTGCACTGCAGAGGAAATGGACAGGAAGGACAACATACACAGTGCCACATCTATAGAAGACCCCTGATGTCTCACTTTTGAGACAGAGAAAGAGATTAAGGACATAGATCCCCATTAGACTACCCTTTTATTTTACTGAAAGGGTAGTTGGTGATTGGAATAAAATACCAGCAGAGGTAGTAAGACAGTCAATGGCTTCAAACATGCTTGGGATAAACATAGATCTATAGCCAAACAACAAAGTTAACAAAAAAACACAAAACAATAAAAATAAAATGGGGCTCGATGGACTACTGTTTTTTTTTCTGCTGTCACTTTTCTATGTTTTTATGTTAATCCTTTCTCTGCAGCCTCATCTGCACTGCAGAAGAAATGGTCAGGAAGTACTCTGTACAAAGGCTTCCTGTTTGTTCACAAACTGAAGCATAGTAAACACAGTGGACTATGCCTCAGTCATGAATTAGCACAGGAGCAAACAGAACTGACCACTCAGTGTGTTCATTCAGGAAAGGAGGAACCAGCAAACAGGGCATGCAACCAGTGGAAGGGAGAGGAGGAAAAGCCAGGTGGTGTGTGTGTGTGTGTGTGTGTGTAGGGGGGGTGGCAGGGAGAGACTGTGCTGTTATCAGCAGTTTTGTAAATGCCTGGGCCCTGTACAAATGGGCCAGTGCTATCCCCTTATTGGCTCTGGGTAGGGGCATTGGAGGAGGAAGATTTTTGCTAAACAAGGAAAGGGACAAAGCAGCACAAGGGCCACATCTCACTGAAGGTAAGTAATGTTCCTTGTGCTTATTTGATTCTTTAGGTAAACGTAGGCCTTAATAGCCCTCCACTGTACATGATGACCTAGAAGAGCAAGTGTGTCAAACTCAATTCCATCGTGGGCCGCATCAGCATTATGATTGCCCTCAAAAGGGCTGGTTGTATCAGTTAGGCCTCGTACACACGACCGAGAAACTCGACGGGCGAAACACATCGCTTTTCTCGTCGAGTTCCTTGTTAGGCTTGTCGAGGAACTCGACAAGCTTGCTTTGCGTACACACAGTCAAGCCAAAATCTCCTCGTTCTCAAACGCGGTGACATACAACACATACAACGGCAGGGGAAGTTGGATTCCACTGGCTAAACTCTTGGGGCTGCTTTTGCTAATTTCATGTGTTTGCGTGTTAAATAAAAGTTTGGTAAGAGACGATTTGCACTTTTCAGTCTGTTACAGCTTTAAAAATGTGTTATCTCCATTACAAATGCTACTTTTACTCCCGTCTCATACTTTAATCTGAGCAAGCGCGGGTTTCTTAGCATACAGACGTCCGAGTTTCTCGTTGAAATCCAGCCCGTCGAGGATCTCGATGAGTCAAATCAGACTCCCGTCGAGAAAATAGAGAACTTGCTCTCTTTTTGGCTCGTCGAGGTTCTCGACAGTTTCCCTACGAAAATGTACACACGACCGGTTTCCTCGGCAAAAAAATATCTCCCAGCAAGGTTCTTGCTGTTTTTTGCCGAGAAACTCGGTCGTGTGTACGAGGCCTAAGATTAGATGTCCAGCGCATCCCCTCCCCTTACATTAGATGTCAAGAGCCACCCCACCATCAGAAGTTGAGTCCCCCACTTTCCCTTACATCGCAGTGTACCCCCCTTTCCTTATGCTGCTGGAAAGAAGCTGGATGCATTGCTTAAAAGCAGAAAGTAGGGGTCTGGAGGAGGAGCAGAGGGCTGGAGCTTTCCAGCAGCTGCAGGAGAGGTGCAAGGGCCACATGAAATGGCCTGGAGGGCCGAATTTGGCCTGCGGGCCTTGTGTTTGACACCTGTGACCTAGAGGTACTTCTCACAGCCTTCAGTTTTGGGTAGAAGGGAACAACCCTGGAACTGAGAGATAGATAGGTAAGCACCCCAACTTATCCTTGCACCCCTAGACAAAACCAGCTTTGAACCCTTGCAGTACGGGGGACCCCACTACATGATACGTTTTGTCTAATTCCTGGAGTTCAGCTTTAAAGCGGTGGTTCTGCGGGATATGGGGGGGTTTTTTCCCTGTAATGTGCAGCACTTACCTTTCCTCCTGCACTAACAGGGTGTCCCACACTTTCAGCCGTCCGATGCGCTGTTTTTCGTAAAATTATATCTTTGATTTTCATCAGATGGAAGTTTCCATCTTGCCTGTGGGCATAGTGAAGCCGACAGGGTCTTCTTCCGGGATCGATCCTGCGCATGTGCAGTGTTGACGGCGAGCGTCGCCGTCAACACTACATGGTTGCTATAACAACGGCTGGCGTAAGAAGTTCACGCCCCGTTGTCCAGACTATTACCTTACCTAATGACCCGCCGACGTCACATGACCCGCTTGCCGAGTCACATGACACGCTTGAGGACCGACGAGATGTCGCGCAAATACAGCAGAGCGCGTCGACAGAGGAGTTCCCAATTCGGAGTGACAGGACGGGGGAGAATGGACTAACACGCCCATTCCCCGCGGGAGATAGTGATTGACAGGTGGGAAGATCGAGCAGCAAACGGGTAAGGAGCGCTCAAAAAAAAATAAAAAAAAATCGTCTGGGCATTGTTTTTGCAGAGCAGTTGAATTGCTAGTAACTTGTAAAAGAGGGTGAACCACCGCTTTAACCAAAAGCTAAATGTCCATTTCTGAATCCATGGGAAGCACGTATGAATTTTGTATCTTTGGTGGAAAGCCGGGCTGTAATAATAGGGAAGCTCAGTAATTTATTGTCGAGGAAAATCTAAATCTCGTAGCAAAGTGGGAAAAATAGAAAAGGAAACAAAGGAATTTAGTGAATGAAATAAAAAAATAACTGGAAAGAATGACACTTTCATTGCAGTACTTGTGAGAAACAACAATCCCAGTCCTAACTTCCACAGGAAGTGTTGAAATGACATTCGCTGAAACCCGTCCAACACTTAGAAATTCAATTATCTCTCCAGAACATTTTTATTTCATCGCTGGCAAACAACAGATGTTTTAATGTTGACTTCTCCCTTTAATGCAACTTCTGTCCTTTGCGTGGGGTGCGTTTTATTTTTTATTTATTTTTTCAGAAAAAGAGAAATTAAAAAAAAAAAACACAGGGACTTTCTCGATTGTCCGATCTGGCAGCCAGTGTGGCGGCCTACAATCGCTGAAGTTTATGAATAAAACAACGGCCTAGTCAGCAGTGGTAACAGATGTGGTATTTCTCAGTGTGGTGTGGGGTTTGATATGGCCAGCGAGAGCCAAACAAACATGGCCGAGGTCACGGCAACAGAATGTCTTTTTGTGCAGAGCAGAATAATGCCTCTCTATTAGCTAATTCAGTTAATGTTACGCAAACAGAAAACACTGTCTGCTATGACTTGTTTTTGTTTTGCAGCTGGAGAAAAAAAAAAAATGGGTAAACTTTGCAGGACCATTAACACTGCACAAAAAAAACGAAATAAATCAAAAAAAGCGTATGTAAACCCTTACACAAAAAAAAAAAACTTTCCTTATTTTCTGCCTTTTGGCCTGTTAAATATTCCATTAAAAGCATTTTCTTTATCAAAAAAAAATAAAAAAAATTGTCGTGATCGGTTCTCGAAAGTAGTGTACACACGATCCGAAAGTCGTACGATTCTTTCTCGGACGACAGTTTTCTTCCGATATTCCGATCGTGTGTACGGGCCATAAGGCTCCGTTCCAGATCACGGATAGAATTGCTGCAATTTCTGAACACCGCAAAACCCGGGACGTGCTTGCGATCCCCGTCACTCTCAATGACACCCAAATTGCAGCATTGTTGTGCTGCGATTGTCGCCTGAAGAATCACGGTAAAAATCGTGGCAAACAAAATCGCGGGACGCCTGTCGCCCTAAAGAAGTTCACTTCTTTTGGGCGACAGGTGTCCCGCGATTCTGTTTGCGCGATTTTATTGCGACTAGTTTGGTGACAATCGCAGCAACATAATGCCGTGATTGGGGTGCCATTGAAAGTTACAGGGACCGCAAGCGCGTCCCGCATTTTGCAGCGATTTGGGATCACGGGCAGAATTGCTTGCGAATTCCGTCCGCGATCCAGAACCTTAGCGTTGTTAGGCAGAAGTGCTAACTACTTGGCTATTCCGCCTAGCAGCACCAGGGTCGTCGGTTCGAATACCAACCACAGCACTACCTGCTTGGAGTTTGCATGTTCTCCCTATGCCTGCATAGTTTTCCTCTGGGTACTCCAGTTTCCTCCCACACTCCAAAGATAGTTGGCTTGTAACGTCCTGTACTGAAATAAAATCCAAAGCTGTGTTATCAATTCTGCCCTTCTGTGAACAACGGTACCCCCCCCCCCTTCAGCAGGGGTGTGCAGAGGGAAACAGTTCTGTAGTTCTAACACACTTTCTGTCCTAGGGTGACAACGCTGATCCTCTACAAATACAGTGAGGGAACGTTGTCACCCTAGGATAGTAAGTTGATGGCAGGATTACCATATGAAAATAAAGGGAAAAAAGAAAACAATGAAGCCACCACATCTCAGGCCTCGTACACACGACCGAGTTTCTCGGCAAAAATCAGGAAAAAACTTAAACGATGTGTTTCGCCCGTCGAGTTCCTCGGTCGTGTGTACGAGGCTTAAGTCAGGCCATACAGCAGAGGTTGAAGGAAAAGAAAATTACTTATTTCCCCCAATAGCACTGAATGTGTTGATGGGGGAAGCCCTCCTGCGGAGCTATTATATTCTGACAGCGGGAGCTTTCTCAGCCCTCAGAATGCAATAATCTAAAGCCACCTGCAGTGATCGAATGAAAAAACTCACATGGGCTGGTTGTACTGAAGGTCAACTTCGGCCAGTTCCTGCTGAACTGGCCACATTTGAATCCATCTATGGTTGGCTTAAGGATAGTATGCTGCAATATATTATATTGTAGTACTCAGGTCTTGATAGACAAGGCCAGTGGTCTCCAAACTGCGGCCCTTCACTTGCTTTTATCCAGCCCTTGAGACACTATTTCATCCACTGATACCAGCACTGGGACATAATCCCCCCAATGAAACCAACGATGGGACACAATTCCTCCCACTGTCACCAATGATGGGGCACAATTTCTCCCAATGACACCAACAATGGGGCCAAATGACACCAATGATGGAACACAATTCCTCCCAACGACGGGACAAAATTTCTCCCAATGACAACAATAACGGGGCCCAATAACACAATGTGACACAATTCCTCCCAATGACAATAAGGATGGGGCACCATTCCTCCCCATTCCTCCCACTGACACCAAAGATGGGGCATTATTTTTTCCACTAACGTTGGGGTCTTTTTTGCTCCTGTTGGTCACAGGCTGCCCCCCCCCCCCCTAAAGTCTGAAAGACATTTAACACGGCCCTTTGTTTAAAACATTTGGAGACCCTTGGACAAGGTAATATCTAGGTTTGGCAGGTGCTGCACACAAAACAGATTTATATCCTTCAGCTTTAAAGTGGCGTTTAGGGGTTGGAGGGGGGACCCATGCAAAACACAGGGACCATATCTAAACTCCATGAAGAGAGCGCCGTTGCTTGGAACTGAAACCAGAACCCCAGCCCAGCAAGGCAAGAGTGCTAAACCATCAAGCCGCCCTTTCACTTTCTTTTTAATAAAACGCTGCTTTATTTAAACGGCTCCTTGCCAGAAAGGAGGAAAAAAGCAATTTCCTCAACGGAAGCAATGTTTTGCATCTTCTTTACTTAACTGCTCTTTATCCAAGAGAAATCGGCCCAAGAAGGAGGCAAAGCTCAACTTCAGAGGGGGGGGGGGGGGGGAGGGGATAAAAATATACCCATGCAGTAATGCCCCCCGCACTGAAAGGGTTAAATGTTCAATTAGTCTAGAGCAACTTTTCTCACCTTTTCACTTCGTAAGAACCTATGAAATACTTTTCATATCTTACTAAAACCAATTATTGTAGATTAGCCAGACAAATGTCCTTAACATTGGTGGGATCCCCCAATTACAATGATGGTCAGGATAGAACCGTTAAGCCTTAGGCCTCGTACACACAACCGAGTTTCTCGGCAAAAAACAGCAAGAACCTTGCTGGGAGATATTTTTTTGCCGAGGAAACCGGTCGTGTGTACATTTTCGTCGTGTGTACATTTTTGTCGAGGAAACTGTCGAGAACCTCGTCGAGCCAAAAAGAGAGCAAGTTCTCTATTTCCTCGACGGGAGTCTGATTTGGCTCATCGAGATCCTCAGCGGGCTGGTTTTTGACGGGAAAATCAGACGTCTGTATGCTAAGAAACCCGCGCTTGCTCAGATTAAAGTATGAGACGGGAGTAAAAGTAGCATTTGTAATGGACATAACACATTTTTAAAGCTGTAACAGACTGAAAAGTGCAAATCGTCTCTTACCAAACTTTTATTAACACGCAAACACATGAAATTAGCAAAAGCAGCCCCAAGAGTTTAGCCAGTGGAATCGAACTTCCCCTGCCGTTGTATGTGTTGTATGTCACCGCGTTTGAGAACGAGGAGATTTTGGCTTGACTGTGTGTACGCAAAGCAAGCTTGTCGAGTTCCTCGACAAGCCTAACAAGGAACTTGACAAGGAAAACGATGTGTTTCGCCTGTCGAATTTCTCGGTCGTGTGTACGAGGCCTAAAACATGTCTGGTTTTCCCGACAGGAAAACTGTGAGGAGAGCTTTTGGCCGGAAAGCCCGGCCGTGTGTATGTGTATGCCTAAAAACCGCAGAACAAAAAAAGAGAACCAGCTCTTTTGTTTCCCACCGGGAAAACCGGCGGACTTTTGCCTGGCGGTATTTGGCAGTTTTCCTATGGGAAAAACTGCAATGGAGCATACACGTGGGATTCCCGACCAAAGCTCCATTGCAGTTTTGCTGATGGGAAAACCTCTCGTGTGTATGGGAGAAAGACTGACCGAGACGGTTCTCGGCTTTCCCCTCGGGTTTCCCGGCAGTAAAAAGTCCGGTTTACCGCCGGGAAACACAATCGTGTGTTCGAGACATAATAGACCACTAAAAAGGTGTCATACTACTGGCTCTGCCAAATGGTTTTGGCCCTTGAATTATGCAGGCACCATTAGATAGGAGGTCAATCAACCACAGCTCATGGAACTCCAATAATAATCTGCATGACTTTGCTAAGGGTTAGCCATAGAATCAACCACTGCACCCTGGTTAAGAATGGCTGGTCTAGGGAGAAAAGAATTAGCAATAATAAATAATACCCACCTTATTCCTCACTCCTGTAGACTTCCTCCTAGCTGCACAACTAATTCCCCAAAACTGCCTATCTAGGACATCGAGGACCTGCCCACATCCAGGGACAACGAGGAGCGTGCAGCATTGCGGCTGGGATGGTAATGGGGGTTTGGATTTTTAAACGTAATTTTTCTGCTTTCCAAGAGTTAATTTAAAAGTGTATGTAAAGCCAAAACCAAAACTGTAACATATTGCAATTTACCAATCCTTAGATCTGGTGGTACAGTAGCACCTGCCTTCACTTTTCAGTGTAAGAACTATTTCAGCAAGTACTGAAAGTACCTGTCAATCTTGCCATAAATGCAGTATCCTTGCCATTTACTGTGGGATTAAAATAATAAAAAAAAGCACAAATAACCTTATCTTTGTTGTGTAATGATCAATAGCAAACAAATGCTTTGCTTTCCTTACACCAGGTGTAATCCTGAACCCTGACCTCTCCTTTCAGACATACATCCAAGCTACTAATTCACTCCTATGTTATCTCTGGGGCCGCGTACACACGGTCGATCCAAACCGATGAGAATGGTCCGACGGACCGTTTTCATCGGTTCACCGCTGAAGTGGCCTGATGGTCTGATGTGCGTACACACCATCAGTTCAAAAAACGATCGGGTCAGAACGCGGTGACGTCAAACACACAACGTGCTGAAAAAAACGAAGTTCAATGCTTTCAAGCATGCGTCGACTTGATTCTGAGCATGCGCGGGTTTTGAACCAATGCTTTTGTGTACTAACCATCGGTTTGGACCGATCGGACCGAAATTTGCTTTGGAATTGTTTACAATGATTTCTATAACTCCTTCTTAGAAATTCAGCTGAGGCGGGTCAGAGTTTACTAACGCTTTAAAAGGGAAACTCCAGTCTCATTAAAATATATACGAACACAATCACTAAAATCTCATAAACTGTAACATGATAATGTCATCGTGAAAGTCACTGGAAAGGGAATCCGCTGCAATGACGGAGTAACAGCACATGTTGTATTCTTCAACATAGAAAACTGAATCTTTTAGGCTTTAGGAGTTCTATATGTAAGCTAGAAAACGACTCTAAATGAATCAAGTAAATAAATCAACATTCTAGGTAATGCTGAAGCTATCTGCCAACGCAGGTCACTAAAAACGCGAGTACAGTAGTATGCAAACAGCGGGTGAGTCCCTTAGGCACTGTGTAGTAATTCACACAGAAGGAAGCCATTATCTAATGAGTCATGTTATAACATGTCAAATGAAATGATCCTACTATTTATGATAGCGGCCTAATATTCTGGCCTGGAATTGCTCAAATATCGGGCACAGAGCAAATTACATGCCGAATCACAGCAGCTAATTAAAAAAATCTTGCAACCGGATATTCACATCTGTGACATGGAAAAAAGACAAGCCTGAAATTAATTGTTTTCAGAAGGTGTTTGGAAGACTTTCTGAACTACCATGCACAATGTAGTGCGGCTGTGTTAGGGCAACACCAGGCAAACAGCTAAATGCACAAATGAAATACAGTAAAACCTTGGTTTAAGAGCAACTTGGTTTAAGAGCGTTTTGCAAGACAAGCAACATTTTTTATAAAATTTTGACTTGATACACAAGTGAAGAAGTGTCATGTCACAACTGAGTATAAAAGAGAAGAGAGGTGCCTCTAAGTGTAGCAATATGGTTACATTTAAAGCGGTGGTTCACCCTCATTACCAACATTTTACCATTAAATTTGGCATAGTAGCACGAGCTACAGTATGCCTGTATTTATTTTTTTAGCCCCGTACTCACTGTGCAATCGTATAGATAAGATTCCGACTCCCCGCGGGGAATGGGCGTTCCTATCCAGAGGGAGGATGATTGACGGCCGGCTATGGCACGTCAGGATTGCACCGTGAGTATGGGGCAAAAAAAAAAATACAGGCATACTGTAGCTCACGCTACTATGCTTAATTTTATGCTAGAAGAAAAAAAAAAAATTTATTTTTTTTATAGGGTGAACCCCCGCTTTAATGAAGGTACAACATTTATCAACACATTGCTACATATCATCTCTTTTATACTCTGAAGCTCCTGCTGGATTTTGCTTCTATTCCCCTTGTGGAGGCTTCCATTTGTGGATGGACAGTTTATGGTTACACAACCTGGTCACATTGCTTTAATCTTTTTATATGGACTAAAAACTGAAGGACTTATGAATAAATGGTTGTGGAACAAATCATTTGAGTTTCCATTATTTCTTATGGGGAAATTTGCTTTGATATACAAGTGCTTTGGATTACAAGCATGTTTCTGGAACGAATTATGCTCGCAATCCAAGGTTTTACTGTACACGTTTCCCCCTAAGGGATCTATACTTCTCTCCATCCAGTCCTAAGATATACACAGCTCTATCAGATGGATGACACCACTTTCTTTGCTACAGCTAAAGAGGCCATGTCATCAACATAGAAAATTGCAGGTAAAGGCCCAGAAAAATCAAGTACTTTAAATGCTTATTTGCAGTGTTTTTCCTTTCCATGTATAAATTGTTAATTACTTGCAATGTATCTTTAATACTGCTAGAAAATTTGACCACTCCAGGAATAATTAAGTACCTAGCACTGTCCCCTCTCTTAAAGCGGGAGTTCACCCGAAAAACAATTTTTAACATTAGATTGAGGCTCATTTTGTCAAGGGGAATCGGGTGTTTTTTTTTTTTAAATCGAAGCAGTACTTACCGTTTTAGAGATAGATCTTCTCCGCCGCTTCCGGGTGTGGTCTTCGGGACTGGGCGTTCCTATTTGATTGACAGTCTTCCGACGGGCTTCCGACGGTCGAATACATCGCGTCACGAGTAGCCGAAAGAAGCCGAACGTCGGTGTGGCTCTATACGGCGTCTGCGCACCGACGTTCAGCTACTTTCGAAAAATCGTGACGCGCTGTATGCGACCGTCGGAAGCCTGTCAATCAAATAGGAACGCCCAGTCCCACAACCCATACCCGGAAGCGGCGGAGAAGATCTATCTCTAAAACGGTAAGTACTGCTTCGATTTAAAAAAAAAACACCCGATTCTGCTTCCCAAAATGAGCGTCAATCTAATGTTAAAAATTGACCAATTGTGAGTTAGTTCTCCAGGAAAATGTTCCACTAGAAGAGTCTGCTACTACCTGAAAACAAAACCATCAGTATCTAAACGAGTAGCTCTCAAACTGTGGCCCCGACCAGATGGGGCCCTATGTTTGCCCTTATATTTTTACTGAAATAATTGAGCACCATTCACTATTTATTCCATTTATACACATGCAATGATAAGCCATGATCATTCCCAGTGAAAAAGATAGGCACAAATCCTCCCACAATATCTATTGACGGGGCATTCTTTCTTCCAATGATGCCAACGATGGGTAATTTTTCCTCCTCCTGTTGACCACATTTGCTAGGTAATATTTTTACTCCTGCTGATAACTAACCCTGAAGCATTTTTTACTCCCACTGATTACTGAGCCTTATGCCCTGTACACACGATCGGAAATTCTGACAGAAAAAGTCTGATGTGAGCTTTTGAATGGAAATTCCAACCATGTTTATGCTCCATCGGACTTTTGCTGTCGGAATTTCCGCCAACAAAAGATTGAGAGCTGGTTCTCAAATTTTTAGACGGAAATAATTCCTATTGGAAAATCGTTTGTAGCAATTCCGACACGTAAAAATCCGACGCATTGAACTTAGTTTTCTCGGCTCGTCGTAGTGTTGTACGTCACCGCGTTCTTGATGGACGAAAGTTCAGAGAACTTTTGTGTGACTGTGTGTATGCAAGCCAAGCTTGAGCGGAATTCCGTTGGAAAAAACATCCAAGGTCGTGTGCTTAAGGCATTGCTCACTCCCACTGACAACTGACACCGGGGCATTTGCTACTCCCACTGGCCATAATATGGCCTTCCAAATGTCAGGAGGAACGGGAACGGGCCTTTTGGTCAGAAAGGTTTCCTTAACTGAATGCAGCCAGATCAGCAAACAATTAATACATTTATCATGGCTACATAAAAAAAAGGTGGCGAACTATATCTAAATAATGGAGTAGGAAAGTACACTAAACCTGATTCTAGAGAATCATCAAATTACTTTTCTTCCTAGGTTTTAAAGGGATTACCCCAAAAATTTTTGTTTTGTTATGCCAACAGAAAATATATATATACCATAATTACAGTACGTCACGTAGACATTCAAACTGTCCTTCCATAATGTTTCAAGTACTTTTTTTTTGTACGATCTTTTCAGCTCCCATCCATGTAGGAGGTCCTAACAACATGTGGCCTCAAAGTCCATTGAATGCTCTTCACAGTGGACTCTGTTCAAGGGACATAGCAATGATTTTTGAGGGCCCTAATACAATACTGATCTCTTTCCATAAAGTCGCAAGTATATATTTTTTGTACCATCTTTTCAGCTCCCATCCTTATAGGAGACCCTTACAACATGTGGCCTTAAAGTCCACTGCATGCTCCTCTCACATGTCGAGAAACATGGCAATGTAACTGCGTCAAAAATAATGTAACTCATTTACATAAAGTTATGTGGACATCTCTCTGATGCCGCGTATACACGATCATTTCCGACAAGAAAAGTTCGATGTGAGCTTTTGTTTGGAAATTCCGACAATGTATAGGCCCCATTGGACATTTTCTGTCTGAATTTCCGACAGCAAAAATTTGAAAGCTGGTTCTCAAATTTTCCAATGGGAAAAGTTCTTGTCGGAAATTCTGATCGTCTGTATGCAAATCCAACGCACAAAAATCCTACGCATTCTCGGAATCATTGAACTTAATTTTTCTCGGCTCGTCGTAGTGTTATATGTCACCGCGTTCTTGACGTTCGGAATTTCCGACAACATTTGTGTGACCGTGTGTGCATGCAACACAAGTTGGAGCCAACATTCCGTCGGAAAAAAAATCCACAGTTTTCTTGTCGGAAATTCCGATCGTGTGTATGCGGCATAAGTGTTTGAATTCAGGTATTTTCAGTGGAGGGTACTGTTATTGCTACAGCATGCAAAGACATTTTAGTCAATTGCGCGCTCCTAATCCTTTGGCAACATTTTGGGAATGGGGCATTTTTGATCTAGCAAAACTGTGCACCGTTAAAAAAGCCGGTTCCATAAATAACCCCGACCTCAACCATACTGAACACCTTTAGGATGAACTGGAGTGCAAATTTAACACCAGGTCTTCTCATCTAACATCAGTACCTGATCACCAAACACACTTTTGAGGAGTGAAGAATGCTTAGCCACAAGATAAGCAACTCCATAGCTTAGCCACAATGGAAGTGACATATTGTTTTAGAATGGGATTTCCCACAAGCTTATATAATGTAGATGTGACGATCAGGTGTCATTTTGGCCATATAATGAAGTCCTGCTGGCCTGGCTGGAGATCTGTTTATAGGAACCCTTCAAGTTTTGTACCAGCCAATATGAACAATGGGCAGGAATTTTTTTTTTTTTTTCATCTTGACCTTTATCCAGGATGCAGGGATGGAACCATGTCACCTTTTTAAGTCCATTAAAATATTAAAAACCAAAGTCAAATCCTGTTCTATGAGGATGTCCGGTGGGCCCGTGACAGAACTTAGCTATTAGGATTTTTCCACCAAAGCCCCCAAGAGGACTCAGTGGCGGAATTATCAGGGTTGCAACAGTCGCCCCTGCAACTGGGCACTGACGTTCCGCTGCTGTGGGGGGGGGGGGCAGGACGGCCAAATATTGCTCTGGTTTGAACATACTGATGTTTCAAGGAGGAGGAGGATACGTCGGCACACACCAATCCTGCAGAACGTCTGCAAAGTCGCACTCTGGCTGCCCTGGATGGGACATCTCCGCCTCAGCTCTCCATCAGCTGGAGCCCGCCCCCCTGCCAAGCAAATGTCTCCATTTCTGGCGCCATTTTGTAAAGTTTGCCCATATACACAGAGTGGAGTTAGTCTTCAACAAAATGGCACCCAAAACCCACAACTATGGGACAAATGTTATTTGTGAATGAGATAAACTACACTGAATGGGTGGGTGATATGAAGAAGGGGAGTGGGAGAGCCAGGAGAAGAAGAGGATCAAAGATCAAAGCCAAGGTCTGCCTGAGCCTGTCCTGCACCCGAGCAATGGAGGAGGTGAGGTCAGTTTGACAGCTCCAGCCAGGCAACACAGAGTCTATGGGGGGGGGGTCACTGTGGTTACCAGAGTCCGCCTTCGCATCATACCCTTTACATCGAAGTCTGAAGGATTACCCCCAGTGCAAGGGAGAACTCTGTGGACCCTGATGTAGAGGGGAACTAGTTATACCTCTGCAATAGGTCATCTTGCTTGCAGGCAGCTCCAAAACCAGAATGCCAGTTTTGGGTGGATTGACCCTTAAGCAGTAAAAAATTTTTAGAAACTCTCAAACTTTTTCACCTTTGTCCTAAACTAACCTGGACCCTCTTCCACGGGAATCAAAATGAAGATGTTTCTTTAATTGGTTTGACCTATGTGCTAATTTCTTATTTCCCTGAGCCAAGCCCTCTGTTTGGTTTTGGAGCTAAGCCATTAAATGTCTGTCATTCTTCAGCCTGTAATCAATCATCAGACTTAATTCCTAATCCCTTGCCATTGAAGGTTAGAATCCTTTTTCTTTCTAGCAGACGGTATAATTATAGAGAGCATAGCTTGGCTTTATGTGCAGCGACTTGCGCTTAGCTAGCATTGTTCATCAGAGTCAGATCTGGATATGTCTTTCAGTAACTCTAAAGCCTCTTTTTCACTCTGTGTACATAATTGTAACAGATGTGAAGTCATTTGCAGTTTGGTGAAGAAGAACTCAGATAAGAGCTATCACAGTGCATCTATCAAGACTTGCACCATTAAGACCCGCACTGTCCCTACACTGGGCCACTTTTAACATACTAGCCTTGGCTGTTAACTTGAAGAGAATCTCCTTGGCACTTTGCTGAAAAATACAACTGGTAGAAGGTAAGTCGAAGATCACAGTCTCAGCAAACATCAGTTGTCCAAAGATATACGGGTGTAACTTTAAACACGGTCCCACAGGTGGAATGAGCCTTTAGGGTACTTTACAGGTTGCTTTGCCCTATATTGGCAAAGTACAGGTTTGTTCTGGAGGAAACTTGTGATATTGCATAATGGACACTCCTCGCTTTTTTCTAGAGCTCCCTGGGACCCCAAAACTTAGGGGCCCCATGCTATGCAAATAGTGACCAAGCTACTATGGTTGTGGACTTTGTGGTCAATGGAGCCTCCGATTACAGAGATAGACCAATGGTAAGGCTCAGGATTTAGAGGTGGGCTCAAATCCACAACTTGGCCCAAACCCACAACTATGAGGCCCCGTACACACGACCGAGGAACTTGACGTGCCAAACACATCGAGTTCCTCGTCGAGTTCAGTGTGGAAGCCGCCAAGGAACTCGGCGGGCCGACTTTTCCCATTGACTAACGAGAAAATAGAGAACATGTTCTCTTTTCGGCCCGACGAGTTCCTCGTCGGCTTCCTCGCTGAAAAGTGTACACACGACCGAGTTTCTCGCCAGAATCCAGCTCCGACCGAGTTTCTGGCTGAATTCTGCCGAGAAACTCGGTCGTGTGTACGGGGCCTAACAGTCTGGTCACTATTATCAGATTTCCAGATTGTGGAGTTCCATATGTGCCCTAGAAGTAAAATGGTGTTGACATGAAGGCCTTCAGAAATGACTGCTACCTACGAAATGTAGGCACTACTATTTTGTGCCCATAGGTACTCAGTGGGCGGCCCAGCAGTGAAACATGCCACACATAAGCTACATAGAGCAAAACTGGGACAGTGTCCAGAACCGTTAATGTTAACCTTGAGTAGCTGTAATTGATGCCTAAATTACGTCACCTTTCATGATAATAGAAGAACTATTCATTTGTAAGAAGGCAAGCTGTGTCAGTCTTGCCGCTGCCCCAAACAAAACCTGCTTGTTATTGGAGCTTCAGAGTAAATAAAATCACAATAAAGGACATTTCTAGAATTCTGTGGGTAGGGGAAAGTTAATGCTGAGCTCTGAGCAAACAGTTGAAATATACACATTATCTTATCAGCCAAAGGATTGTGCAATAAAAAACACCTCTGGTCTCCAGAGGGCTGTAGTTCAGAAATATATTTATTACGGGTACTTACAGTGGTGGCTGGTGTTTTTTTTAGGGGGGGGGGGGGCAACAAAAAAACACCCATTCCCCCCCCTACCCCCCATACGGCACCAAAACCCCATGTCCCCCCCCCCCCTTCTGCTAATTTCCGGGCCATCCAGCACTTACCCCATCGTGACGGGTGGCAGGCAGCGTGGTGCAGCGGCTCAGGTCCGAGTCCTCTCCCCTATGGCGGCTTCCAGCTCCTCCACTCCTCCTCCTAGGCGTCCAATAGGATCGCCTGTCCTGTCAGACAATCGGGTGACTAGTGTCAAAACCCACTTCCTGATTGGTCGGGAGTAGGGTTGCCACCTCATCCCTTTAAAACCGAACACATATGAATTACACAGGTTCTGTGGCTGATTTAATGCAGATAAGGCACCAAATGAGTCTAATTACCACCTCAATTAGCCACAGAACCTGTGTAATTAATATGTGTTCGGTTTTAAAGGGATGAGGTGGCAACCCTAGTCGGGAGGAGGCTCAGTGTTACAACAGCGAATCGCGATTCGCTGTTGTAACACACCTGGGTGAGCTCGGAGCACACTCTCTCTGCGACCTGAGCCCACCCTATATTGAAGCCTATTAGAGCTTCTGGCTCTAATCGGTGCTTCAAAAAAACAGCCCCCCCCCCTGCATTGGAACCCATGCACCAGTGTCTTGAAAGGGGGCTGGACACATGGATAGGGA
Organism: Rana temporaria; assembly: GCF_905171775.1. Classification (NCBI taxonomy): domain Eukaryota; kingdom Metazoa; phylum Chordata; class Amphibia; order Anura; family Ranidae; genus Rana; species Rana temporaria. The sequence continues at coordinate 429,934,952 of NC_053492.1, forward strand.
AGGAAACGATGGACGGGGGGGTGGCGCCCGTGCGCCTTAATGGGCGGCCTGCCCCTGGGTACTTATGCAGTGCTTTACATATATATATATATATATATATATATATATATATATATATATATATATATATTGTACATTGACATCAGTCCCTTCCCTCAAGGAGTTTACAATCTAAGGTCCCTAACTCACATTTATACATAGGCCAATTTACCTACCAACATGTCTTTGGAGTGTAGGAGGAAACCAACACAGGAACAAGGAGCATATGCAAACTCCAGGCAGGTAGTGCCGTGGTTGGGATTCAAACCGAGGGCCTTCGTGCTGCTAGGTGGAATTCCTAGCCTCTGTGCTGTGGCCAAATTATGGACAAGTAATTAAGAAATGCTTTAAATATGCAGCATTACTGGCAAATACAGCACTGGCTATGACCACTTTAAACCCAACCATATTAAATCGTTATCTGGAGCCCATGACTCTTTCTGCTATAAAAATGTTTTTTGCAGACTGAACAAAAGAAATCGATGCATGCATGGCCAGCTTTAGTCACAAGTGACAGCATGAATATAACAAGTTAAAGTAACATTACCTTTATTTTTTTAATACAATTATAAGCTTATTTGCTCTGTGCAATTGTTTTGCACAGAGCAGCCTCAAGCCTCCTCTTTGGCAAGTGCCTTTCTATGGGGGCACTCATGTGGGCTTGTTCCCGAGCTGTCCTTTCTGCATCCACTGACACAGACTGGGCAGCTCGGCCCCGCTCCCTGCTCCCTCTTCACATCATTTAATTGATAGCAGCGGGAGCTATCAATCTGCCCAGTGAGGAGGGAGACAGCGGCGAGAGCCACTTCTCTCGCTCACATCGCTGGATCAGGCTCAGGTAAGTATAAGGGGGGCTTGGTGGATCCTGCAGCTCATAAGGCTTTTTATCTTAATGCATTTAATGCATTAAACTAAAAAACCTTCAGGCTTAAGAACCACTTTAATATGATTTTTAGATTGTTTCCAGTTTTCATTTGTATGACATGTTATGTATTCACTTTAATGCTAAAAATAACAGCAGTTTTCCTTTTACCTGCAGCTAGGAATGATGTCTTGAAAATGATTACAGGACTATTACAGCTGTAGACTGAAAATAGTTTTGAAAACATTCCAAAAAACTCCAAGCCAGTGAAACAGAAAAAGCTTTGTACATAGGAGCACAATGACGATCTTTCATCTTATATGACATGACACGCCGCGCTGTACTTCCTTCGAAGAGTTTATACAGCCTGGATGTGCCTATAAAATGGAAATGAGCAAAGCAAGATTAGATTCAAGATTACAGCGGTGGGTTCCACCCTCCCTTCCTATACACATCATTATCTGCCGTGCTGCCTGAAGGAATACTCTGGCATTTTAGGAACAGGACGCAAAAAAAAAAGAGGTGCTGCCAATATATAGAGGCCCCCCCATAAAGGAGAACATTATATATGACAGTTTGCTCCTCCTGATTCCCCTTTCCAAGACTCTTCTCCTTCAAATGTTGAGAGTTTCCCTTCACTTCAACATGTCTCATGCTGCTGTTACCTTCTTACTGTTTGTTTGGAGGACAGAGAAAGAGCTCAATGAACGTATTTTTACCTAAAGCCTCGTACACACGTCCGAGGAACTCAACGGGCGAAACACATCGTTTTGCTCGTCGAGTTCCTTGTGAAGCCGCCGAGGATCTCGGCGAGCCAAATTTTCCCATTCCCGTCGAGGAAAAAGAAGACATGCTTTCTTTTTGGCCCGACGAGATCCTCTACGGTTTCCTCGTCGAAAAGTGTACACACGACCGGTTTCCTCGGCAAAAAAAAAAAAACAGCAAGCTTCTTGCTGGTTTTTGCCGAGAAACTCGGTCGTGTGTACGAGGCTTAGGCCCCGTACACACGACCGAGTTTCTCGACAGAATTCAGCGAGAAACTCGGTCGGAGCCGGATTCTGCCGAGAAACCCGGTCGTGTGTACACTTTTCAGCGAGGAACCCGTCGAGGAACTCGTCGGGCCGAAAAGAGAACATGTTCTCTATTTTCTCGTTAGTCAATGGGAAAAGTCGGCCCGCCGAGATCCTCGGCGGCTTCAACACTGAACTCGACGAGGAACTCAATGTGTTTGGCACGTCGAGTTCCTCGGTCGTGTGTACGAGGCCTTACAGTTCGTAGTCTACAAAAGGTTCAAACTGTGCTATGTTGACTGGCCACTAAGTATCCATTCAGCGCACGGACTGGATTGGATTTGAACAGAGGCTGGGGCAATTTCAGTGCAGAATAAAATTTAAATCTGAGCTACACAACCCTGCTCCGCCGCTCCTACTAGCTTAGGGGGTGTATTTTTTTTTCCATTCTGTGCCCCTTTCTGATGATCATGTGCTGGTCAGATCGGAGATCGGAGGGAATATTTCTTCAGTTTCGTGTGCATGCCCATTCAGCTTCGCTCACATTTTCTTCTGCCTTGGCAGCCAGCCGCCTGCCTGCTTATCTCCTTGCCTTCCCTGGCAAAGTGATGTTCCTCTGCTCCCCACCTAGTAGTAGATGGGCCCTGAGAGTAAGACTTGACAGGCTGTGAGGCAGACGGTAGTGGCGACGGGCAGAGAGTCGCGGATTGCTGCCATTACTAGTAAAAAAAAAAAATCATTTTAAAAATCTGGTCACCTTACCCCATATCCTGACACACATTTGACTGCAGGCCAATGCTGTTACTGAAAACTGGTTTAAACATCAGTACAGCACCATCTGGAACATTTTAAAAAACAAAAATGCCAAGCACACATACAATATATGGCTAGACGTTGATGGACACCTGACCAACACCTATAGGAGCTAAGTGGACATTTCATTCCAAAACCATGGACATCAATACAGTATATAGTTCCCTCTTTGCAGCTATAATACACTCCACTCTTCTGTGAAGGCTTTCCACCAATTTTGGAGTGTGCCTGTGGGAATGTGTGCCCAAAGTGCATTTGTGAGGTCGGGTCTTGATGCTGAATGAGAAAACCTGTATTTGGCATTCCAATTTACACCAAAGGGATTCAGGAGGGTTGAGGTCATGGTTATATGCAGGCCACTTGAGTTCCTTCACACCAGTGGTCTCCAAACTGTGGCTCATGGGCCAAATGCAACCCTTTATCTGGCCTTTGGGGGCCTTCCTTCAAAAGATATGACGCTCTATTCCTCCTATTGATACGAAGGATTAGGCACCATTCCCCTAGCCACAGTCTGTCCCCGTAAAGTGTGAAGGGTAGTAAACTGGCCCTTTGTTTGGAAAATTTGGAGACCTCGGCTCCACACCAGGCACATGTCCTTATGTAGCTGACTTTGTACATAGTCATGTTGGAACAGAAAAGGGTCTCCCCTAAACTGTTATCGCAAGGTTGGAAACACACAATTGTCTAAAATGTCTTTGTATGCTGTAGTATTAACAGTCCTTGAACCCAATTATTTTGGTCACAATTATCTACATAGACCTGTCCCAGTTAGGACTGAGAAAGGCCAACACTTCTGTCGATAAGTGCCACTGTATTGAAAATCAGGCTGTCAGTCAAACCCTCCATTAATACCAAGCATGTTCCCTGTGCGTGCCAACTGGTGTCTACCTGGCAGTGTAAGGTATTATGAGATTGCTATCTCACCTGAACTGTACCATGGGTCGACCAGTACTGGTGATGCAGAGGAAAGTGGATTGGCAATCAACATGCAGGCATGGAATGCTTTGACTTTGCTGAGAAAGTTGAAATTTGCATCAGTGATTGTGGCAAGCTTCTATTCTGATCCATCACAATATATGTGCAATTAAAAATGCAAGGTAAGGAAGGCATTGGGTGTATTGAAAAGGTGAACTCCTGGCTAAATGTACAGCTGATATATATATATATATATATACTGTTTTACCTTCCTAAGAATTTGTATTTTTGTACGTCACCATCCTTGGAATTATTCAGCCGGACATCACAGCTAGCTTGGTTACCCAAATTTTTGCTACTGCAGTTAAAGTGGATGTAAACCCGTTTTTTTTTTTTTATGTCACAATGTAGAGTATAAGATTTCCTATCATCTGTGCCCAGTCTTGCCACACAGTTAATCCAGCTCTGAGCAATCCTCTTTTATTGTTCAGTGAGATAAAATGGATTTACAGATAAAAACCTTGGTCCGTTCCGCCCCCTTTGCTGTGAGTGACAGGTTATTTATATATCTCATGCACTAGTCTGGAGACAGGCATTATTTTTTAATTCCCACCCCCACTCCTTTTCTGAAGTCATGTGGTTACTTTTCTGGATTTTGACTGGATGTTAGTGATCATAGCAGAATTTAGTGTAAGGAATACACAGGAAAAAATGCATGTTGATAAGGGGAGTGTAGAGGAGGGTGGGGAGTTTACTGACATCACGACTCCACCCACAGAGCTCCAGACAACAGACCCACCCACAGAATCTGTAGTTTTTCAGTTCTTATAACAGATAGAGGGGAGACATTTGACAGGTAAGGATACATGCAGGAGGCATCTATATCCTTATAGATCAGCACCATGGCAGTAGTTTATAAGGATGAGAGTGGGTTTACATCCACTTTAAGCATTACAGCTTGGTCACCTCCCTGCCCCCTAATTTAAAGATGATGGTACCCACCTTTACATGCCTAACTACTCAATTGAGGCAATACCCTTTAATCTCCCTGCCCCCAGCATGTGACTAGACAGTAAGGCCCCTTTTACACTGAGGCGCTTTACAGGCGCTATAGTGCTAAAATAGTGCCTGCAAAGGGCCTGTAAAGCACCCCTCCTGTTTCTCCAATGTGAAAGCCCGAGGGCTTTTTACACTGGAGCGGTGAGCTGGCAGAACGTCCAAAAAAGTCCTGCAAGCTGCATCTTTGAGGCACTGTAGGAGCAGTGTACACACCGCACCTAAATCACCCCTGCCCAGGGCAGGACTTAGGGTGGTGGGGGCCCCTGGGCTTGAGTGTTGAAGGGGCCCCCTGGAGCCGAGAATTGGGGGGGATCGAAGTTGTTGAGCGGGGGGGGGGGGGCGAATTGAAGTTGTTGAGCGGGGGGGAGCGCATTAAAGTTGTTGAGCGGGGGGGATTTTGCAGTTGTTGAGGGGGGGTGCTCACCTGTGCCAACAGCCGGGGCCACAGACTGTCATTAGCCCGGCTCTCGGCTATCTTCCCTTCAGCAGCCACAGTCCTCCACACACCACTCCGGTTCCTCCTGCTTCCGTGCTGCCTCCTCTTGCAGTGCGGGAAAATTAACCCTTTTGCGGGACTGCGGGAAGAAGCTGTCTGTGCGGGAAAGTCCCACAGAATCCGTGCGTGTTGGGAGGTATGCGCAGGGCCGCCATCAGGAATTTTGGGGCCCCTTGCACAGCTTAAGGCATGGGCCCCTTGAAGCAGAGAACCTAGGGGGGGTGGGGGTGCTGCCGCCTGAAATTGAGAAGCGTGGGGGCTGCCGCAAATTGAGAAGCGGGGGGGCCTTTACAAAAAAAAGAATTAATAAAGAAGAAAACAAATATATATAAATATATGTAGCCATCCGGGGCCCTGGGGACCTCTGGGCCTTTTAATAAAAAGAAAAAATAAACCTCTGGGCCCTTTAATAATAATAAAAAAAACATTTATAAAAAATACATAAAAAAAGGGAGGTTGCCAAACCCGGGGGCCCTGGGGACCTCTGGGCCCCTGGGAACCTCTGGGCCTTTTAATAAAAAATAAAAAAAATAAACAAAAATAAAAAAACAAACATTTATAAAAAAAATAAAAAAGGGGGGGTTGCCACATGGGGCCCTGGGGACCTCTGAGCCCTTTAATAAAAAAAAATATATATATATATAAAAAAAAATGTAATTTTTTTTATAAAAAAATAAAAAAGGTGGGTTGCCATCCGGGGGCCCTGGAGACCCTTGGGCCCTTTAATAATAATAATAAAATATATATATATATATATATATATATATATATATATATATATATATATATATATATATATATATATATACATATATATATATATATTATATATATATAAAAATAAAAAATATATAAAAAAAACATTTTTTTACAAAAAATAAATAAAAAAAAGGGGGGTTGCCATCCGGGGCCCTGGAGACCCCTGGGCCCTTTAATAATAATAATAATAATAATATATATATATATATATATATATATATATATATATATATATATATATATATATATATATATATATATATATATATATATATATATAATATTATATATATAAAAATAAAAAATATATAAAAAAAAAACATTTTTTTACAAAAAATAAATAAAAAAAGGGGGGTTGCCGTCCGGGGCCTCCGGGCCCCTGGGGACCTCCGGACCCCTAAAAAAAAAAAAAAAAAATTTTTTTTTTTTTTTTTTTTTAAAGGGGGACCCCTATTGGGTGGGGCCCCTGGGCTTGAGCCCAGTCAAGGCCAATGGTAAGTCCGGCCCTGCCCCTGCCCATTGAAATCAATGGGCTGCGCTGCTGCAGCAGTGCTCTGTGGGTGCTCTTAACCCTTTTCCAGCCACTAGTGGGGGTTAAAAGCGCCCCGCTAGCGGCTGAAAAGCACCGCTAAAATGATGGTAAAGCGCCGCTAAAAATAGTGGAGCTTTACCGCCAATACTCACAATGCCCCAGTGTGAAAGGGCTTTAAAGGAGCAGCTGATGACAGATTAGGTCATCTCCCCATTCTGGCAGCAGCACATGCTTAGTGCTGGCCCTCTCTCACTCTGAGTTATAGGAAGCCTACAATTCGGCCCCTGATGTCTCTTAAAGGGCCACATATAGTATTTATTACATGTAATACTACAGAAGACTGTCATACAATTACGTCTTGCTAAGAAAATGGTCAGAGACAGCAGTGGCTGCAGATATAAGTCATGCTGTAGGAGACAGTCAGAGACTGGGGATATATTACATAAAAATGCTACTACAGGCCCTTGACAAAGTAAAGCTCCCACACTACTGACTGCTGGGGCCCTAGGGCCACACTTCAAACACACAATAACCGCACGTGGATTAGCTGCAATATATGAAATATTGTTTTTTGGATTTAAAATATAAATTGAGCTTTTTAATCTTTTGAACCTCAAACATAATGCTTCTCATAACGGGACACAGGCGGGTGGGGGGGTAAAAAAGACAGAAGAGAGAGCTGAATCTTTTCTGGAAGTCGCCACTGAATTATCTACAATTCCTTTAAATACCTTTCTTGTCTAAAATTCATTGCAGGAGATTGGCCCCCTGCCACATCTACCAATATTAACGCTATTTGTAGGACGCCCTTAAGCCAAAAATAATATTTAAAGTGAAAGAAGCCTTAGGATATAGATTTGGTTGCTCACAGTTTTGCTTTTAAAGCTCAGCGATGCTAAAAATATCTCCGAAAATAGCTTAGAGCGGCCTATCAGCACAGCAATATAAAGCTGGGGAGGAGTATAATTAGAGCATACTTGCAATAGCTAAAGAGAAGCTGGCCTGGCCTGCTAATAACGGCACGCTCAGAATTCACCACCCGGCTTTCCCAGGCCACTCCGTCCACACTATGACCTTGTGCCTAAAAATTGCGTCCGCCAAGCTGAGTCCAAACATCACACTGCACCCCTTACTAAAGAAATATCACCACCCATGAAACTAGATACAGAGAGGGGCAACAAGGACAATGTCAACTTCAATCCTGGATTCCGATCTGTAAGAGAAAGGAGAGTGACAGATAGGTAGATAGATGGATAGATGGATAGATAGATAGATTAGATAGATAGATAGATAGATAGATAGATAGATAGATAGATAGATAGATAGATAGATAGATAGATAGATAGATAGATAGATAGATAGATAGACGGATGGACGGACAGACAGACAGACAGACAGATAGATAGATTATAGATAGATAGATAGATAGATAGATAGATAGATAGATAGATAGATAGTCCAGATAGCAAGAAAATGAGCTGTAAGTTTGAAAATGGCTTGCTAAGCTATTGCTCGACTTGCCAGGTTTCACAAATTTGTTGCACAAGTCTGAATTGCATGACTCCAGATCAACGTTCTTCAAGTTCTGGTTCAGTTATGTTGTGCAATAGTCATCCGACCACAGGGGGTCACTGTGGCAAAATTTTCATGCTGTAGACTTGCAGAGCTCTTGCTGTAGACTCACCACTGCAACTTTGCTCTTGCTAAAGACTTGCTACGCAAATTTTCTACAAATTTGTGCTTTACGTGCCCTGCAAGTGTACAACCTGCCAGTGAACATGTGCAGCAAGACTTATGCCGCGTACACACGATCATTTTTCGGCTTGTAAAAAACGACGTTTTTCAGCCTCTAGAAAAAACAACGTTTTGTCCAACTTCATTATTTAAAACAACGTTGCCTACACACGATCGTTAAAAAAAAAATGCTCTAGCAAAGCGCCACCCTTTGGGCTTCTTTAGCTGATTTTGTGTTAGTAAAAGACGATTTGCGCTTTTCTGTCTGTTACAGCGTGATGAATGTGCTTACTCCATTATGAACAGTAGTTTTACCAGAACGAGTGCTCCCATCTCATAACTTGCTTCTGAGCATGCGCAGGTTTTTAACGTTGTTTAAGCCCACACACGATTATTTTTTACAACCCGAAAAACGACATAGTTTAAAACGTCGTTAAAAAATGCAGCATGTTCGAATTTTTTTTTTGTCGTTTTTCAGAACCCGAAAAATTATGTGAAGCCCACTTTTTTTAAAACGTCGTTTTTTACATGCCGAAAAATGATTGTGTGTACGCGGCACCACAATTCAACACTGCCTAGAATTTGTGGCAAGTTATCCTTGCCATCTAGGAGATGGATGGATAGATAGATAGATAGATAGATAGATAGATAGATAGATAGATAGATAGATAGATAGATAGATAGATAGATAGATAGAGATTGTAAGCTATAACTGCTGTTTCCTCTTGTATTAAATTGTAATGTAACTGTACTGTCTGTCTTAATTTTGTAAAGTGCAGCACAAACTGTTGGTGCTATATAAATCCTGTATAATACTAATAATAAAAAAAAAAGGTTATACACAGATAAAGGCATAGAGGAGCAGACAGCAAGATAGATATATAGGGCCTAATCCACAAAAACCTGGCGCAACGTAATTTTTCCCATTTAAGTTACACCGCCGCAAAATCTCTACCTAAGTGCCCGATCCACAAAGCACTTACCCAGAAATTTTGAACGGTGTAACTTAAATCCGTCCGGCGCAAGGCGTTCCTAATCTAATGGGGCGAGTCCCATTTAAATTAGGCGCGCTCTAGCGCTGGACGTACTGCGCATGCTCCCGCGCTTTTACGTTACGCCGAGTTTTGTGAATCGCGCCGGGTAAAATCACCCTTTACTACACATATTCCCCCTGCTGCTTGGATGCAGAGAAAGGGGCTGGGGAATGTTTGTGCTTAGTCCCTTTCTCTGTCTCAAAAGTGAGACATCAGGGGTCTGTTTAGACCCCTGATATTTTACCAAAGCCCCCAATGGGGCTCCTAAAAAAAATTGTAACAAGAAAAAAAGAAAAAAAAATTATTGTAAAAAACTAATTGTAAAAATAAAATATCATTGTAAAAAAGTAATAATAAAAAATAAAATAAAAATGTCACTGTTCTACTGACACCAATCTCTGCTCTACTGACACTGTCCATTGACCTACTGCTATATATATATAGATCTATGTATATCTCTCTCTTTCTCTCTATATATAGCTATATATATATGTCTATCTATATAGATAGATATATAAAAAAAACTATATATATATCTATATATATATATATATATATATATATATAGATCTATATATATATATATATCTATCTATATATATATATATATATATATATATATATACACAGATATATAGATACTGTATATATATATATATATATATATATATATATATATATATCCACACACACACAACACATGCATGTGTATTTGAGCTTTGGGGTGCCCACCCTGATGCTCTAGGCTGCGCACACCTTACTGTACAATATATATTCAGTCCACAGAAAACACCTTTTGTTTATTGCCATGTTCATACATTCTATATCGTCTCTCAAAGCTGGTATAGAATATTCTTGGAAGTTGTATGGGAATACTCGGTGTTGGATTCAGCAGTGACATGCCATAACCCTGATCATTCCGCCAGAGCTCCATATCCCAGCTGTGCTCTTACACTACAAACGTCTGTCGCCCTCTGTTGGCAAAAAAAAGTGACTGCATGCAGGTTTTCCCAACTCAACCCAGTTCAGTCAAGTTTGTTTTTCTTTACTGAGCAAAAATATTATCCTTAAAGGTATGCAAAGAAGGAATCTGAAATGTATGCAAGGCCTTGCCTAGTATTTATATTCACATGCATATATTACATATCAAGCATGGACGTCTGGAGAAAGTTGCACTTATTTTGTTCTGCACAGCTACATAGACACATCATTTGTTTGATAATTATTTGGTTACTACAGTTTATGAGAAAGAAAAAAAATGAAAGGAATTGTGTATTTAGACTCTCCATTTGGCTTCAGCGGGTAACAGGCATTTGTGCCTAGAGCAAGTACAAGGGTGGAATGTATTTATCGTGTTCCTTATGAAATGAACCGTGTTATATGATCATCAAGAACAAGGAAGCAGCCTGACTGCCCTGAAATCACAGGATCCTTATCCATTTGTATCTCTATAGTGCCTTTATTAAGCAAATGGGATTGAGCAGTTGTTCTGGATTTCGCAGCTGCTGCAGAACCTCTTGCTGAATCAGGCTGAGGGCCTATTTACGCTTTACAGGTTATGGATACTCTAGAATGCATTTGTCATGGATGTCCATAAAAAAGATATACTAAAGGCTTGTGCACTCTGCAGAGATTAGTAAATGAGCAGAGGCTCTGCTGACTTCAATCATCCAATCATGTGTAAGCAAAAATGCTGTTTTTTATTTATTTTCCTTGCATGCGATTGGGTATTCTTTGCAAAGGGAAGCTTTACCTCATTTACTAAGCTCTGGAGTAATTGCACCTGCAGAGTGCAACAGCACTTTGCAAAATGCACAGTCGAGTTGCCTTTAGAGCCGATTCACACAGGGGCGGCGTGACTTCGGGGGCGACTCGGCACGGCGTCCTGAAGACGACTTCAGAGGCGACTTGCAAAATGACTTCTGTATAGAAGTCAATGCAAGTCGCCCCGAGTTGCCCCCGAAGTCGTACAAGAACCTTTTTCTAAGTCGGAGCGACTTGCGTTGCTCCTATTAGAACGGTTCTGGTGAATAGAATGGGACGCGACTTGTCAGGCGGCTGAGACGCCTGACGAGTCGCCCCAGTGTGAACCGGCTCTTAGTAAATCAACCCTTAAGGCCCCATGCACACGAGACGCTGCTAAACTCGAGTTCAGAGGCATTTGGGCATTTTTTTCAACTGCCCCTGAACACATTTAATGTTATCATATGTGTCCATGCACACAATCAAGTTTTTTGGCGTTTTAAAGCAGTTGGGTTTATGTCCGTTTTTTCAGACGCAGAATTTTGGGTTCAGAAGCATTTTATTTTTGCGTTTTAAACTTTGGGAGGGTCTACAATGTCTTTGAGATAAGCGCTGACAGCCGCAAACGTGGTAAAACGCCGCTAATCGCAGCAAAACGCCACGCAATTCGCGGCAAAAACGGGCGTTTTAAACGCCGGTTTTTGCCTTTGAAAACGTGAGTTTAGAGGTGTTTGTAATTGCTTCTCGTGTGCATGGGGCCTTATAGTGTCTGTTCCCATCCCAGCACTGCAGTATATAAAATCACATGTATTTCTTTTCTGCGTTAAGTGCATTAAAAAGCCCATAAAAGTCAATGGCAACACTTCATAATGCTTTGAACATGAATTTTAGTGCATTTTGCCAACATACATTAATGAGCATCCTAACCCCTTGATGCATGAAAATGCACCTAGCTAATGCTACAAAAAAAGCACCCAGAAAGATCTAAATGGGCCCCAAAACAGTTAAACTCACCTCCAGTTTGAATAGACGCTGACTGATAGGTCCCATACAGTCCAAAATGCCCCCCAGTATCTGAGATCGTTCAACTCAGCAAACAATCTACCCTGGAAAGGCTCTACTAAACCCGAATCCACCAAAAACCTTTCATTTCGGTTTTGTGTGGTTGCTGGCACGGTGAATCGCATGCTGGCTCCTTTCGTGGTGAGATGTTGCCAACAGAATTTCAATTTCTGTCCAACAGCCATGACCCAGCCAAATGATGGTGTCACTTTTTCTCATGGATTATCCATGATGCAAGACACACAACTAATTGGGTGACGCCTTCGTTATGGCTTGTTGGGGTCAGGCAGAGTGGAAATATCAGCTTTTGGTGGAGCTGGTCTAAAAACAATGATGCGGTAAAAAATTGTTGCATTTGAAGGCCACCAAGTTCTTCGTTGAGTCTTAAGCAAGCAGTGAAATGCAGGATTTGGTCATACCTGTGACCCAGCAATAAGTATCTATCGGAAATTCTAGCAATGTTTTCAGGGGTGGTTTCTAATCATCCATAATAAAGACATTTCCTTGCCCTTATTCATTAATCAATGTCCTCTAAATGTAGAATTATGACATTTCAGAAGCAGGTCCAGATAAACATAGAAGACGGGCACCCAATGCAACACAATTAAAGCGGTGGTTCACCCTAATAACATATTTTTTTTTTATAGCATAAAATTAGGCATAGTAGCGCGAGCTACAGTATGCCTGTATTGATTTTTTTAGCCCCGTACTCACTGTGCAATCCTATATAGAAGATTCCGACTCCCCGCGGGGAATGGGCGTCCCTATCAAGAGGGAGGATGATTGACGGCCGGCTATGGCACGTCACGCTTCTCCGGAAATAGCCGAAATAGGACTTGGCGCTTCACGGCGCCTGCGCATAGTCTGTGCGCAGGCGCCGTATAGCGCCGTGAAGAGCCGAGACCTGTTCCGGCTATCTTCGGGGAGCGTGACTTGCCATAGCCGGCCGTCAATCATCCTCCCTCTTGATAGGAACGCCCATTCCCCGCGGGGAGTCGGAATCTTCTATATAGGATTGCACAGTGAGTACGGGCTAACAAAAATCAATACAGGCATACTGTAGCTCGCGCTACTATGCCTAATTTAATGCTAAAATGTTGTTAGTGTGGGTGAGCCACCGCTTTAAGTCCTCTCTACTGCTGTCAATGAAAGCACGTTTTTCCAAAGACTGGCTCCTGAATTACAATTCTAATTAATTATTGAAGTGGTAAATCCCAGAAATGAAACATTAACAAAGCATATCCCTTTATAGCAGGCATAGGCAACCTGAAAGAGGTGGAGATCTACTTGAACAACACAGGAGAAGTCAAAGATCACCGGGCACAGTATCGCCTCCTCACACCTGATTTAATTGCCGTACAATTGTGTCACAATTGCATGTAATACAGGGCAATCATGGGTTTAAATCAGGTGGTGAGGAGGCAACATATCGCCTCTTTCCCACCTGTCAAACACACTTGGATCGCTTTTCAGAGGAGCGGCAGTGCCTGGTGCAGTTGTGAATGAGCCCTAATTGCATTCCGCAGCGTTCACACGTAAAGTTGGGGGGTGGTCAAACCCTGTGGTTGAGTTTACCATCCCCCATCCCTACCCCCTTTAGCTGCCAAAGGTGTACACATGCTGCAGCGGGTCAGCAAGCCCAGACCGCGATCTACCAGTCACCTGGCCTAGATCTACCGGTAGATCACGATCTACAGGTTGATGACCCCAGCTCTATAGTGTGTACTTGTCTGAATTAAGTGCCATTTCTATCTTCTGCTTCATTCCTCTGCTATCAGCATGACTCACTTCTGACAAGTTTAACTGACAGCAAGAGAAAAATTGTGACAGGGGAGGGATCTCCAGCTGATTGACAGCCTCAGCTCTGTTCCTGTGTGCAGGGGGTAAGTTCCTTTCCTCCAATCAGCTCTCAGAGCTCTCCTCAATGATCCCTGCAGTGTGTAACTTCTGCTCTCTGCTGATTTGTTCTGGCAGCTCAGGCAAGCTTTACAAATTCTGGACTTTTAATGTATGTAGAGAAGACTGCAGATAAACAGGTACAACTTACATGAGGATTTGTTTAATCTCTGTGTATCACACAAGGACAGCCAGTTCACTGGGTTTATGTGAGGGTTTACAACCATTTTAATTTACCTAAAAGAAAAGTATGGGAATATTTTTAATCATACTTACCTAGGTGGATGCAGCATTGGTCCAATGCTGCATCTGACTTCGACCAGCTCAAAAACGTAGAATCGAGCAATCAAACACTGCTGACCACCCAGTTCTCAGAGCTCCCTGAGCAGAGAGCTGGTGACTGTCAGTCACCAGCTCTCTGCTCTGCCCCCCCCCCATGTTCACTGGAGCGCCGGGCTGTGACGGGGGCAGGAGCGACTGGCTAAGGCTCTCAGCGGCTTGCTGAGCCAGGTGTCAGTCCAGGCATGTGGGTGGATCCCGACCATATGGTTGCAATCTTTCCTGAGCCTGGGCTGGCTCTGTGATGTCAGCTGACAGCGGGCTTCAGCGGTCTGCTGAAAACGGGTCACAAGAGTGCAGAAGGAACTGCACTCCTGTGATCCACAGGAGAAGTACATCCAAGCGAGCTTTGGATATACTTCTCCTTTCATTGATTCTTAGATCAACACTTCATGTGAATGAACACAACCAATGTTTATATTCATAAATCATGTATGATCAGTGCAGTCCAGCTCTAGGCAGCTTGTGGTTGACAGTTTGTTACATAATATTTTACAGCAGATATATTGTAACAATTACTGTATTTATTGGCGTATAACACTCACTTTTTTACCTTGAAAATAGAGGGTAAACTGTGCCTGCGTGTTATACACAGGGGGGTTGTGGAACGTTTTTTCCCTGAAACTTCCCTCTTAAAGTTAGGGTGCGTGTTATACGCCTGTGCGTGTTATACGCCGATAAATACGGTATATTCACTGATATGAAGCTCAGTAAAAATTAATATAGAAGACACACCGATTGCTGCCAGTTCAAAGCTCTCTGTTGGGCTCCAATTGGAAAATGCTCCAATACAGTATCTAGTTATATAGTATGATATAGTATAATACTTTTATATAGTATGAATTAAAGGGGCACGCCATTCCAACAAAACCATTATCTATTTAATCAGTGGACAAAGCCTACCTCCTAAGCTTTCATCTTGTAATCAGAGTCTTCGAGTAAGAAACGCGATAACCCTAATACCCAAGGCCTGAGGTGTGCCTTGGCCTAGCTGGTCGGTATGCCTGAGAAGAGGGCATACCCTGAATGTAGGAAATAAGAAAAATGTACAATGAGTATGGATGAAGGCTAGGGGAAACGGGTGGGTGGGAACCCTGAAAAATACGCCGCCACAGGACCCGACAGGGGAGGAGTCTCATGTACTCTCAGACTCCTCCCACAAATACAGGCTAGCCTTCAGCCAGCCTTACACTTCTCCACCTGGTTGTCCTTATTTGCCAGTGTCCTAGTCATCTGAGAAGCCACTAATATAGGTCTGTGAGAATAAATGCCACGTGTACTCAGGTTCTGGACCCCACCCTCTGTAGTTCTCAGGATGGGAAGCGGAACCACAAAGAACGAGGCGAAGGTGGATCATATACGGCTCAACTTGAAGGTCAGTTGAGTTGAATCTATAATGTTGGCAAAGAAACAGGGTTTCCTAAATAGCAGTACCAGTTCACTGATAGAAACAATTGAGTACTGTCCGTGATACTTTTCTTATTTGTACCAACTTACAATTTTTTAGGACAAGCTTTCAGGGTATGCCCCCTTCTTCAAAAACCAATCAGTACTAAGGTCTTGAAGAAGATGTACCCTCAGCATATAAATCAGTGCTGCCCTTGAATAGGCCTGTCATGCTGGAACTGGTAGTCTGGCAGCCAATTGGCAGGAATAGTCTTATGCTGGCCATACACTCCACGAAAAATCGTCCGAACGAACTTTCAAAAAACGAACATTCGGTCGTGAGCGCAAACGATAGTGCCATCATGTAATGACCGATAAATCGTTCAGTGAACAGAAATAAAAAAAATTTGGTTCGTTTTTTTTACATATACCTAGTACAGAAAGTTCGGACGGGAAACACATTAACCTTCCGATTTATCGTTCGTTCGGCAGAAAATTTCCAAACTTGTCCTTCGTTTTTTCGGCTCAAAAACGTCCCAACGATTTTCGATTTTGTGCCCATTAACTGTTCGAAAATTGAAAGATCTTTCTGAACGACTGAATTTCGGCCAAATTTTCTGTATAGTGTATGGCCAGCATTAGGTGTTGATTTACTAAAACTGGAGTGTACAAAATCTGGTGCAGCTCTGTATAGAAACCAATCAGCTTCCAGGTTTTTTAGTTAAAGCTTAATTGAACAAGCTGAAGTTAAAATCTGATTGGCTACCATGCACAGCTGCACCAGATTTTGCACTCCCCAGTTGTAGTAAATCAACTCCTCAGGCCGCGTACACACGGTCGGTCCATCCGATGAGAATGGTCCGACGGACCATTTTCATCGGTTCACCGCTGAAGCAGACTGATGGTCTGATGTGCGTACACACCATCAGTTCAAAAACCGATCGAGTCCAACGCGGTGACGTAAAACACAACGACGTGCTAAAAAAAATGAAGTTCAATGCTTCCAAGCATGCGTCGACTTGATTCTGAGCATGCGCCGGTTTGGAACCGATGCTTTTGTGTACTAACCATCGGTTTTGACCTATCGGTCAGGCGTCCATCGATTCGCTTATAAAGCAAATTCTCTGTTTTGGGACCGAAGGACAACAGACCGATTGGGCGTACACACTGTGGTCGGTTTGGACCGATGAAACTGAACTTCAGTCTGTTTTCATCGGTTTGGACCGACCGTGTGTACGCGGCCTAAGTGTCCCTGCAGCTCCCCATCCTTCTAGATTTTTAAACCTGCAATAGAAAAAAAAAAAAAAACCACAAGGGTTTGGATCTGATTGTGGACCCTTTGCACTTTTTCTTTTTTTTACTTTTGAAGAATGTTTTGATTATTTTTTTAAGAAGTGTGCACCAGAAAAGGGTTAACTGTCACCTACAAGACTGCCAGCAGTGCATAGCAAACTTTCCTTTGGCTGACAATCAACTTCCAGAGTGCAGTTCACATTCAGTATTTTGCTTAATTTTTTTTTTCTCTCCCTTTCTCCAAGTAAATGTCTTTCAGTGGCCATCGGCTTCTGCAGACTCCTCTTGCTTGTCACCAGCGCTTCCCAGCTGCTCCCCACAATCCCATCCCACGTAAACCACTGAGGTCCTGGAGCACCTGACCACTGAACAAGCCGGAAACTCTATCCTTTCTAAACCCTGGTGGGATTGTGGCAGAGCGAAAAGCATCACCAACACCAGAGACAGAGAAGCATCTCCACCGTCAGCTGTTCAACCCGGAGACATTGAGCCTGAACGACATGCAATAGGTTCAAATTCAAAAATACGCAACGCTCAAGGAGTGCGATTATGTTATAAACACATCAAGGAAATACAGCATCATAATTGATTATAGCCAGGAGCTACTGAATGGGAAGATCAGCACAGCTCTAAGATGCAAAAAAAAACAAAGTCAAGGAAATAAGGAATCTGCCTCTTAGAAAAATGTAAACTACATAAAAATAAAAGAATACCTACCTCCAATGTACAATAAAAAAGAGTACCTCTATGGGCTGTGTGAGGGCACTTATAAAGGAGGGGGTGATGGTGGTAGGTGGAACATTTTTTTTTATAAGCAAGTGGGACAAAGACAATTCAAAAGCATAAAAGAAACTATCTCTTTGTATAAAATACAAAGAGATACATAAAGGAAATACAAACAACTAGCTGTAAAAACGTTTCCAAATTTTGTTTGTAAATTCTACTCACATTGACCTGAATGCATATCAAAGGCAATACTGCAGGATGGAAAATAGAGGGCAAATCATCTATATATCTATGAAACCATTCATTCCAGTGTAGAGCATCTGAAATATTTTACTGAGGAAGTATATAGAAATGTAAACAGTGCATACAACACTACCATTGGCATGCCACATAAACATCTGACACAGATGTGAAGACGCAGATAAAGTGCTGACCATTAAAGGCTATAAATCTGCACAGGCATATCGTACAGAGGGCACAATACACATCATTGATTCCAATGTAGATTGTTGGGAATGTTCTGAATGCTTCTACAATAAAAAAAACGAACTAACCCGTTAAAAAAACATTTAACCCTTAAAGGATATGGCTTTAGTACTGGCTGTAATATGTGGGTAAATGAACAATGTAGGTGAATTACATAAACTTCTACTGAAAGAAACATTAGGATTCTTGGAAGCAATCAGGACTTTCTAAAGGAGCATTTGATGCATACATAAGAGAAGACTAAAGGGTCTGGAAACCTACGTTCAGCACCTAGAATAAAAAATCTTAGCATGTAGAGGACACTTTACACACATAGAACATTACTTATTCCAACGTGGGACAATCTATGCAGGTCTCAACATACAATTTTAGGAATGCCAAGTACACAAATTCTAAGGATAAGCCCACAGAATGATTCGGCTGGGAGGACATGAGTAGAACCTTCCACACAACCATCTGGAACTAACAGATGGGCTGAGTACCTGCTGTAGACGATGGTAAAGATCAGAACTGTATCCAGGGCGGTCTTAATGAGGGCACACCTGGGCACTGCCCAGGGCCCCATCTGCATGGGGGGCCCCTGCACTTTCCTCAAAGCAGCTGGTCCTAGAGTCCACGCTGCCCTGAAATTGGGGGCCCCATGATGGCACTGAGAGTGATAGATACACAGGGGAGGCAATCTGCCTCCTACCTACTTGATGTCTGTTTACATGCACTGTCATCATTGTAGGGGCCCCAGAGCAATACTTTGCCCAGGGGCCCATAATGCTATTAAGACGGCCCTGGCTGTATCTATCTGTAAACAGTAGATAGGGGGAGGGGCATAGCACAGCACCAACATGCACACAATCACTCATTGCCGAAGGTCCTATATGTACCACACAGAACTTCTACCATGCCAACAAGAAAGTAGCTGAAAGTGGGTAGAAAAGTCTATAGCAGTGATGGCGAACCTTGGCACCCCAGATGTTTTGGAACTACATTCCCCATGATTCTCAACCACACTGCAGATTGCATAAGCATCATGGGAAATGTAGTTCCAAAACATCTGGGGTGCCAAGGTTCGCCATAACTGGTCTATAGGATCATCTGGATCTAGAAGCTCTGCTGACACTGAATAGCTGCTGTACACATTGGTTTAGAGTTGCACTGCACCTACATATCTATCTATGGACAGTAGACAGGGGGCATAGCACAGCGCCAACATGCACACAATCACTCCCTGCAGAAGGTTCAGAAGCTTCTACCATGCCAACCAGAAAGTTGTTGGCAGAGGCAATATCACTCTAAGGATCATGTAAGAACTATAAAATGTGCTGACACTAAGTACCTGCTGTTTGCTACAAATTGCACTGTTGTCTATGACAGTATGCAGGGTGTAGACCAGAGAGCCTCAACATGCAAAGGGTTACTGGGTGCAGAAGGTTGTATATATGCCACACAGAACCTTCTATCGTGCCTACCAGAAAGCTTTTGGAAGTGGGTAGAAGTAGAACATTCAATACAATTATCTGGAACTAGATATGCTAACATTGAATACCTGCTGTAGAAGTTGCACTGCATCTACATAGCTATCTATGAACAGAAGACAGGGGGCATGGCAGAGCACCAACATGCCCACAATAACTCATTGCAGAAGCTTCTACCATCCAACCAGAAAGCTGTTGGAAGCTGTTGGAAGCGGAAAGCACATTCTATAAGACCATCTGGAACTAGACTATGTGCTGACACTGAGGATTTGATGTAAAAACTGGTTAAGACTGCACCTACATATCTATCCCTGGATACTAGTATACAGGGGCATAGCACAGCACCAACATGCACACAAACACTTACTACAGAAGCTTCTATCGTGTCAAGCAGTGGGCGGTTGGAGGAGGCAAGAACTGGCTATGGGCTCATCTGGAACTAGATATGCATGCACTTATTACCTGTTGTAGAAGTTGGTTAGGATCCAGCACTGCACCTACATATCTAGCTATGGACAGGAGAGGGGCATAAAAGGGCGCCAACATGCACACAATCTTTTATTGCAGAAGCTCCTACCATGCCAACCAGATTGTTTCTGGTTGAGGGAAGAATGTTCTATAGGATCATCTGGAACTAGAAGATGGGCTGACACTTAGTACCTGTAGAAGTTGTTTAGGATTACCATTGCACTTACATTTTGATCTAGCAGAGTACCAACATGCATGCAATCACTTATTGCAGAAGCTTCTACTATGTTAACCAGAAAGCTTCTAGTAGAGGGAAGGACATTCTAAAGGATCATCTGGAACTAAAAATTAGCTGACCCTTTGTACCCATAGAAGTACCCATCGAATCAACACTATGCCTACATGATCTAGCAGAGCACCAACATGCACACTTACTGCAGAAGCTTCTACTGTGCAAACCAGAAGCTTCTGGCAGAGGGAGGAACATTCTATAGGATCATCTGGCTCTAGAAGAATGCCAACCTCAAGTATAAGGATTGCACTGCACCTAGAAAGCTTCTAATATAGGGAAGAACCTTCCATGGGATCATCTGGAACTAGATGTGCTGACATTTGGTACTTAGAAGTAGTTTGGCATCAACAGTGCACCTATGTGATCTAGCAGAGCACCAACATGCACACAATCACTCAGTGTAGAAGCTTCTACTATGCTAACCAGAAAGTGTCTGGTAGAGGGAAGAACATTCTGCAGGACCATCTGGAACTAGAAGATGAGCTGACACTTTGTACTTAGAAGTCAGAAGCAACACTGCATCTAAATGATCTAGCACAGCAACATTAACACAATCACTGCAGAAGCTTCTACTATGCTAATCAGAAAGCTTCTGGCAGAGGGAAGAACATTTCTATAGGATCATCTGGCTCTAGAAGAGTACCTACTGTGCATTGCACAGCACCTAGAAAGCTTCTGGCAGAGAGAAGAACATTTCTATAGGATCATCAGGCTCTAGAAGAGTACCTACTGTGCATTTCACAACACCTAGAAAGCTTCTGGCACAGAGAAGAACATTTCTATTGGATCATCTGGCTCTAGAAGAGTACCTACTGTGCATTGCACAGCACCTAGAAAGCTTCTGGCAGAGAGAAGAACATTTCTATTGGATCATCTGGCTCTAGAAGAGTACCTAATGTGCATTGCACAGCACCTAAAAAGCTTCTGGCAGAGAGAAGAACATTTCTATAGGATCATCTGGCTCTAGAAGAGCACCTACCTATGCATTTCACAGCACCTAGAAAGCTTCTGGCAGAGGGAATAATATTTCTATTGGATCATCTGGCTCTAGAAGAGCACCTACCTATGCATTGCACAGCACCTAGAAAGCTTCTGGCAGAGGGAAGAACATTTCTATTGGATCATCTGGCTCTAGAAGAGTACCTACTGTTAGTTAAGGATTGCACAGCACCTACATATCTATCAATAGACAGTAGATAGTGGTATACCACCAACAGGCACTCAGTGCAGAAGGTTCTACCTATGCCACACAGAAGCTTCTACCATGCCAACCATACGTTTCTGGCAGAGGGAAGAACATTTCTATTGGATCATCTGGCTCTAGAAGAGCACCTACTGTTAGTTAAGGAACGCACTGCACCTAGAAATCTTCTGATAGAGGGAATAGCAGTCTATAGGATCATCTGGAACTAGAAAAATAGCTGACACCAAGTACCAGTAGATGTTGGTTAGGATCAACACTGCACTTACATATGGATCTAGCAGAGCGCCAACATGCACACACTCACTCCCTGCAGAAGCTTTTACTATGCCAACCATACATTTCTGGCAGAGGGAAGAACATTTCTATAGGATCATCTGGCTCTAGAAGAGTACCTACTGTGCATTGCACAGCACCTAGAAAGCTTCTGGCAGAGAGAATGACATTTATATTGGATCATCTGGCTCTAGAAGAGTACCTATGGTGCATTGCACAGCACCTAGAAAGCTTCTGGCAGAGAGAAGAACATTTCTATAGGATCATCTGGCTCTAGAAGAGTACCTACTGTTAGTTAAGGATTGCACTGCACCTACATATGGATCTAGCAGAGCGCCAACATGCACACCCTCACTCCCTGCAGAAGCTTCTACTATGCTAACCATACATTTCTGACATAGGGAAGAACATTTCTATAGGATCATCTGGCTCTAGAAGAGTACCTACTGTTAGTTAAGGATTGCACAGCACCTACATATCTATCAATAGACAGTAGATAGTGGTATACCACCAACAGGCACTCAGTACAGAAGGTTCTACCTATGCCACACAGAAGCTTCTACCATGCCAACCATACGTTTCTGGCAGAGGGAAGAACATTTCTATTGGATCATCTGGCTCTAGAGGAGTACCTACTGTGCATTGCACAGCACCTAGAAAGCTTCTGGCAGAGAGAATAACATTTCTATTGGATCATCTGGCTCTAGAAGAGTACCTACTGTTAGTTAAGGATTGCACTGCACCTAGAAATTTTCTGATAGAGGGAATAACAGTCTATAGGATCATCTGGAACTAGAAGAATAGCTAACACCAAGTACCAGTAGATGTTGGTTGGGATCAACACTGCACTTACATATGGATCTACCAGAACACCAACATGCACACACTCACTTCCTGCAGAAGCTTCTACCATGCCAACCATACATTTCTGGCAGAGGGAAGAACATTTCTATTGGATCATCTGGCTCTAGAAGAGTACCTACTGTTAGTTAAGGATTGCACAGCACCTACATATCTATCACTAGACAGTAGATAGTGGTATACCACCAACAGGCACTCAGTGCAGAAGGTTCTACCTATGCCACACAGAAGCTTCTACCATGCCAACCATATGTTTCTGGCAGAGGGAAGAACATTTCTATAGGATCATCTGGCTCTAGAAGAGTACCTACTGTTAGTTAAGGATTGCACAGCACCTACATATCTATCACTAGACAGTAGATAGTGGTATACCACCAACAGGCACTCAGTGCAGAAGGTTCTACCTATGCCACACAGAAACTTCTACCATGCCAACCAGAAAGCTGCTGGAAGTGGTCAGAAGCTTGTGAATAAGCATGTGGGCCCTCCAGATGTGTAGACACAGACTACTCCTGGAGAGTTTGGACAGACCTATGGACAGGTGACACACATGGAGGATATCTAAGTACATAGAGTGTAGAAGGTGAAAATCACGTACTCGCCCAGTGCTCACGTCCAGGGGCTGAGTGAGGGCACTTACTTTCAGAGGGGAAAGGAGGGGGGAGGAAATCAATTTTGTAAACTTCCTTGGCATAGTACTCGTCGTCAGTCCTCTCCCTCTCGCACAGCAGGGCTCTGTGGTTGGCCTTCTCCTGCAGCAGGTCCCTTGTACTGTTATAGATGGAGATGACATCCTGGGAGACCTCCTCGGGCTCCGGGTAATCCTCCGGGGGGCTGTTGAGCTTCAGCTTGCTGAGGATCTGACCCCGGATCGCCTCGATCCTCTTGCGCATGAACTGATCCATGTCTAGGGTGCTGCAGGTAGACAGGCTGAGAGCCACCGCCGCCAGATCCAGGGTGAGGACCACACTCAGGAGATAATAGTGCATCTTCAGGGGGATCCTGGGAATAATCCACACAGAAAAATAAACAAACAAACAAAAAAAGTTCCTAAAAGTTGCAAAAAAGTTTCCAAAGTTCCAAAAAACAAAGTTCCTAAAAGTTGCAAAAAAGTTTCCAAAGTTCCAAAAAAAGTTTCTAGAAGTTCCAAAAGAAAAAAAAGCTTTCCAAGAGAAGTGTTTCCCCGAAATTCTAGAGAAGGTCCCGCCGCCAGGATCCGGTCAGGAGGAATGGGAGCGGAGGGAAGGGTCTGCCGGTACCGTCATGGAGATGACACTCTTCTACTAGAGCTTCCTGGGCTGGGAGGTCCAGGGCTGCCAGGAGTCGGGTCCAAGTCCCTTCCACAGGGAGGCAAGGCTGGTGCTGGCCGGGGGGAGATTCCGGAGCGGGCTGCATACAGTGCGGGGGATCGGGGGGCTCTAGGAGGCTCGGAGCTTTGCACACCGTTATAGGAGGCTCGTAGTCTGACCCGTGCGCCTCTCAGCACCGCCGCTCAGCCGGGAGAGATAAGAGGACGGGCTCTCCGGGCAGAACACACTCATTTATAAGTCTCCCCGCACCACGTGTCCGCCTGCCACACTGTGACGTGTACCGGCTCCCTCTACACGGCACAGTCACTGCTGGCCGGGGACTCCCATCATCCATCATGTGTCCCTCTCCTGTCATGTGTCCCCTCTCCTGTCATGTGTCCACTCTCCTGTCATGTGTCCCCTCATCTGTCATCTGTCCCCTCTTCTGTCATGTGTCCCCTCTCCTGTCATATGTGCCTCCCCTGTCATATGTCCCCTCTCCTGTCATGTGTCCCCTCTCCTGTCATGTGTCCCCTCTCCTGTCATGTGTCCCCTCTCCTGTCATGTGTCCCTCTCCTGTCATGTGTCCCCTCTCCTGTCATCTGTCCCCTCTCCTGTCATCTGTCCCCTCTCCTGTCATGTGTCCCCTCTCCTGTCATCTGTCCCCTCTCCTGTCATGTGTCCCCTCTCCTGTCATGTGTGCCTATACTGTCATGTGTCCCTCTCCTGTCAGGTGTCCCCTCTCCTGTCATGTGTCCCCTCTCCTGTCATATGTGCCTCTCCTGTCATCTACCATATGTGTCCCTCCTGTCATATGTCCCTCTCCTGTCATATGTCCCTCTCCTGTCATCTGTCCCCTCTCTGGTCATATGTCCCTCTCCTCTCAGGTGTCCCCTCTCCTGTCATGTGTCCCCTCTCCTGTCATGTGTCCCCTCTCCTGTCAGGTGTCCCCCCCTCTCCTGTCATGTGTCCCCTCTCCTGTCATGTGTGCCTCTACTGTAATTTGTGCCTCCCCTGTCATCTACCATATGTGTCCCTCCTGTCATCTCTCCCCTCTCCTGTCATATGTCCCCTCTCCTGTCATCTGTCCCCTCTCCTGTCATATGTGCCTTTACTGTCATTTGTGCCTCCCCTGTCATGTGTCCCCCCTCCTGTCATCTGTCCCCTCTCCTGTCATCTGTCCCCTCTCAGGTCATCTGTCCCCTCTCCTGGCATGTGTCCCCTCTCCTGTCATGTGTGCCTCTACTGTCATTTGTGCCTCCCCTGTCATATGTCACTCTCCTGTCATCTACCATAAGTGTCCCTTCTGTCATCTGTCCCCTCTCCTGTCATATGTCCCTCTCCTGTCATCTGTCCCCTCTCCTGTCATATGTCCCTCTCCTGTCATCTGTCCCCTCTCCTGTCATATGTCCCTCTCCTCTCAGGTGTCCCCTCTCCTGTCATGTGTCCCCTCTCCTGTCATGTGTCCCCTCTCCTGTCATGTGTCCCCTCTCCTGTCAGGTGTCCCCCCCTCTCCTGTCATGTGTCCCCTCTCCTGTCATGTGTGCCTCTACTGTAATTTGTGCCTCCCCTGTCATCTACCATATGTGTCCCTCCTGTCATCTCTCCCCTCTCCTGTCATATGTCCCCTCTCCTGTCATCTGTCCCCTCTCCTGTCATTTGTGCCTCCCCTGTCATGTGTCCCCCCTCCTGTCATCTGTCCCCTCTCCTGTCATCTGTCCCCTCTCCTGTCATCTGTCCCCTCTCCTGGCATGTGTCCCCTCTCCTGTCATGTGTGCCTCTACTGTCATTTGTGCCTCCCCTGTCATATGTCCCTCTCCTGTCATCTACCATAAGTGTCCCTTCTGTCATCTGTCCCTTCTCCTGTCATCTGTCCCCTCTCCTGTCATGTGTGCCTCTGCTGTCATTTGTGCCTCCCCTGTCATATGTCCCTCTCCTGTCATATGTGCCTCTCCTGTCATCTACCATATGTGTCCCTCCTGTCATCTGTCCCCTCTCCTGTGACATGTCCCTCTCCTGTCATCTACCATATGTGTCCCTGTCATCTGTCCCCTCTCCTGTCATCTGTCCCCCCTCCTGTCATATGTCCCTCTCCTGTCATCTACCATATGTGTCCCTTCTGTCATCTGTCCCCTCTCCTGTCATCTACCATATGTGTCCCTTCTGTCATCTGTCCCCTCTCATGTCATCTGTCCCCTCTCCTGTCATATGTCCCTCTCCTGTCATCTACCATATGTGTCCCTCCTGTCATATGTGTCCCTCCTGTCATATGTGCCTGTCCTGTCATCTGTCCCCTCTCCTGTATATGTCCCTCTCCTGTCATATGTCCCTCTCCTGTCATCTACCATATGTGTCCCTCCTGTCATATGTGTCCCTCCTGTCATATGTCCCTCTCCTGTCATCTGTCCCCTCTCCTGTATATGTCCCTCTCCTGTCATCTACCATATGTGTCCTTCCTGTCATTTGTCCCCTCTCCTGTCATATGTCCCTCTCCTGTCATCTACCATATTTGTCTCTCCTGTCATATGTCCCCCTCCTGTCATCTGCCCCCCCACCTGTCATATGTCCCTCTCCTGTAATCTACCATATGAGTTTCTCCTGTCATATGTCTCCCTCCTGTCATCTGCCATATGTGTCCCTCCTGTCATATGTCCCTCTCCTGTGATCTACCATATGTGTCCCTCCTGTCATCTGTCACCCTCCTGTCATCTGTCCCCCCTCCTGTCATATGTGCCCCTACTGTCATCTGTCCTCCTCCTGTCATCTGTCCCTCTCCTGTCATCTTTCCCCCTACTGTCATCTGCCCCCCCCTCCTGTCATCTGTCCCCTTCCTGTCATCTGTCCCCCCTCCTGTCATCTGTCCCTCTCCTGTCATCTGCCCCCTCCTGTCACCTGTCCCCTGTCCTGTTATCTGTGCCCCTCATGTCACCTGTCATCTGTCCCCTCCTGTCATCTGTCCCCCTCCTGTCACCTGTCCCCCCTCCTGTCATCACATTACTGACAAAGGGGTCCTGTGTGACTCCAAAACATTGCACTCTCCTTGTTTTGTGATCATGCAATAAACTATCCGTTTGGATGCTATTTTGTGTTGATCCATGGCGTGCTGGCAAATATATTTGTTGTTCCCTGCTCTGTCATCTGTCCCTCTCCTGTCATAGGTCCCCATCCTGTCATCTGTTCCTGTCCTGTCATCTGTCCCTCTCCTGTCATAGGTCCCTATCCTGTCATCTGTTCCTGTCCTGCCATCTGTCCCTATCCTGTCATCTGTTCCTGTTCTGTCATCTGTCCCTGCTCTGTCATCTGTCTCCCTCCTGTGATCTGTCCCCATTCTGTCATCTGTCCTCCTCCTGTCATCTGTCCCCTCCTTTCATCTGTTCCCATCCTGTCACCTGTCCTTCCTTTATCATCTGTTCCTCTCCTGCCATCGATCCCTGCTCTGTCATCTGTCCTCATCCTGTCATCTGTAACATTCTGTCCCCCTCCTGTCATCTGTCCCCCTCTTGTCATCTGACACGGCTCTGTCACATGTCCCTGTTCTGTCATCTTTCACATCCTGTCCCCCTCCTGTAACCCGGCCCGTCCTGTTATCTGTTACATCCTGT